>NC_133772.1:149902943-149987245 GCF_003597395.2 Chelonoidis abingdonii | reverse complement strand
ATTTTCTGTCTTTCCTACCCATCGGAATAGCTTGCTTTTGGGCCCTTAATAGTGTCCCTTTGAAAAACTGCCAACTGTTCTCAGTTGTTTTTCCCCTCAGTCTTGATTCCCATGGGACCTTACCTATCAACTCTCTGAGCTTACCAAAATCCACCTTCCTGAAATCCATGGTCTCTATTTTGCTGTACTCCCTTCTACCCTTCCTTAGAATTGCAAACTCTATGATTTCATGATCACTTTCACCCAAGCTTCCTTCTGCTTTCAAATTCTCAACAAGTTCCTCCCTATTTGTTAAAATCAAGTCTAGAGGGACACAGGGATTAGGTGAGTTGCCAAGGACACACAGGAAGTCTGTGACAGTGCCAGGAATTGAATCTAAAGTCTTGAGTCTCGGCACTAGTAGATGAACAACTCTAGTCTCGCTTTGAAATAAATCTCAGCTCAGGTCTCTGATCATCACAACAGTAACACACGATTTCTTTCTTTGGGGCACTCAGTGGGCCAAGAGAGGAAAGTGCAGTTTCTGCTGATGAAACTGACCTCACTCGGGGCGACAGTTGGGTTTGAACCCTGGGACCTGCAGAAGTGAAAATGTGAACCTCACCTGCTCAGGCTGAAAGCTTAAGGCCGTTAGCTTCCAAGCAGCTTTCTGTGGACCTGCTGGAGAGGAGGCTCAGTAATACAGTTTAAAAGTGTATTACACAGTCATGGGAGGAAGTACAGCATGGTGGTTGGGGTGCTGGCCTAGGAGGCTCAAGTTTCATTCCCTGCTTTGCCGCTGACTTCCTGTGTGAGTATAGGCCTCAGTTTCCCCCTCTGTAAAAATGGGGTTCCTGGAAAGGAGAGGGGCAAAGTTAGGCTAAAACCCACTTGTTGAAATGATGCCCCGATGACTGAGTTGTTCATGAGGTGTCTACACAGTTGTCACTCTACTGCTGGAGAGATCTGAAGTTACGAGGTGAAGAGCAAAGGAAGAAGATTTCTTCAGGCTACGTCTTTACAGCTGGTCCCTTTTTGACCCTTCCTCTGTCTGGTCAGCAGCAGCCATGCATACTTTAACAAAAAAATTCCAAATTTTCAGTTAGCTGAATATTTTGAGTGCATGTGATTAAGAGGAACGAGAAGAGTCATGTTAGCATCTCTCTGTTCAACACAGATACTGTTCAGCCATCTCTCGCTTTTCTTATGGTGGTTACGGCAAATACATCAATTTCAAATGTGACTATGTAAGACGTAATGGATGAGAGCCAGTATTTCAATATTGCAGTGAGGTCTCCCTCCTGGAATCTCTATTGCCTGGCTTTGTAGAAAGCCAGAGGTAGACTATTTCATAAACAGCTGTTCCACAAGCTTCTAACATCACTAGGTAATAGTTATAATAGCAAATCAAAAGCAATTTCTGATTCTCAACGCATAAAAGTGGTGAATTAGGCCCTAGATTATCTTTAGCTTGTTCAGATCCCAGCCCTGGGAGCATGTGAGGTGCGCACACTGTATAAGAGAGAAAGCCTTCCTTTATCTGAGCCCTAGCGCGACAGGAAACTGGCACCTAGCAATTAAATCACACGTTGCTGCAGCGAGCACAATACAATTAGAAATCCCTGCTGCAGGATGGACCCAAAGTCAGTCAGCTAATACAAATAAAAATGGGCGAGCAGCTGCAGCAGGCTAAGCGCGTCCTTGGGACACCTTCCCGAAAGGTGATTGTGCTAAACAGAACGAATTGCTGCTCCCCACCTGAACTCCCAGGGATGATCCTCATTTCACTGGCTGCAAGTGAAAATAAGGCATCTTTATTGTTAGAACATGGCTGGTTTATCCCTGCTTATTTCCTTGTCTCAATCAGCCATAGGCAGCTGCATGGTGCTCACATCTAGGGGGACCCTGTTGTTCATCTTAGCCACACACGTGCTCATAGACACCTTTCTTTAGCCCTTGAAAATGCCTCTAAGAGCTCTGCTGTGTTGTTTAATGATGTCTGGATGGTGGTGATTTGGAGCCATCTATTGGAAAGGGGGGTACACGTGGACTGTGCAGCCTGGGACACTCTAGCAACTGCCATGTCTTGTTCCTGCCAGGGGAAGAGCTAATCTCTTCCACTCGCAGCTGTGCATGGTGTATAGAATTGGAATGAGTTGTCTGAGCTTTGTTTGATTTTCCCACTTCCCCCCCTCCCACCCTGAGTGGGGCAGCGTCACGCTTGTTCCAATGGCAGGACCACAATTGCAGCTACATCGGCTTGCTTTGTGGGTAGAAATGTATGTCCTGCTGATAGCACAGGAATTAGGATACTGACATCAGAGGTTAGTGGCAATTTGTCCCAGGAATTAAGATACTTGCATGAGGTACATGGGAACCGTATTTCATTTTGCTAGCAGCACTGATACCCCTTCCCCAGAGATTGACCCTAGATCTACAGGACCTCAGCTGCTGGAGAGCATCAGGAGAGCTGTTTGTACAGTGTTAGGTGCAATGGAGCTCTGATCATGAGTGGGGTTTCAAGGCACTGCTGGAGTGTAAATAACAAGAATGTTCCTTGTTCCTGACATTTGTGTTGGAGGGTCTGATGCTTTGATTTACAGAAGCTCAGAGCAGAAAATATGGGAAAAAAACAAACAAACCCTTAAGCTAAGAGGACAAAAAGGCAGGATGAGACTTTAGTAAAAGCTAGCTGAAGCCTGTGTTACGAAGAATGTCAATTTCTAGTAACTACCAATAATGCTAGGATGAGGAAGGATGGTCCAGAGGTTAGGGCACTACTTGAGGCCTTAAAAGGCCTGGGTTTAAGTCCTTGCTCTATCATAGATTTCCTGGGTGACCTTGGGGCAGTTTCTGTGCCTCAGTTTCCCTCTGTCTAGTAACAATAATGGCATTGCCCTAACTCAGAGGGGTGTTATGAGAATATACACATTATCAATTGTGAGGCACCCAGATACTATCCTGATGGGGATACCTAGGTAGCTAGAAGGCTGAGTTCAGGTTTTAGGCCCATGTGTGAGCCCCATGGCCAATGCCAGGCATGCAGTGTCTGGGAAATAAACCATAGTGTCTGTTTTAGCTGATAGGCCTTGATTTTTGCTATCTTTTGACTTGTGTAAATGGAGCTGAGGAGATGTCAGAGAGACAGGCTGAGTTTTCAGTTGGGCCAGGAGACAAGTTGGGAGTGGAGAGGTAGATCTGGGAATCCTCTGAATAGCAACAGTAATTGAATTTGTGTTTGTGGATGAGATTACCCAGAGCTAAGGTACAGGGGGAGAAGAGAAGAGCCGTTTCAGAGGAATGCTAGGGGCGGAAGCTGATGGGAGAGGGTTGAGATGGAATTGGAGGAGAGGAATGCCAGGCAATGCTGGTGAACAGTGAATGCAAGGAGCTTAGAGGTGAAAGGGAGATGAGAGATGAGGCACTCGCTGAAGAGGCAAGTGGATGCTTTATTTTTCAGATGGGAGAGACTTGTATTGTGAGTGTAACCGGGTGTCCACGGGTTTGTGGTAGAGGGACTCACACTAGCGCTCTGAAAATAGCTGTGTGAATGTTGCTTTGACATGATGGCTCAGGCTCTCAAATACTCCCCCAACCGAGGCTTTAGAGCCCAAGCTGCAGCCAGGGCCACCACATCGACACAGTCATTTTTAGGGCACTGACACAAGCCCCGCTGGCACAAGTCTGTGGAATTGGGTGGCAGACTCACTCCCAGACATGTCCGTAAGGGCCAGGAGGTCTGGGGCTAGCCCTGCCCTGTTTAATCAGCCCCATCTGCTCTGTAATGAGAAGGCAGGACTAAGGGGGATGGTGGTCGGGTATTATTATGGCCCTCATAATAAAAAGGCTGGAGAGAAAACAGTTGAGGAGGAAGCTGTGGTAGAGGCTACAGAGAGCTGGAGGCTTCTGCAGGGACAGAACCTACAGCGAGCAGCTTAGGCTTCTGTGGGAGTCCCTGGGCTAGGGCCTGTTAAAAGCTAGCTCAGAAGGGACAAGAGCTGAGGCCAGAGGGTGGGCTGAAGAATAGCCAAAGAGGGGAAGAATCATGGCTGGTTGGGTTGGACTTTTGATGCCCCGGAAGGGGACTGAACGTGAAGTGTGACCTGGCCAGAGGGCTGAGTCCCCCAGGAGAGAGCTACAGAACCCGATCGGCTGACAGGAGAGCACTGGAGTGGAAGCATCCCTGCAATGCTGTGTTGTGGTGAGCATGCCCCATTGCAGAAAGGTGACTAGTAAGGGAAGGAACGAGCACGGGCACAAAGGAGATCAGGAGAGGGGATGGGATGGAGTGAATGGGGGAAAGGGAGCAGCTAGAGGAGGAGAGCAGGCGACACACTTCTGCGGCTGTGATGGGGGGAAAAGAAGAGAGTTGTAGGAGGGGAAGGGAAGGTGAGCCAAGGGGAAGGGCAATGTCATGTTGTATTTTGTTACATATCTTTTAGAAGAAATGGATGACATCCCGTTCAGAGACAGAAGTAGAGGGAGGAGGAACGGAGGGTTTGAGCTGTGAGTCGAAGGTGGTGAGAAGGCAGCTGGGCTGCAGAGAGATGGGACTGAACTGAGTTGGAGGCAGAGCTGTTTAGCGAGGAAGAGAGCAGAGCTGAAGGAGGAGAGGATGAATGCGCAGCGGAGAAAGTTGGCCTGGTCACAGGATTTCCGCCAGAGATGCTCTGTAGTGCACAAGCAGGAATGGAGGAATTGAATGGGGAGAAGAGGGGTGAGCCAGGGCTGGGAGTTGGCAGGGCCTTGTGATGGGAGAGAGGGGCAGAGAGTCAAGGGGGCGGAGAGTGAAGCCTGAAGAGAATCAACAACTGGCTCAATAGAAGAAAGGGAGAGGAAGGCTGAGAGCAGACAGGACATCCTCAGTGCTGATAGACTGGAAGTCCTGGAAAGGCCGAGCGATAGGATGTGGTGGAGTGATGGTGCTGCTGAAAGACAGACCAGGTGCTGGTTGGGAGAGGGAACTCACCGACAGATCAGAGAGAGCAGTGCTTTGTGAGGACTCAATCAAGTGAGTGGTCATTTCCATGAGCGGGCAAGTTGAACCAGGGCGTCAGGCTGAATGGAGAAGTGAGGGCGAGGGAGTGCGCAGCTCATAGGTTGGATGGGCCATTGACATGGAAGCTGAAGTCATTCAGGATGAGTGTGGCAGACAGTGAGTCAGGGCCGGCTCTATGTATTTCGCCATGTAGGGTGGAAAACATTTCTGGCCCCCCCATTTTCCCCCAAAAGGTGCAAACAAACATAAAAATCAAGCAAAACTGTTGTGCAACCTCCCCCGTGAAATAAACAGTGATGGTCGCCCCCGAATGTTGGCTCCCAGCATGGCTGTGCTGATCACCAGCCCCTCAGGCTGACCTGTGGCGAGGCGAGGAACAGCCAGGAGGTGAGATCAGAGAGGAAGGCTGATGGGGAGGAATTAGGTGGCTGGCAAATGGCAGAGGGGGAGAGGAGAGAAAAGCTGGTGTAGTGCTGTTCAAAAGAGGACAAAAAGTGGGGATGAGGAGGAAGGTGGACTGGAAATGACAGAGAGGAAAGAGGAGAAGCCCAGTAACTCCTTCATGGTCTGATCCAAGCTGGCGAATGTGGGAGGAGAGGCCTCCACAAGAGAGGGGCGCTGGAGCAGCCATGTCAGACAAGGGGATCGGGCTCTCTCCGAGGGCCAGGAGTAGGAGGAGACCATTGTGGATGGCTGTGCTATTTGAGAGATTGGGTGGGCATTCCAGAGATGACAAGAGAAGGGGAATGGGGAAAGAAGGGTCTGGAACATGAGAAGGTCAGAGGTGATGGTGGGGACGGATGTGGGAGGGGGAAAGGGTGGGGAGGACCGGGTGGGGCAAATGTCACTGAAGTGAGGAGGAGGAGGAGCAGGGTATGGGATCTGGATTTGAGCTGGTAGGAGGAGTGGAGAGATTGGAGGGGAAGAGTAGGTAGAGCTGGTGGGTATTATAGGGGGGAAGGCTAACCAGGAGGGGAGAATTCTACCAGTGGGGAGAAGGGAGGAGGAAGGAGGCGCAGTGATGCTGTGATTGCAGAAAAGGGGTGTGGTGAGGGCCATGGGTGAGTGGCAGATGGACAAATACTCAAGCCTGTGCCCTTGTAACACAGAGGAGGTTGATACCTCTCCCAGCGTTCACTGGACACTCCCTTTGATGCGACTTTCCTGACTTCTGCAAGCTGGGCTTTCAGGAAAGCAAAGCATCTCAAAATAGATTTCAGGCCTTATGTAGTCGTCATACCAGTATATTACATCAGGATGTCCCAAGTGTATCCTACAGGAGGACATGATCTTAAAGGTAGCATCCTCTGCTTGGGTTGGGGTTTCCTTTCACTATATTGCAATGAACCCTTTAATCCTTATTGGTGCAAGTTGTTCCACATCTTAGCGTACATGGTGCAATATCTCCCTGAGCTCACTGCTCAGCTCCCCACTTAGGAGGTGACATAGGTTTACTCTGGAAAGCTCAGATCTGATGCTGCATGTATTTCAGCCTGGGCCTCCTTTTTCCATGTGGGTTTCATTGTGGCATAAAGAAGCATAATGTCTCCTTTGTGAAACCAAGGTAACACCCCTGGAAGAGTATCTGCTGGGATTAGAACCAAAAATCCTCCTAGCACCTAGCCTGGTGCTCTAACTACTCAAGCACATAGCCTCCTTAAATTTGGGTTGTGACAAGAAAACACTCTTAGGGATAGTGGAGCCTGTAGCCATTCCTGTGCTAAACTGCAGATGCTCGTGCAACCAGCCAAGCCTGGGTTTGAGGGCCTGTGCTCTGGCTGCGTCTGTTATTGTGATCTGTACTGCTTAAGCCCTGAAAACCAGCCTGGGGACAGAGACGACTGACAATGTGTGAAACCACTGATTCCCTTGCAAACCACTGATTCAGCCTCCTCTGCTGCACACTGGTAAAGGATCAAGCAGGCCTAAGGAACACGTGCTTGTTCTGCAGAGATGCTGCGTGTGTGTGTGTGTGTGTGTGTGTGTTTTTTTGCCAGAAACCATCTCCCACCCAGTTGTGAGGGGAGCAGCAGACAGTGAGTCAGCGTCAGGAGGGGACGAGGACGTGCTGGGTCAAGCCTTCTGCCTGTGGAGAAGGATTAATGGACTTGCCCTCTCTGTGCAACAGCTCCCGCTCCTTCACTTTCAGAGTGCTGCAGCTGGCTAGTGGCTGACTGCAAAATCAGACACGTGCGTAGGCTGGGTCTGGACTTCTCCTGAGCCATCTGTGGCGTGTGTCACAGGCTGGTGGCTTTACAATACCTCAGATGGGCTGGAGGCATGGCATCAGAGGACAATAAAGAAACATGTCTTGCCTTCTCACAGCTCTCCCTGTCCCCCCGCCCAGCCTCCTCCTTCCCACATGCTGTGGCAGCGTTGCTAAATGCTGATGAGGCAATCTTTGGCCTCCCTCCAAGCTGTCATTTTGGGGATAATTATTTCAGGTTCTGAACAACAGACAGACATTTTTGTGGGAAATGTTGGGGGCTCTGGTCCTGGCCTGCCTCTGTCTCTTTCTTTGCGAGAAGGACTGGGATGTTTCCCTCCCCCCAACTCCCTTTCGCCCTTTCTCCATCCGTGGGGAGATGAGAGAGGGGTGGTGATCTGTCCAAAATCAAAGAAAAGTAAAATTGAGACCTCCCCCCAACTTCCTGCCCATTTCTAAATACTTCCCTCATCCAGCAAATGTGGAGAAAAATCCCCTCCACTCTTTTCCTTGGCTGACAGAGCAATAAGCGCTAGCTAATCAAATAAGCACTGGAGGACTTTGCCTCTTAACAGGACCGTGTGCTTGTTTCTCAGAGCTTTCCTTACAAGACGTGAGCACAGCCTCCTCTCACACCTTCCCTGAGCAACTCCCATCTCATGTGCAAAAGCTGCTGAGGTAAATTTCACCTGAGAAGCCAGGAGAGGCCGCCCAGCTCCTTCTCCTGCCATCGTATGCCTGGCATTGGTTTCACGCGGCATGAAGGACATTTGGCTTGCCAAGACCTTGTCAGCGTCCGCTGGAATGCTAGTTGGTGAAGCAATTTTGTGAGCAAGCTGACAAAGAAAGGAAGCAAAAAGACTAATGGTTATATGGATTTGCCATAAAGCATTTTCCATGGTATGGTTCTTAATAAGACACGTGGGACCAGGTTTCCCGGAGGGTGCCACTTCCTGTGTGACTAGGTATCTAGTGTCTACTGAGCTTTTAAAACACTATCTCTCAAGGCTTGATCCTGTATGTTGACTTTGATGCACATTCTGGCACTTCTCTGTACTTATATGCCCCTCCCCCCTATTATCACAGTATCTGAGCACCTCACAATCTCTATTGTATTTATCCTTACTGAGCTTCTGTGAGGAAAGGAAGTGCTATTATACCCATTTTACAGGTGGGGAACAGAGGCACAGGCACAGAGGAGACAAAGGCCCAGATTCTCAAAGATACGTAGGCACCAGACTGCCATAGGTGCTGGAACTAGGGGTGTTGCTGCACCCCCTGGCTTCAAGTGATTTTCGTCATATACACGGTTTACAGTTTGGTTCCATGGCTCTCAGCACTCCCACTGTACAACTTGTTCCCACACCACCGCAAACTGCTATTGAAACAATGGGAGCTAGGCACCAAAACACTTTTGAGGATCTAGGCTTAAGCTTCTTGCGCAAGGTCACCCAGGAATTCTGTAGCATAGCAAGGAATCAAACCTGGTTATTCCTCAAATCCTAGACTAGTACCTAACCACTGGACTATGCCTCCTTTCCTACGTCACTCCCACTAAACAGGCTCTCCAGACGGAGTAATACAGGGATGCTATTTGGTCTGTTAAGGCATGATTTTAACCAGGGCTGCCCAGTGACGTTTTCATGCAGCCCTGCAAAAGGCTGGAATGAAAACGCACTGGAATGGTCAACGCACTGGAAATCAATGAACATCAATGGTACAAAATACAATTTTCTAATGTCTTCCAGCTTGGATGACTGTATCAATCCCTCCCCAGCACAGGGGCCGCCCCAAGGGAAAAGCCTGTTTGTAACCCTTGATAACTTTAAGGCTGAGGTCAAATGTAGCACAAAATACAGGTTTAATCTTTCCTAAGCTGCTGGTCTCTCAGCGCTCGCCTACCGGCCACACCCCCTTGGCTATGGGGATCTGAGCTCCTCTGTGTGGGCTAGTGGCAGCTATGTGCGGTGATCGTACCTCTCTGAGTGACCCAGAAATGACCATTCCCTTTCTGATCCCCCATCTTGAGTAAGGAGAGGGGGGATCACCTGGTGCCATCTTGGGGGTGGGGTAAGACAGCAAAGGCTGGAGTACTGTGAGCATTGGAGCAGGGCTATGCAATGAGCAGAGAGGCTGGGACATTGTGAGCACTTAGCAAATATTACTGATACTAGTCAGTAGGCTGAATGTGCTTCGAGGGAGTGTTTTGGGCACAGCAGTGCATACGTCAGCTCTAGCCCATGGCCTCCGCAGCTAATTCCAGTAAGAGAGATCTGATTTGTGAGCTGTTTCCCAAGGGTAAAAGCTTGAGGTCAAAAATCTGGAAGCTGTTAGTTTATAAGGTCTGTCATCAGTGTGCATCGATCATACCCTGCACGGTAGGGATTTGCAGACCTGGGCTCTCCTGAATGCAGGGGCTGCTCCCTCCGAGTGCCTTCCAGGCTGCTAGACATCCAGCAGGGGAGGGAAAAAGCAAAACCATGGCCCTATGCAGCTGCCGCACCAGCTGCAGAGCCTAGTGCAAGCTGCACCCTACTAAGGGTTGATGCAGCAGTCATGCACTCCTGGGAGCTCCCAGAGGTGCTGTGCCAAGCCAGCTTGAAATATGCCTCCTGGAGGTCATGCTGGGGCAATGCAGCTTTGTGCCATCCCCGTAGCAGGCCTGTGCCTCTCATGCAAAATCTGGCCTACTGGTTGCAGAGGTCTCCACTAGTGGTGTTCAAGTCTGGTGTCTGGAAGCCTCTCCCCTAAACTTCCTGTGCTGGGAGTGCTGTTTCCTCTGGGTCTCTTGGAATACCAAGAACATCATTTTTACGTGGGTGAAAGAGTAACTTTCACATTGTGAACTGCATTCCCGCTAAAGCAGAGAAATTAGGCAAGAGCTGCATTATAGGAACCAATGTCTTGAGCTGCATAACTGGTAACACGCTCCCTTTTGAGACCAACGTTATTCCTCAAACAGTGATGAGAAGTTCCTTGAACCGCTGTGATGACACAGCCTTTCAACAGGATAATCGACTGTCAGATAGTGCCCAGAATTTCTGTGGGATTAGACTTAAGGTGATGTCTGTTTTTCCAGGATAAAATGCCTCTCCTCCTCTCTCTCCACCCTAAGGACCACAACAAATTGATCTAGGGTTGCAACTGGCTATTTAAAGTCTTGGTCTCACGGTTTCCACGCCAAGTTAAAGGCCAAGTTAAACAGTGTGATGGTACTTAGCACACTTCTGTATGGAGCAGCGAGTGGCTAAGAAAAAGAGGTTGGAGGCTGCCCATCCCAGAGGGCTGAGGAAAACACTACACATTTCCAGGGAAGACAAAATAACATGTGCAAGACAGAACGGAGCTGCCACAGAAGGACACGTTAAATATCATAAAAGAAAGAAGCTTAGGTGGTTGAGACATGAATACCATACAGAAGGTAAGAGACATGCCAAGTAAACGTTAAACTGGGTGACTGAGGCGGGAAAGAGAAAACAAGGAAGACCAAAACCAGCAGAAGACAGTGACAGAGGATACAGAACATGCTGGCATCCCCTGGGAAGAAGTACCACAAGTAGCGAGTGACCATAATCAGAGGAGGAACCGGACTGCCCGACGTGGCAGCGGCACAGGAGGAGCTAAGATCTCGTCAGTATTTGGAAGGACGTATTCTAGAAAAGAAATGAGTTGGCTTATTTGGAAGTTCTATGCCTGACAATGGACATGTGGCCTATTCTCCTGTGAGAGGCGAGCCCTCCGGAGACCTGGGATATAAGAGAGAAACAGCTTTTTACTGTTACGTTTTAGTGCTTGTGGAAGACACTCAGCTGCCCTTCTGTAGACAGAAATCTCCTCTCTAACTCCAGAGAGGTCCCTCACTCACACAGGATCAGGCAAGCTGGGGGTCTAGGCACCTCCCACAGAGTTGGCCCTACCCCTCCTTGGAGGTTTCAGATTAAAGATTAATTAGGTAGTTTACACCTCTTGGAGCTGTTGTCCTGGTCTCTGATAGGATCCTAGGTGCTACCACAGTACAAAAAAATAGTAATATTGTATCCAGCTCGCTTCAGACTTTGACATCTTTTATGCTCATGTCACATTTTCAAGCTTTATTTTGCAAGAAGGCTAGAAATGTATCTTTTTAAAGTGAAAGTTGAGACTCGGATCTCATCACATGACTCCAGAAGCTAGGGCCTTAAGCACAGGCATATGCCTTAATCTGGCCCTGACTCAGCAGTGTCCATGTAAACGGATGATGTGCAAGCCACAGTGCACTGACACCGGGCCTCAGCTCTGGCTTCGCGGGACCAACAACTGGATCAGCTCAGTCCTTCGCCTCTCTGCTGAGCTGACTGATATAGATATCAGCTGGCACGATGGTTCTGTGCCCATGCCTGATGCAAATGCCCCCTGACTTCAGTGGGCTTTGGATCAAGCCCATAAGATGCTGAGACACTGACTCTTTTCACATAGGCCAAACTGCCATCAGATGGTGGTGACGTGCATTCACTTGCTTCCAACTGAGGCTATGTGCAAACTGGTGACCTGGAGGCGAAAGGCTCTGCAAATTATAACCAGTCCCCTGAGACTTCCAACCCAAGTATAGATGTTAGGAATCATTAAAAAGGGGATAGAGAATAAGATGGAGAATATCTTACTGCCCTTATATAAATCCATGGTACGCCCACATCTTGAATACTGTGTGCAGATGTGGTCTCATCTCATAAAAGATATACTGGCATTAGAAAAGGTTCAGAGAAGGGCAACTAAAATGATTGAGGGTTTGGAACAGGTCCCATATGAGGAGAAATTAAAGAGGCTAGGACTTTTCAGCTTGGAAAAGAGGAAACTAAGGGGGGATATGATAAAGGTATATAAAATCATGAGTGGTGTGGAGAAAGTGAATAAGGAAAAGTTATTTACTTGTTCCCATAATATAAGAAATAGGGACCACCAAATGAAATTAATAGGCAGCAGGTTTAAAACAAATAAAAGGAAGTTCTTCTTCACACAGCGCCCAGTCAACTTGTGGAACTCCTTGCCTGAGGAAGTTGTGAAGGCTAGGACTATAACAAGGTTTAAAAGAGAACTGGATAAATTCATGGAGGTTAAGTCCATTGATGGCTATTAGCCAGGATGGGCAAGGAATGGCGTCCCTAGCCTTTGTTTGTCAGAGGGTGGTAATGAACAGCAGAAGAGATCATTACCTGTTAGGTTCACTCCCTCTGGGGCACCTGGCATTGGCCACTTTCAGTAGACAAGATACTGGGCTGGATGGACCTTTGATCTGACCCAGCATGGCCATTCTTATGTTCTTATGAGTACAGGAGAATCCCAAGTTCATAAAAGTCTTGGGGGGCCACCCAAACCTTTTCTAAAAGGGGGGAAATGCCCAATAATTAATTTTCAGACCAGGGAGGGGAGAGACACACTGATTCAAAAATGCTAATGGAGCTTTGTTAAATGGGGTTTACATAAGGGGAATAAGGCAAATCTGGGGCTGTAAGCACAGCACGACATACCTCCATGTTCCCAGACCTGTACCATGGTTGTACTCCCTTTTTCTGGAGTGGTGAGGACCTCCTCTCTCTGAAAGGCAGCCACAAGGGACTTTCCTATAACCCCCAAGAAGGGTAGCAGGACCCCTTCATCCACCGGGGAGCAACAGGGTTTTCCTTCCCCCCTCCCCATCTACTCTAGAAGTAGGGATGGGAGCAGGGGGAGGGGGGCTCTGGAACACTTACATCTGACTGTTGGGGTATCTACTGGGGTAGGTGGGCTCAGCCCACTTCCCTCTTCTCCTGCCACACAGAGTCCTACTGGGCTGTTATTGGTGGGGGATCCTCAAAGCAGTGGCTTTTGGCGTTAACACTCTATTGAGATGAATGGGGCTCTTGATGTATCTCAGAGCTGTTGTTTGACGCTGTCTGCAGACTCAGGCGGACACTGCTGTATCACTCCTGCTCGGATCACATGTTCAAGCTTTTCTGTGCACTCGTGGGTAGAAACCTATTCTTTTTTTTTAAAAAAAATGAAAATTAAGATTCTGCCTGCATTGTGTGATTCCAGGAAGTAGGACCTAGGCACAAGCTTATTGTACCTATGGCTTAGTCTGGCCCTGGCTAAAATTAGAGTTCTGCTGTACCTAAAAATATTCAGCAGCAGCTGAATCGACTGAACATATGCTGGCTAGCAGTGGACATTCATTATACACTGAATTCTGCATTGCCATGACTATAATCCATGCAAAGGTATGTGCACTGGCAAGCTTAGCGCAGGAGGCAGAGCGACTTGTGATAATTTATACATGGTTACTGTTGCCAGGGAAACCACTTCACCTTTTTATTTCATGTGCCATCTCAATGCTCCACGATAATGGGCCTCTTCTGGAACTACACACAATCCAAAGGCGTGTCGAAAGAGTTTATTAGTATAGTTGCCGTTACAAGAAAAGGCAGATAAAAACACACACTGCGTAGGAAATCAGAGGGGCTTCTGGCCCTTTGTAGCTGGTGGCCTGATGGTTGGCCTACACTTCTTATTCTGAATTCAGGCCTCAGTGCGACATGGCTGCATAGCAGCGCTTAGAATATCAGGGTTGGAAGGGACCTCAGGAGGTCGTCTAATCCAACCCCCTGCTCAAAGCAGGACCAACCCCAACTAAATCATCCCAGCCAGGGCTTTGTCAAACCAGGCCTTAAGAAGCTCGAATGATGGAGATTCCACCACCTCCCTAGGGAACCCACTCCAGTACTTCACCACCCTCCCAGTGAAATAATGTTTCCTAATATCCAACCTAACCTTCCCCACTGCAACTTGAGACCATTGTTCCTTGTTCTGTCATCTGCCACCACTTAAACAAAGAATAAACAGCTAAGACAATCCCCAAAGAAACTGAAGGTATTAAGCTCTTGCTAACATATTCCGAGGGCTTTTATTTAATTTGAGGAGGGGATTATTAGGAAAAATATTAGAAATTTGGGTCGGGGCGGAACGTAAAGTCAATTTGTCTCCTACTGTATCAAGTATCTATACAGATATGCTGAAGTGGACCAAAATGGAAAAAAAGATTCCTATAAAATCCTTCAAGTCAGGGGGAAACTCAGCAGAAACTTAGCTGTGATTGGAAGTTTCACCAAAACCAAATCACGTCAGGGCATCTTCTTCTGAAAAATGACCTGCCTAGATTTAAGGTTCTGCAGAAACAAAGTCTCAGCGTAGTGAGCATGTAAAGATGATGATGTCATGGGTCCTGCAAGCTGAAAAGAACTAGTGGAACAAAAATGGTAATTGAGTGCCAAAAAACCAAAGCAAAACAGTCTTAAATGAAAGTGAACTTGCTGATGGAGTTTCTCTTTTTCCACAAGGATCCAGTGGCCTCTCTCTTTGGAAAGGTCTTGGCTCTGTAGCAATCCTCTACATTATTGTCCCTTAAATAGAAAATATTCCAGGTTTCTGACAAGTTGGTGACTGCTGGGTTAGATGGTTACAGGTGTTTTCTGAATTACAGTTTTTGGGTAGGGTGCCAACTTTCTAATTGCTCAAAACCGAACACCCCATCCCGCCTCCTGCTTCGCCTCTTCCCTGAGGCCCTGCCCCTTCTCCAAGGCCCTGTCCCCACTAGCTCCATCCCCCCTCCACCTGTCACTCGCTTTCCCCCACCGTCACTTACTTTCATCAGGCTGGAACAAGGGGTTGAGGTGAGGGTCTCTTGCTGGGGGTGCAGGCTCTGGGGTGGGGCTAAGAATGAGGGGTTTGGGGTTCAGGAGGGGGCTCAGGGTTGGGGCAGGGTGTTGCGGGTGTTGGGGGGATGTGGGGTGCAGGAGTTTGGGTGCAGGAGGGGCCTCCAAACTGGGGCAGGGGGTTGGGGTACGAGAGAGGGTTCGGGGTGTGGGGTCCTGGTGGCACTTACTGCGGCTCCCAGGAAGCGACTGCCAGATCCCTGCAGCCCCTAGGCGCATTGGCAGCCAGGGAGGCTCCACACACTGCCTTCGCAACCACAGGTGCTTCCCCTGCAGCTCCCATTAGTCACAGTTCCCGGCCAATGGGAGCTGACAAGCCAGCAGTAGGGGTGGGGGCAGTGCATGAAGCCTCCCTGGTCGCCCATGCATCTAGGGGCTGCAATGACCCGGCATCCGCTTCTGGGGGCTACAGGGAGCTAAGGCATGCAGGGAGCCTGCCTTAGCACTGGGCCCTTGCTGCGCCACTGACCGGACTTTTAATGGCCGTGCTGACCAGGTCCCTTTTCAACCAGGTGTTCCAGTCAAAAACTATATGCCTGGCAACCCTATCCATGGGTCAGAGTAAATTCTGAGTTCCCTGTAGCAGACACAGGTTCCCTTAAATGGTAAGATTAATGTTGGCTAACTGTAATGTTCTAGATGTTTACAACCACTGTCCATATCAGCATGTAATGTTTTCCCTATCTTGCGAGATGGTATACACCAAACTAGAACATATTGAAAATGAACTGGAAGCATTAACTCATGGTTTCTGATTGCAATTGCATTGTACTTTTTTGGGATAAGGTTGAATTGAATATGCCTTGCCAAAGTAGTGTGGGTGAGATTGTGATCTTATTGAAGCCAATGGAGTTTCTTTATGTTTACAGCATTGGGTTTATACCAATATCAATATTAGATCAGTATTTGGCCAAACTGGGCCATACAAGATGTAAGTCACAATCAAAGCCAATTATTTAGCGTCATATATATATGTTAAGTGCCTGAGTGCTCTGCAAGGACGAGGCCCACACACACAGTGAGTTATTTGGCTTTAATGAAGGTAAAGTGACACATCCGCAATGGGGACCCTGGGCGTTGCTGTCACTTAGGCGGGGAACCCAGCACCGAAGCTCAGCTCGGCCTGGGTCGGAGTCCAAAGGCGGACCGGGAGCATACAGCTATATATACACAATACAAAAGCAACTCATACATATGCAAAAAGGGACTTCCCACAGGCTATGTCCGCCCTTTGGCCTAAGGCCATACAAACTGGTTTCAACCAGTTAAAAGCAAGTTATAACTGGCATGCTGTGTCCTACAATGACCGGCCACTTAGCAAGCAGGGGCTTTTCACAAGGCCGCCGAGAAAGCGGAGACACCCTAGCTAGGCCGTGACACAGTCTTCCACAGTCCCCTACAACATAGTAAAAATTTGTTCACATCATAACAATCTCAAATGATGCAGCTCTGCTTGGCACATGCTCGAGTTTATGCATCTGTAGAAAAGATCTGTAGCATCTGTAGAAAAGCATCTGTAGAAAAGAATGGTTGTTGCAGGTCAGAACTGAAACCTACTGGCACAGAACACTTGCAATTCACTCCCTTGCATTGGCCAGAAATAGCCTGTAATTGTTGACCTTTGTGTTTAGGGTTTTGTGGTGGTCTGCACTGGATGGGTTTGCTGAGGTGGGAAGTGAGACATTTCAATGTTGTTGGCCAGTTTCGGTATGTTTTAATGTTCTGGAGTTAAGTTATATCTTTATTGTATTAAAAGCTGTCAGGGTATTTAGAGTCCAGGATAGATGCTCTTAAAAGATACGTGTCTACATCAGAATAAATAAGATGACGCAGTGGATTAATTCACCAGATTTTGCCTGCTGGAGACTTGAAGAGCAAAAGTGAATGAGGCAGAGTTGTTCTAGAGTTAAGCACAGGTCTGTCCGCATCACTAAATGAAGGAGCAGTTGGCCATAGTTCACTAGGACCAGCAGTCTCTGCTGGGAAGATACCATGCATTGGACCAGCAGGGCTGTTGCAGGGGAGGATTTCGATGCACTGGGATGCTTGTGCTGGGCCTGCTCATCATGTACATGGCACTAGTCATTGCTATCAGTCCTTTACTTTCACATCACCAAAGTCACCTTCCCATAAAACTAAAACCGAGTGTGAGCTGAGACATAAAATCAGTAACTCAAGCCCATTTCTGGGACGGTCTATAAAAATTTTAATTAACTCAAGGCATAGGCTTGGAAATTATGCATAGAAAAGGTCTCCTACCCAGGAGATCTAGTCCTTCCCTTTGTATTAGTACCGGATTGTTCCTCCCACTATGCTCCTAAGAGCCTCGTTGGTGGTATTTATTTGGATTGGTGACAGTCACGCAACACAGCTGCCAACAGCAATCATGAGCTGATTACTTGACAGAGCTGATTCTTGGCAGCTATAGTATTGGACTTTTTTCTCTGGGACACCAGTTTAATTCAAGCCAGGTCCTAGTGAGTTGCATTTAGATTTTTTTTATCCTAATTCCATAAAATGTTTGCATTTTTTTAGATCAAGAGCAGCTGAGAATGAGCTGCCCACCCTCCACAACAGAACTCGCACTGATGTTGTCATCAGAGCATATGGCCTGATCCAACCTACCTGATGATAAAGAGGCCCAATTGTCTTCCATGGCAGCTGGATCAAATCCATAATGCAGAGAGAGTGAATCTATTAATTAAAATCAGCAGACTTCAGGCCTATGAACTTCAGCTTATGCTAGCAGCATGTCCACATATCATCCCTGAAAATGTTAGTATTTCAGTGATCAAGATTTCTTGTTCTTTCTTCCGTTTCATATTTGTGCTGACAACTATGGATGAAAAAGTCCTAGACCCCATTTTGAAAACCATTCTAGCCATTTGTAAAGCAGCATCCCCTTATGAGCCACAAACTGTATATATGATGCCTCCACTTAATAGTTAAGACCTTGGTCCTGAAAGCTGCTCCCTCATGAATAAACACCTGTATCTATCCATGGGGCCATCTCTGAGGATCAACTTGCTGGATCAGGATAGATAAGGGGCTGATCAGTCAGCTATAAAAGAATTTTCTAAAGTTTTCTTTTTAAAGAAAGAAGTTAGAAAATAAAAACAATTTTACCATGGTGGGAGTTAAGGGGGAATGGTCCTGGAACTATATTCACTTGCCCAAATATTCCCTGAGTCAGGCACAGGAACTGCGGAGCTGCTCAGAAAACCCAGTCATTGTCCATTTCTGGAACTGTTTTAGGGAAATAACCCAGATCAGCAGTCGAAGAAATGCAAGAGTAAGAGCCCAAGCTCCAAAGGAAACTAGAGCAAATGCTTTGATTTTTTTTTAACGATGAAAATATCAATAAAGGGAGCAGGAAGGGCAGAAGGTAACATGGAAAAGGAGTTAAGCTACCCCAATAACGGGGGCCAGATAAATACTTGGATTGATATACTGGGCCTCCTTCCTGGTTCCTAAGTAAATTAAGTACATTCAAAACCTTGTCTGAAACTGCTCTGAAGTTATATCCTTATCCTGGATGTGGTCATATGGGTACAGTACATACAGAGCTAGGGTTACATTGAAAGTGTCCTTCGTCATTGTGGCCACATTATAACTAGCACCCTTGTCTTTCAGTGGCTGGGCACAGTACACATTTTTCATGTACACTTGTTGTTGTTAGTACGTTGCTGACAATGATGACAGTATTGTCGCAATTCTCATCTGTGGCTACATATATGACTCTGAAGTCTGAACCATGATGCACAGAGTCGGTCACACTGAGGGCATGGGAAGTCCATATTTATGATGTTTGATGATGCAGCTCTGTGGTGTCTTTCATGTGCAGTGTAGAGATGATTTCGTTGATCCTGCTCAAACCTGTTACATGCTGATCTTGTAAGAGACCACCAGTGAGTCCTATTCTGAGCCATTTACTCAAGTTTTTTGAGATTGATGCCAGCCCACTGGAGACTGCTCTTCAGGTTATCTCTGAAGCACTTATACAGACAACTCTTCTTTCTTTTGCCCTGACTCAGCTCTCCTTACAAAATCTGTTTTGGGAGGCAGTGGTCTTCCATTGTGATGACATATCCAGTCCATCCAAGTTGTGATCTCAGTAGCATTTCCTCAATGCTGGTTGTATTTGCCTCTCACGGACTTTAATATTGGTCACTGTGTCCTGCCAGCGAATGCTCATTATTGAGCAGAGGGAGCACATGTGAAATTGCTGAAGCTGTTGAATGTGCTGTTCATAAAAAGTCCATGTCTCAGATCCATACAGGAGAGATGTTAGAACCATCTATAGATCTTCAATTTGGTGGACAGACAAATGTTGTGTTGGTTAAGGACTTTGTTCGGAGTCGATCCAGTGCCTGGCTGGCTTTACTAATTCTGGACCCAATTTCCTTATCAAGGGAACCATCACTAGAGATGGTACTGTCCAAATACTTGAACTGATCCACATTTTTCATCTGTGTTGCTTGGATGAAGATGGCTGGCTCTGGGGCATTGGAATGAGGTGCAGGTTGGAACAAGATGTTTGTCTTACCAAGACTGATGATAAGGACTAAGAGGTGGGATGCTTCAGAAAATCTATCAATGATGACCTTCAGGTCATCATGTCTATGGTCCTTTAAGGTGCAGTCATCTGCAAAAAGTGTCTCGATGAGAATTCTCTCCACCATCTCGGTCTTAGCATTGAGTCTTCGAAGGTCAAAGAGGGAGCCATTGAGTCAGTAGTGGATGTATATCACCTGATCCAAGTCCTTTATGGAATGGATGAGGACACAGGCAAAGACCAAGCTGAACAGCACTGGAGCAAATATGCTGCCTTGCTTCACTCGATTGGAGATTTCCAATGCGTCAGAGTCACCACTGGAGAGCATTTGCACTGTCATATGGTAGTGGAACAGATGGATGGTTTGTATTAGCCTTCTTTGGCACCCAGTTTATGCCCATAGACCCTCTCTGTTTGTATCAAAAGCTTTGGTCAAGTCAATAAAAACTGCATACAGGTTCATGCTCTGCTCTAAAGATTTTTCCTAGACCTGCCTTACGACAAAGATCATGTCCATAGTACTATGAGCTGGTCTGAAACCACTCTGCACTTCTGGCAGATTCTCCTCACATATGTTTGCAGTAAGTCTGAAATGCGAGCTAGTATTTTCCCTGCTGTGCGGAGGAAATGCCTCTGTAGTTTCTGCAGTCAGCTTTGCTGCCTTTGTTTTTGAATAGTGATACAATAATAGCATCTTTGAAGTCTTGTGGCATTTCTTCTTTCTTCCAAATGCTACTCGAGATGTCATGAAACACTTCAATAACCTTTGGTTCTTCTACTTTGTAAAATTCTGCTGGAATACCATCCTTTCTGCACGCGTTGCCAGAGTTTAATTGTTTGATGGCTTTCATGATTTCTTCAACTGACGGAGGGAGGTCGAGATCCTCTTTAATGCGTTTCTTGGGAAATTGACCAAGGCCATGCTGGTCAACCGTGGATGCCCTATTGAGTAGACTATTGAAGCATTCAGTCCATTTTCATGTACACCAACAAACTACAATCTGCACAAGAAACACAACCACTGATTTTAGGCTCCTTTCTCCTCGGGGGGTGGTCAGAGTTGGGTGGGGAAGAGAAGGCAAATTGCAAATATTTGACTGGAAATCTAGCAAGATTAGACAAAAATACACATTCCAGTGGTTATTCTACATTCTACCTGGAGGAAGAGTGGCCCAGTTGTTAGGGCACTAGCCTTGGACCTGGGTTTGGGTCTCCTTTTTGCCAAAGATCCCCATGTCAACTTGGGTAAGTCACTTATGGTAACATTTTCAAACGTGCCTAAGTGACTTAGGAGCCCAAGTTCCATTTCAAAAGTGGCACTTAAGGCTCAGATCTTCAAAGGTGTTTAGGTGCCTAGTTCCTATATCTTTCAGATCTGGACCTTTGGAGCCTAAATCCCATTGACTTTCAATGAGATGTATGCTTCTAAGTGCTTAAGGGCCAGATTTTTAAAAGTCCTAAAGATGCAGGTAGGCGCCTGGTGAGACGCACAAAAATGCTCTGGCACCTAACTCCCACTGAAACCAATGGCAGTTAGGCACCTAGATGCTTTTAAAAAACCACTGGGTGCCTATATACCTTTTAAATTTGGCCCTACATAATTTTCAAACGGAACTCAGGCTTCTAAGTCACTTAAGCATGCTTGAAAATTCCACCCTTAGTCTCTCTCTCTGCTACAGTTTGCCAGCCATAAAATGTGTGGATAAATATGTAGTAAAGATAGTGAGTCACTCAGATACCACAGTAATGTGAGGCTTTGTGAGTACTATAGATAGCTAAAGACGATTTACTGCGATTCCCACATCAAACCTTAATGAACTTCATGGTGGGTGAAGAACATTTCCGAAACTAACAAACGGTTCCACAATCCCTATGCCTTCCACCATATACTTGGGTACAGATCTACGCCTGACAAGATGAAGGGTCAAATGTGCATCTGATTTATACCTATTGCAACCCTGTTGTAGTCTGTCAGGCTCGAAGCTGGCATTAAGTGTAAGTGAAGAATTTATGCAATGGTGACACAGCTCAATAGAGAGACATCTTGGAAATAGGAAAAGCGCTACTGTGAAGTACAGTATTGTTTGGGAGAAAGGAGCCAAGGTAGTCAAATGATGTCTATTTTTACTGGCTAGTTATATACTGGAGGCTACAGCTGCTTGACTAGTCATTTTCCTGGCTGTCCACTACTGTGTTGTGAAGCAGGGACATAGCTAGATAATAAGTTAGGAGCAGTACATGAAGGCTCAAGAGACACCAGATTTACTCTAACCACTCTGCCTATTCCATCAGCACAACTTCACTTCAGGAGTGATGCTATTCCACATTTTCACTTGCACCAAAATTTAGCTAACTTTTCTTACAATACCATGAATGCCTACCAAGCAAAGCAATAGAATCCGCACAAGGAGTTCTTATTTAGGCTGACATTTACTGATTTCTTTTGTTATAGATTTGCAACATTGGTTAACAAATGAATTTATCTGCTAGCTCATTCCACGAATTATATTAACTTCAACTCCTGCCCTTAGCAAGAAGTCTCTTGAAATGTAATTGGTCATCATAGTATAGCTGATACCAAAACTTTATATGGTCAAAACACTGGGGAATGTTCAGGCCCAGCTTATGTTCTCATACATAAACGGAATCAATTTGAAGGCCAGAAGGGACTGTTACAATCATGCAGTCTGACCTCCTATATGACACAGGCCATAGAAATTCATCCAGCGATTCCTGCATCAAATCCAACAACTTGTCATTGATCTGGAATATATTTTTTTGAAAGGCATCCCTTCTTTTGTGCATATTTGCACAGAAGTCCAGCTCCAATCCAGGTCGTGCAATGTAAAGAAAACGGTTTTGTTGCTGAGCTCTGTGTAGAATCTGCCTCTCAAGTTGATTTCAAAGTGTAATTGAAGAGCAAGCATATAATTTAGCTTTCTTGTTAGGCCCTTCACTCAGATTTCAAATAACGCCAGCATGGGGCCTTTCTCCCACTGTGTCATCATTCTACAGAGTATTTCTATCGTTAGTAATGATGTGCGGTGACATTGATTAAATGATGGACACAAGTAATCTCTTCTAAAGAAACACTGCTAATAGCGGATGTCATTTTTCTAAACAACACTGATTTGAACTTTGTTTGAATTGCATCCTGACTTAGAGACGATTCCAAAAGCTTTCTGGGATGATGTTGCTGGAAAATAATGCCTGCAGCTACTATTGTGTCAGATTTTTAATCCCTCTTTTCATAAACTGGAAATGAAGAAATGAGTGTGGAACTCATCAAATGGTGTGTTGTATCACTGGGGAGCTGCGTGGTAGAGCCAAAGCTCAATGCAGCCATTGGAACTGCCCACCTGTGTTTCAGTTTCACCAAAATATTGACAAATGTGCCCATCGTGGAAGACATTTTAGTTTCATATTTGTATTGGCAATTCCTTCATTATTGACATGGAGGTTCCAGAAAAAGCATGGTGAGCTCACACGCCTCAGCTTGATAAAAGGAGGTTGGAAAATGTTCCGTCAACGCACACAACAGCACTGAGTCTCCAGGCAATTGATGTTGATCATCTGTTCTCCATAGAAAAAGGGGAGAGTTATTACAAGTGAATAATTAAACCAGCTGAAAAGAGAAAAGTGTTGGCAGGCTGCACCTCCTTGCACAGACCACACAACTGCTTGCTGAAATCAGCAAAAAAAACCATGGCAGAGACGTGGAGACTGAGGGGGGTAAATATTACAAAGAATTTCTGTCACCCCCTTGCTTGTCTCTGCTTTCATGTAGTGGATGAGGAGGGATGAAGCAAGACAGATTGTGTCAGTGAACCTTCTATGCAAAATGCTTTTAAAAATAGTGGTCACGACTCACCTGAGCATCTGTCCAATTTGCTTGTTAGGCTACTACGAGGGTTGTCGCCATGGTGTCAAAAATGGCCGATCAGATGGCCCCATTTGAGAGTCATGTCACAACTTAATGTCATGGACTGTATTCTCTCTTCTTCCTTTGTTCATAGATTTTAAGGCCAGAAGGGTACATTAAACCATCTAGTCTAATTTCCTGTGTATCATGGCCATTATATTTCACCCAGTTGGTGCTGTATGGAGCCCAATAACTAGTGTTTGACCCAAGTGTGTCTTCCAGAAAGGCATCCGGTCTTGATCTGAAGTCATCAAGAGATAGAGAGTCCATCACTTTCCTTGGCAGTTTGTTCCACTGGTTAATAATCCTCACTGTTAAAAATGTGTGTCTTGTTTCTAATTCAAATGTGGCTAGCTTTAGCTTCCAGCCATTGGTTCTTCTGTATATTTCTACACTAAATTAAAGAGCCCTTTCCTATCCAGAATTTTCTCCCAATTAAGGTACTTAGGTACCAGATCCTCAAAGGTACCAAGGCA
Source organism: Chelonoidis abingdonii (assembly GCF_003597395.2). Lineage (NCBI taxonomy): Eukaryota > Metazoa > Chordata > Testudines > Testudinidae > Chelonoidis > Chelonoidis abingdonii. The sequence continues at coordinate 149,963,384 of NC_133772.1, read as the reverse complement.
CCTAACTCCCATTGAATTGAAGGAATTAAGTGCCTAAATACCTTTGAGGATCTAGACTTTATTAACCATGATCAAGTCACCTCTTAATAGATGTAGTTCCTCTTTCTCTAAGTTCTCAGTTTTCTTTTCTCATCTGCCACAAATCTTTTATTCCCCTTCTCATTTCTTCCTTTCCCACTCCTTTCTCCTGTCTTATGCTGTTCCATTTCTCCCTTTGATTGTTTTTTTTCCCCCCAAAATTCATTGTGTTATAATTTTCAGCCAAGGTTTCTGTGCTGCGGCTGCCAAGCCACCTCTGCCCCTGCTGCACTCTCCCATTCAGAAGCAGCGTTTGCTGATCATCATTCGAGAGGGGAGATATTCCAATGCCATAACATTCTGAAAAATAAGCATTTTGAGCCAGGTCCAGCTTCCAGACAGAAGGTTATTGGAGGAGAGCTGCAGCCCATAGCAACTAGTGCGGGACAGAACCAGAGTCAAGAGTGAGGAAGTCTGAAAGGGAAAAAGGGGTCCCCAGGATTTCATGTGACACTCATTCACCCCTTCAGCTGCCCTACATGAATAGAGACCTGCAGTGGGTCTTACTTGCCACCAGGGGCTGCTGTGGCACTTGTGCTACGCTGGCAGCTCAGCAGCCACTGTGCCTCCCTTCTCACTGCACCCCCTGCTCACTGCGCCCCCTGCTGGGTCCCAGTAGACAAGAGTTGCTGGCAATGGTGTCAGCAGTGGGAGAGACAGAAGAGGAGGGGGGTCAATACTGGCCACATCTTGCCCCTCAATCTTGACCCTCTCCCTGCCTAGCCACAACCCAGAAACCACCACCCCCAAGACGCTTTCCAGGACCCACTTATCTCAGCACCCCTCCATTGCTACCGCTTTTCGTGCAGCTTCTGTTCCTACACCAGCCGCTGCCTGAGTGAGGCTGTGCTGACTATAAAATCTATATGCAAATTTTTTGCACCTGTGCAATGGGAGCTCCTTACCTATTTTGCATAACGTCACACAGGGAGCTGCACAGAATGTAGCAGCTATGGATGGGGGCATAAATAGGGCCCCACTCTGTGCCAAAGGCCCTCACTGATATCTTCCTTTCTCTCTTGCGAGAAGAGTCCCGGCTCAGCTTTCCACAAAGCTGTTCCTAGCCAGACTAGACACTCCTACATAGCTTCCCCTATAGGGGGAGCAGAGACCTACAACTAAACCAGCATACAGGGAAGTAATTCCCTCCTCATCCTGCTTGTTTCCCATCCATGAAGCTATAGGTAGGCTTGTGATCTTAATTCAGGTTACTGATTGGGGGAAAAGACTCAGTTAAGTGCTAGTACCCTGTGCTGCAGCTGCAGAGAGATTGTTTGTTTGGTGGTTTTGTATTTCCTTTAAGTCAGTGCTGTCCTGGGTCGCTTTGATGATAGTGCCACACATGAGGGCTGAGATGCTACTGGTGCCCCTACCAGGTTGCATGGTATTTTGGAGCTTCAGCTGTGTTGCTGCTGCACAAAATGCAGAGCCAAAAGTGGGGGAGGGTTGACAGGGTTTCTAAGGAGCCAGTTGTTCTAGATTCAAGACTTTGGTATCTCTGTGGATCTTATCCAGTAGGCTTTCCAGAGCATGTTATGATACTTTGGTTAGTCCCTTAACCATCCAATTGATGTGAAAGAGAACCAGAAATGCCCTCTGTGGCTGAGGAAAGTATGAGGGCAGGGATGTATTCAGTGCTTTTGATTTTATGTGGTAGTAAATGGGGCCCTCCCAGCCCTCTTAAGGTGTCTCCGATTGATTGCATGCCCTGCTTGAATGCCAAGCTCATAGGAGGCCCCTAGTTTTCCCATGCTATTGTTTCATAAAGCATTAAGATTAAAACGTTGTTTTTGCATCCACAGCATTGTATCCTTCCCTGCTAATTCTTCACTAGCAGGCCAGCTGCCATAGACTCCCACAATGGGCCCCATGTTGTTGGAAAAGACAGTCTTGTAAACTCATTCCAGCCTTCATGTGTATTGTCTTCTGGTAGTGGGTGGAGGGGAGGGGGAACCTGGACTGTCTTCCTCTCTTACTAATGGAGATCTTCAAAGTGATCTTAGCATCTGATAGTCAAAGGACAGTCTTAACAAATAAGATTATAAGCTCTAAGGCTGGGACCATGTCTTCCTCTGTGTTTGTGCAGTGGGTGCCTGATCCTGAGTGGGACCTTGGAAGGTTACCGATGATACAAATTAAAATATTTAATGAGACCATAGTCATATAGCCAGCTGATGTGAGCATGTGCTGTAATCCAGAGTCATGAGGCATGCTCATGTCAAAATGAGAACCTGCCCATGTATTTTTTATAGAGGTGCATCTGTATTCTCAGCCCCAATTTCACTGGTTAAATGGAGGCACAGAAAAGCTAAGCAATTTGCTCAAGTTTGCAGGCTGAGTCAGGAGATGCCCCCAGCAATTCTGACTTCCAGTCTAATTCTCAATTTGCTAGCCCAAAACCCTCTAGGGGAGGGATAGCTCAATGGTTTAAGCACTGGCCTGCTAAACACAGAGTTATGAGTTTAATCCTTGAGGGGCTAGTTGAAGCTTGGTCCTATTTTGAGCAGGGAGTTGGACTAGATGACCTCCTGAGGTCCCTTCCAACCCTGATATTCTGTGATTCACTGTACCCAGTGTTGTAGCAAAATCACAATTTTCCTGATTAACTATAGAACGTTTTGTCTCATTTTAGCCGGTGTTGATAAATACTTCTGAAGACTCCCAGATGATTTAAAGATACAAAACTCCTTTCTCTACTGCAATCTACAATCCTGCTGGTAGAAAGTAATTCCCAGGTGTTGAATCGCACACACAAAGGAAAATTGGTATTAATTAAAAACACGTCCTGCAAATATAAAATCAAAATTAATGGTGAAAGGAAGCGAGGCCTGTGTCAGCAGGTGGGGAAAACAGTCTAGGTTCTCCTTATCCCTGGAGGAGAGATTGGAGCCCTGATTCTTGTTTACAATCAAGGCCTCTTTAAGATTTTTCTGGCAATGTAAAAAAGCCTTAAAGATAGTGTAGATATAATTTAGTCACACTTTAAGGCCACAATGGAGCTGTAGTGTAAATGTGAAATAGGCACCAGGTTTGCCTCTCCATTCACTGTCGCCAGTATGAATTGAGAGTAAGTTAATGGAGTTCTGTGGTGTAAGTCTGAGATAAAATGGGGCCATTACCTTTTGCTCTTATCTCTCACTGCTGCATGTCACTACCCACCACCCCCAGGGTTTATTTCTGTAGCTCACAGGCTGACACGGCAGCATAACTGCTAATATATCCGTCATTATGGGGAGGAGAGAGCAGACAAGAAGAGTGTAGGTGATTGCCTCCTTAAGAAGGTTATCCAATTACTAAAGGTTTAATCCTACAAAGAGAGGGGCTATCCATTTTTTTTCCCCAAAAGGATTTTGATAGAACAAGAATAAACTGCTTCTTATCTTCATTCTAGTTCTGTCTCCAGTGAAAAGAGAACCTGAACTTAAGACCATGAGAATCAGAAGGAAACGTTCCCTGGAAAGTTAGAAAACGTGCTGCCCTAATGCCTAGATACACACATACAGGCTGACATAGTGAAATGGGTAGTGATGCCAAGGTTTTATAAACTTATTCATGAAAATATGATACTAGTAAAGTAATCTCTGGTATATCTGTGACCCTGGAGAATATAATTTGGTAGGTGTTCTCCAATGCATAACATCAAATGCAATAGCTAACCACATGCTAGAAAGTTTTTCTGAAGAGCGCTGGTCACATCTTCTGAAGTGGGTGTTGTGTGAAGGTTTTACTTCCTGACAATAAACAAAATGAGGTGATACACTATTTCAGATAGGTGGGAGTTTAGTCGTGTTGTGGGAGTGCTTAGAGGCCCCGTTCAGGGCAGGGTCAGCTTTAGGAACTTGTGGGCCCGATTCGGCAGCGGTCTGGGTCTTTGGCAGCACTTCGGTGGCAGGTCCTACTCGCTCCAGGTCTTCCGCGGCACTAAGGACCCGCCGCCAAAATGCCGCCGAAGACCCGGACTGCCACTGGGTGAGTAAAAATTAAAATGTTAAGCACTCTTCCTTAGGGTGCGGGACCCTCTTGGGCATGGGCACGATTTGGGGGAATCGGCCTAAAGCCGGCCCTGGTTCAGGATCTCAGTGTGCTCTGCATACATAATGAAAAGACAGGTCCTGCCCCAAATAGGTTACAATCTGCAGTTAGTTGACTAGCCATCTCCCATTTGTTACCTTTTGAAACATGCTCCTTTGTACTCTCTCCATGCTGCCCTTCATGCTTGGGAGGGGCTCCCAAAACGCACACAACTAATTCATTGTCCTCCTTCAAAAATTTTCCTTTGCTGTGATGCCTACTGAAAAACCAGCCAACCATTCAAACAAAAATTTGACTCTGGTTAGGTTGTTGATGTGCTCAAACCACTGCTGATCATTGACAATATTGTCTCATTGTTTCCCCGTATGCCCACCCCGTGCCCCTGTGTCTACCAGTGTCCATCTATTGTCTCTTGTTTTATACTTCAGAAAGATAAATAATTGTAAGTTCTTTGAGACAGGTATTGTCTCTTAGTTCTGTGTTCGTACAGCGCCTAGCACAAACAGTGCCTGGCCCACAACTGAGGCTCCTACAAGTGACAACTAAAAACATAATAAATAAGATGCATCATCCTTGCGAGGGGTTGCTCTGCTTACCACTGGATGGTGCCACCTCCTGGTAGTACTGGGGGATTAGCTTGGTCAGGCCAACACCCTTTCCAGCTAGAATTAGTTTCTCCTCTGTGGCTTCTCTCTTGCTTGCAGGAGCCACAGCTTTCCTCTTTGCAATGCAGCCTTCCAGCCAGGTCACTATTGTGGTTTCCCCTTCTGTGGTGGGAGTGGATCAAGGTTCCTGCTTGCCAGTCTTCTGCTTCACTGCCTCATGGGGCCACTCCTACAGCAGCTGGCAGGGGAAGCCAGGCCCATTCTCTACTCCAGATTCCAGCTCAGGGACACTCTAGTCAGCAGTCGAGGTTCATTCCCTGCACCTTGCTGCATTTCTGTCAGTCTCTCCCATACCTCATGGCCTTCCCCACTCCTTAGGGTTTGCCAGTCTCTTCACTCCCTCCTCCCAGAAAGTAACTTTAGGCAATTTGTCTCTGCAGTCCCCAAAACACTCCTCCCTCTTCCCAAGGAGTGACTGGAGCCTTTCCCAGCAGCCCCTCCTGTTGCCATCTTCCTGTCTTATATATTGGGTTACCGTACATCTGGGTTTTCCTGGACATCACCTCTCTTTTGGTCCTCTGATCTCCATTTGGGTCAGTTTTTGAAATATGAACCAATGTCCATGATTTTTTCCTTGCTCGTTCTTTTTCCAGCATTGATTTTGGTAGAACTGCAATTTCTGGGGTGCCCTAACAGCAGCATGAGTGTTTACTGGTTTCCACTCTTACTTCTGCACTGCTGATGGTGGCGGCACTGCCTTCAGAGCTGGGCGGCCAGAGAGCAGTGGCTGCTGGCTGGCCGCCCAGCTCTGAAGGCAGCGCTGCTGCCAGCAGCAGTGCAGAAGTAAGGATAGTATGGCATTGACTGTTGAGTAGCTGGAAGGGATCCTTCTTGTACAGTACAACTTCAGGCATGCATCTTGCAAAGACTTTCATGGATCCTTAGTGAGCAATCAATCACTGCTGAGAAAGATATACTGTCTACAGAGAAATATGCATGGGCACAACAGGAAGAAGCATAGTAAGACAGGACTGACTGCATGTAAAAAGATACATTTACATTTATTTTTTGAGACCATTACACTTGTTTATAAATGTTACATATTCAAAGTAGAAAGAAACTGTATACCCCTTCCCCCTCTGCCTGGCAGTGTCCTCCTCTTGGGAACTTTGAAATATGGTAACCCTACTTATATAGGGTTTTATATAACCAGACTTATATACTCACTTGTGCCTGTTCCTGCACAAGTGAGCTTCTTCTTTAATTAGATGCCTTCAGCCTAAAGCTCTGCCTGTTTTCAGCTAATCTGCTGATTGGGCCCACCTGGCCCAGGTCAGCTCTTGCGGGGCCAGTGTGACAGAACACTCCATCACAATCCTAGACATCTAATTTTCAGACACTGTGAACCCCGCTCCAGTCCCTTTAGTAAGGTCCGTCTAGATGCACAATGAACTGTGGACTCTGACCTTTTCTCCTGGGAAGGCACAAACATTCATCTGCACAGAAGAGGTAACACTGGGCACTCCAGAATTCCTGTCCAGTGGCCTATTGGCTGGGAGTCCAGACTTAGCTAGGTAAAGGTGTGTACCAGGCAAACACACTGACTGCTTAGTCAAGCTGCTGTCTCTTCCCATGTCAAGCAAAGGCCATTGCACCTTGTTTGAAAGTCTTCCAATGAAGGCAAAGTCCTATGGGAAGAATAATGTTATCTGAGTGATCTCGTACACTATTGAGCTGACAGAAAGCTTGAGAATTAGCGTGAAATACCTTGTTTCCTTTCAGTGGAAGGGAGGCATGCCCAGGTGCTGTGCTATTGAATGAAGTCACTGTTTGACAGACAGATGTGGAACTTATTTATGTATTTTTGTTGGATCGTGAATAACATAAATTCACTTCCGATATCTTGATTTCCAAGATTTTTTTTCTTTATTATTTACATGTGCTATGATTTCACATTCTGGCCATCAGGGTTGTAAGTAAGAAGAGAAAAGTGTGTTCTAAGCTCATACTGATGATAAAAGTAGGGCATTAGCTGTGGATTTAGCAAAGAATAAGGCCAATGCATTAAAGCAGTAAGCTGCTGTGGCAATTACTTGCTTACATAGGGTGTGTGTGTGTGAGAGAGAACAGGGGGACAGGCGATAGAGCAATGTAGGAGGGTGGAAAAGAGGTTTGTGTAAAACAAAGCATATCAGATGTGCTGGGCTGAGCATTTCTGTACTGGGAGCCTGTTTGTTGCTGTTTCAATGGTGAGGAAATCTAGTTTCTGCCAGCTGCTGCCTAGAAATCTCCTGCCCCCCTCCCCCCCAGTGATTCAGACTCTTGGTTTTTCTTTTAAAGACATTTAGTTTGAAAGAACAGTGGAGGGATAGTGGTTTGACCATTGACCTTCTAAACCCAGGGTTGTGAGTTCAATCCTTGAGGGGGCAAAACTCTGTCTGGGGATTGGCCCTGCTTTGAGCAAGGGGTTGGACTAGATGACCTCCTGAGGTCCCTTCCAACCCTGATATTCTAAGAGATTATCTTAATATGTTTAGCACTTAACGGGTGCCTGCAAGCTAAGACTTTCAACAATTGGCAAATGCTTTCTACAACTAAACCTTTTTTGTCTCTCCCTCTGTTAAATTTCATTTTGATTTTAGAAAACTGTCTTTGGTTCTACTTCTCTGTTCCATGCTTTTTTTAAAAAACAAGCCCAACAACAGTGCATTACCTGGCCTTATTCATCCTTGTCTTTTTATATCTACTGGATATTAATCGTCCTGGTTATTGTAGTACAAGACTAGAAATTCCAGCATGCTGATTGGCCAACAGCCATAGCAGTATATTGGATACCTTTATTTTATGTCCCGATATCACCAAAACTATTAACTCATCTCAGCTTACAAAGGCTATTGTCCAATCAGAACACAGGCATCCTCTGGTATTTCACATTTTCTAACTATGTATTTTTCCATGTACCATGAGCAAACTATGTACTTTTAGCCTGGATAACTTTATCTTACATTAAGAAAAGCCACCACCAAAGAGAACAAGTGTAAGAATCTGAGTGAGAGCACTGTGTGTTGCTCCTACTGACTGTTGATTCAGTGTACTGCCCCCGGCAGATTTCACGGTTCAACTGTGCAGGGTACAAATAGGAGAGCTAGGAAAAACTTAGGTTAATAACCCTTCTTTAGAGACAGATCAGAGATCCCTTCAACAGCAGAATCAAGGGAAAGAGGGGAAACTTCTCTTAAGATGTAGAGAGCAAGTTCAAACAGGTTCTGGAGAAAGATCCACCACACAGCTCCTCCAGCAAGCTACTATGTGACCAATAGTTCTGTTGCTCTCAGTATACATGGTGGTACTATCTGGCACAAGAATATAAGTTTGTTTTGTTTCCTATAGAAAAAAAACATTTTTTTCAACTTTTCATATCTAAAAAACTTAGATTTGTACAGCCTGCGTCACAACCCCAGCACCACGTGACAGTCATGCTGTGACTCCACAGACACTTTGCCTCCAGCCTCATGCCTACCAGGGTACACAAGGCACAGTGACGTCCCAGCATGACATGCTCCCCCTGTCGTGTCTTATTGCATAAATATAGGTCAGCCAGTCTGCAAATCTCTTCCAGGAGTCAAGTTTCCAACCTCATAAATATGGAATCTGTCAAGTCCGGGAACACAAGAACTCCAGGCCACTATTAGCCAATATGATGCCAATAAAAGACTCTCTAACCAAACCATGATAAATAATTTCACAAGTAAAGCAGCAGCATTGTAGTGCGTAGTTTGGAGTTGGAAGCCTCTGCAATGTGCTGCCAGAGGGCATTAAATATTATCAAGGTGTTTGAGGCAGTAGCTTGCATAGCATTTCATTCTGCCTTTGGCACAGGGAGAGAAAGGGAACTTTTCATTCCTACACATTCAACTGAAACTGGAAAGCTATCTCTGCACTGTTCTAGGACTGACTGACCTTTTTCTGAGCATGCCGCAGATTTTAGTGGTTTTTCTTTCTTGTAAACATGCCACACGCATTACATTATCTGTGTTAAAGATCAGCTGTTGGCTAAGCCTCACTATATGCTCACAAACACCATTTACATATAGCATGATAGTTAAGACCTTTGCGTCCATGCCAGGCCACTAAATACTCTGCTGGATAAACTGCACAGAAAGGATATCAGAAGCTTCCCATTGAGATAAGAAGAGATGATTGTGACTGGTTTAATTCTAGTTCCCCCTACCCTGTCCCCCTTTATCCCACCATCAAAAGTATTCATGATGAGAACATAAGAATGACCATATTGGGTCAGACCAATGATCAGTCTAGCCCAATGTCCTGTCTTCCGACAGTGGTCACTGTTACGTGCTTCAGAGGGAATGAGCAGGTCAATTATCAGGTGATCCATCCATTGTCATCCAGTCCTAGCTTCTGGTAGTTGGAGATTTAGGGACACCCAGAGCATAGGGTTGCATCCCTGACCATCTTAGCCATTGGTAGACCTATTAGCCATCTTCCATGAAAGTATCTCCTTTTTTTTTTAAACCCAGTTATACTTTTGGCCTTCACAATGTCCCCTGGCAATGGGTTCCACAGGTTGACAGTGCATTATGTGAAGAAATGATCTGGGAGTTTGCATCTGATTTAAATCCCCCAGTTACCAATGGTGGTTTAGGAGAATTTGAGTCTTGTACAAATCCTTTCCAGACATCTTCATAGCCCCATTGTGGGACATGTGGAAAGAAGCTTAGCATGGCACAAGAAGTAATCATAATCTAACTGGTTACACAGAACAGAGACATTAATGGAACAGTAGCTTTCAAACACTTTTTTTTTTCATCCTGTGGACCATTTTGTTAGGAACTGTTCCTCTTGTGACTCATCACCCTTCTGATCTGTTGCAGCCAAAGCATTCTCTGTGTGTTCTCAGAGCCCTGAATTATTGCTTAAGTTGGTTCTCCTTGGAGATACCCAAAACAACACTAATTATGAATTAGTTTCATAATAAAAATGTATTTGCTATTTTTGTTCCCATAGTTGTTATGGCTGGATTTTTTTTTTAACATCCATTCTCCTTTGGCAGAAATGTCTAGGTCTTCCTTTTGGCTTCTGCACTAATGTCAGCTGTCACCACTGTTCCAACATAGGCTGTTATACAAAAAATCAGTGTCACAAGATTTATGAAGCTCCCAATTTAGAAACTAAGAAAGAGTGGTGTAAAATCAACAATTTTTCTGAATAAGAGTGGATCCGTATCAGGCTTGGCACAGCCTGCCTGATCATTTCAAGCTGTTGCCATCGGCAATAGAAACGTTTCTTGTCAAAAATCGATGTTATACAGTTTACAGTGGAAAGTTAGGGTGCTTTAAAAATGCAAGGGCCTGATTCTGACCCTGAATTTGTGCATGATTCCAGTTAAAAGGGCTTAGGGAGAAAACAGTTCCCTTAGTTTAATAAAAGACCTTTAGGATGAAATTCACCTTGGTCCTCACCTAGCTCCAGAGAAGCTAATGGAAAGACTTCTGTTGGCTTAAATGGGAGTTGGATCAAGTTTAAATGGTTTATAGGATCTTCTATGAATCTTCCACACTGGAATGTATGTCACCTTAATTGAATCGGTCTGTTCTGAGGTGCTTATTTCAATATTTGCCATCTGAGCACCGGGTGGCTGGGGATACCATTGCATGCAATATTGCATAAAGTCAGCTATAACGTTGACATACTAATAATATTCTGTGTGAGATGTATAATGAGATGACTGCATTCCAAGGTCAGAATTGGCTCTTCTAGAGCCAGATTGCAATATCCTTATTTAAGATGAACAGTTAGTACCTTACCACCTGAGAATTCACATTGATCTTAATGGGACTATTCAAGGAGTAAAGTATTGCTCAGCACAAGCAAGGGTATTGCAGTCAGATCCTGAATTAAGAGTTTGCATTATAAACTGGTCACATGTTAGCATTATCCTGGCTAAACGAAGGGCAATAAACCAACAGTTCTATGAATGGCACTTCCAAATTTCGTTTGCATTTACTAAAGGGATTAAAATGCTTGAAATTGAATTGAATGTTTTGCTTTGCGTTGAATGAAACATTTCATTTGACCTAACACTATTTTTTTCAGCAATTTTTGTTTTGTTTTGTTTTGTTTTGTTTTTGTTTTGCCAAGAGAAACCAAACCCCTTTGCTTTTGGTTGATCCTAAATGTTGTCTTCCCCCCCGCCCCAGTTTACTGGACAAACCAAAAAATGGGGATGGGGATGAATTCAGTCAGCTGCACGGCTCTGCTCCACACAGGGGTCTTGCCCGTGTGGAGCTGGTTACAAGACTAGGGGACCATTAACTTTGGACAACCTATGTGTGGTGTCTCATCCTCAACTCCCACCTTTTGTGCAAGGTGATACCCTTCCCTCTCCACCTTCCTCTAGTTTCCAACCTTCAGTTAGTTTCTAATGTTCAGTTAGTTGTCTACTACTTGATATTAGCTCAAAAGATGTGTAGAACAGACAGTCCCAGGGTAGCCATGTAGTCTGACACATGATATAGTAGCTAACAGTCTAGATGATACGCTCCACGTTCACTGTCCAACTTGGAAAGGGACAAAATCCTTTTCTAGAAATGTAACTGCATGTGGTGATATGAGGAAATTTGAACTTGGTAAGCATGGGTGGATGGTAGGGAGGGATAAATGTGCCTTATAAAGCCATCTTTATGGCCCGTAGCTACCTATGGAAGCATTACAGGACTGGGGAGACTCTTTCAGAAGGAAACTCTCCCAGTCCTTTGAGTGAGGTTTGGGACTTCAGCTGCTTCAGAGTGGCTGGCTGCTGTGGGACATGCTGCAATACATCCCTGGCACTGAGCGTTCTCTGGGGATTGGCTTTCAGTGGAGCTCATTTGGAGAGACAGGGAAGAATTAATGGTATAAAACTTGTCAGTGGGGCAAGAGATGTCAAAAAGCCATGCTAGTCTAATACCAGCCTGATTTCTAGTATCTAGTGCTGAGAGGGTGCCGGGTGGAGGGAGTTTTTCCGGGAGCTGGCAGCATGAGAAAAAGTGAGAGCCCTCCCTGGACATCCAGGGGTCATGAGGAGGGAAGGGAAAACATTAGGATATTGTATTAAAGCACATCTGTCTGCAGTCTGGAATGGCAAATGCATTTTCAGGCACTCTTAATAAAGCTGCAGTGTTTAAAAGTGCTGAAGGAGTACATTCCATCCTCAAAATATTGCAGTATGCCCCCCCTATCCTGCACTGTGTACACATGAGAGATGAGAATCACCGTATAGAACTGTGAGATGGAAGGAAAGGATTTATATGTAATGTGTCAGGATGACGTTGTGGATTGCAGCTGGGAGAATGGAGCTCTGGTGCCTTGGGGTGTCCCCAGGAACCTGAAATGTTGTGTCTTTCAGTTTCCCTATCACTGGGACGGATTTTGTGGCACTGCTGTGGTGGCGTGCAGGGGCAAGAAAGACACTGCCAGTTCTCTCATGGTGGGTATTGCAGTCCTATATTATCCCCCTCACAAGCTCTGGCATAGAGAGTAAACCGATTGTGGGCCCGTAAGTAACCTTGGAACAACTGCCATCACTTAAAGCAGTCAGTGGGATGCTGTAACTCAGGGGTCGGCAACCTATGGCACATGTGCCACCTTTGACACGTGAGCCGATTTCGCCTGGCACGCAGCTGCCAGCTGGTATCCCGGCCCCCAGCCCCACTCAGCGTGCTGCCGGCTGAGTGAATGGAACCCCAGGCCAGCAGGCGGCTAAGCGGGGCCAGCAGCTGGGACCCCAGACTGGCGGTAGGTGCGCCCCCCAGCTCTCCCCTCACCATGTTGTACTCAAAGTACTATACGGGATCTTTTCAGGGGGATTAAGGCAAAACACCACATTTATTAGTAATACAGGTATTAATTAATACTCTATCATATGCATATGATATATTACAGTCATGCATTCACACACACACACACAGACACAAACACACTCCGTCTTGCTGTTGTTACCAACTAGTTGCTCCCCTTAACTGCACTGGCCAGGTGAGTTAGATGGGGGAGGGGTGGAGCCGGGCTTCTGCCGATCCGGATCGATGCTCCGATGGTGACAAGACGAGACCCAGGGTCCTTCTGCAAGACACCTCGTATTTATAGCAGCTTCCCTCTTATGCAAATCCAGACCAGATTCAAAATCTGGGTCTGTGTCCGTTGGTCTGTGTCCGTTGGTCTTTGTGCTGCTTTTTTTCTGGGTGTTGTCCCAATGCTGCTCAAAGAGGGCGTTTTCTAAAGAAGGTGCTTGCTTCTAATCCCTGAGGTCGTCAGTATGTCTGCTCTTCTTTATTGGGCCCACTTGACAAGTTGTATTGTCTTTTGCTCTGGCTCCCATTCCCTCTTTAACTGTTGTAGCTGTCTGGAGGTGGGTGTCTTCCAAGCCTCACTCATTCACACCTCATTCAGTCAATGGGGCAATTGATTACAGAGGGGGGGGGGAGAGATCTTATTCTACTTCTAGCAAAAAGGCACATGTTTCTTTCACTTTAACTATACTATCCTTAGGGGCTATAACATTTGATACAAAGTTTTCTACCAATTTTCTAATACAAAGTTGTATGAGAGAGGCACAATGCCAAGTCATATGAAATACAAAATCAAACAGTGAACAGAAGTTACAATGCAGGCAAGTGTAGTGAATGGTGAACAGAACTTACATTAATAAAGTGAACAATTAAAAACAATTTCATTTATCAGTTCTACAACCACGCTCGGGTTCTGCGGCTCCTGGGAGCATGAGCTGCCGGGACACAGGGCCCTGAGCCTGCTGCGGGAGGGGCAGCAGCGGTGGCTCACACTTCTGGGAGCTGCAGAGCCCGAGCATGGCGAGGGAGGAGCCGGGGGGGACATGGGGACCACCACCCGCATGCATCCACTGCAGGAGCCCCCCCAGGCTCCCCCTCACTGTGCTCGGGTTCTGTGGCTCCCAGAAGTGTGAGCCGCCGCTGCCTCTCCCGCATCTCCCCCCTCCCCCTGCCTCAGTACTCCACATGGAACTTTGCCTCCACGTGGAGCCAGCATCTGACCGGCATGGGCATAGGAAGGGGAGTCCCAGGGCACAGTCAGGGAGCAGGGGAAGGGTTGGATGGGTTGGGAGTTCTGGGGGTCTTGTCAGGGGGCGGGGAGTGATTGGATGGGGGGTGGGAGTCCCCCAGGGGTCTGTCTGGGGGCAGAGGTGTGAATAATGGTTGGGGCAGTCAGGGGACAGGTAGGGGGTAGGGTCTGAGGGGGACAGTTAGGGTGGGGTGGTCTCAGGATTGGGCAGTCAGGTGACAAGGAGCAGGGGGGTTCTGACCAGGGCAATCGGGGTGGGAAGTGGGAGGGAGTGGATGGGGCAGGGCTAGGGCAGGGCTCTCCCCTCTTTTTTGATTGTTGAAATATGGTAACCCTAGGCGAGGGGGGAGCTGGGGGCACATGGGGGCTGGCACCCGCATACATACACTGCAGCCTGCAGGAGTCCCCGGGGAGGCACCGACCCGCAGCCTGGACAGGAGGGGTGGAGGGGCATAGCTGCTCCCTGCTAGTGGCATCACCTTTGCAGGGCTGCTGCCCCCCTGCACTGCACCGCACCGGCTCCTCCATGGCTGGGGCTTGCTGCTGCCGCAAGCAGAACGCTCTGGCTCTCTGGTGCCTCCGGAAGGTGGCTCCTCCCTGCTGTGCTGCTGCAGCAGCCCAAGCCCGACAAAGCCAGTGAGCGGACTCTGAGCGGGGGCCACCTGGGTGGGGTGCGGAGGGGAGGGCTCACGGGGGGCTGTGCACCCTCCAGGGGAGTTCAGGGGGCAGGGAGGGGGGGGAGCAGCCCCTGGGCATGGCTGGCCCCTGGGCAGGCTGGCTCCTGGGGTCTATAAAGGCTCATTGGAATTTGACCCTCAATGAACAGATGTGCGAGGGGAGTGTCAGGAACAAGGTGGAAGTTTCGCCTAGGGCATAAAATATCCTTGCACCGACCCTGCCCCAGGGGGTGCGTGCACCCCAGGTTAAGAACCACTGCACTAAACTGGTAAGATATGCATTTTAATTTAATTTTAAATGAAGCTTCTTAAACATTTTAAAAAACTTGTTTACTTTACATACAACAATAGTTTATAGACATAGAGAAAGACCTTCTAAAAACGTTAAAATGTATTACTGGCACGCGAAACCTTAAATAAGAGTGAATAAATGAAGACTCAGCACCCCACTGCTGAAAGGCTGCCAACCCCTATTCTAGGAAAAGCTTTGGTTATGTAGTATCTATTGCTAGAGATCAACTTTTTAAAATTAGTGGTGGCCACCCTCGGACTGAGTTCCTCACAAGAAGGAAGTCCATGAGGCTACTTTAAAATAATTGAAAGCCTAGGCTGAAAAAAGCTTTTCCACCACAAAGAAAGACAAGTGCTTCAAAAATCTGTTGAGGGGCAACCCTTCCCTACCCTCAGGATGGGCCATGCTTTAGCTTCAGTGGGAGTGGTGGGGCTGCTGGATTATGAGGTTTATGATGAACCTCCAGCTTTCTGCATTGCACAAAACTCGCAGGCAGATACGAGCTCTGGCTCCATAGAGCTTACATAGTAGAATCCAACACTGCACACTTGAAATGCCTCAGATCTGAGTGTTGCAAGGTGTGTTTCTTTTTTTTTTTATTGCAACAGAGCCATGGCAACATCTTTTAATAGGTGGGGTAATGATGGTACTGGGGCCTGCAGGAGAAATGAATTTCACGGAAGGAGGGGACTGCAAAAGGATGGTTGAGTTGGGAATGAGGGGCAGGGGAGAGTGCCCGGTGTAAGGGGCAGAGAGAAAGAGAGCACCAAGGCTAGAGAGGGAGAAGGATACAAAGTGAGTAAGGAGGGTGGAAGTAGAAGTCGGAAGAAATGGAAGCAGAGATGTAGGTGTAATCCACACACTGCCTGTCCCTTCTAGTGGTATTGAGATCACTTGGCAGTTAATGAGTCTGCTGTGGCCTTAGCTAAAGGGACCCATGGTTTTTAGCTCATGCAGTGGAGGCTCACGCACTAAGCTTCAGAGGTCTCAGGTTCGAGCCCACCCGCTGACAACCAGGGTCTGTTGGCGTTACATAGGCCAAGTGAGACATGCAGAACCTTGTGTGGCTGGATGGTGAGTAGAATTTTCAGCACCATTCTGAACTTCCTAACCTCCTACAGGAATCTGCCCTGACGAAAAAGCATTGCCAGACAATATTAACTAACGTTCTAATGAATGCAGTGTTTAACATGACTTAAAATGCAGTGTAGACTGAAACAGTCATGTCTGAAAATGTTAAGTTGTCATGTTTTTTAACACAATGCTATTTTTTTTTCTTGACTGGACATAGGCTAACCATCTGGAGACTGATATGAATTTCTGGATTTGGTTTAGAGTTGGTTAAACTATTTGTATGGGAACAATTTTTATTCAGGTATTTTTCCTGTGTGCTGGTTGTCAAACCAATCACTTATTTGATGCAGTTGTTCGCTATTAGAAATTGTAGGGTCACTAGTATTTAAGATCATATGACAGTTTGTAATGAGTATTCAGGTGGTCTAATATTTGGAATTCACTATTTAGCATTTACTTCTCACTTAAATCACATGGTATTAGGTCTCTTCCCTGGTTGGATAAACTAATCTTAAGACATTTGTATGGACTCAACATTTGCTGTTCACTGATATCTATTATGAATAAAATTAGGGCTTAGGAATGTTGAAAAACAGAAAAGAACAGGCAGTCTTGAGACCTAGACTGAAATCCTGGCACTATTGAAGTAAATGGCAGTATGGTCATTGACCCCAGTGCGGCCAGGATTTCAGCCCTGATTTCTGACAGCTTTGGTGGCTTTGAATTCGACTCATCATGTTCTCCAAGCACATTTATTTATTTTATTTATGTATTTTATTTTTTGTATTGACTTTCTTTTTATAGTTAAGGAAAAAGATAAACCCATGAGAGAGACTGGAAGTAAAACTGACAAAAAGAACCTAGCTGATTTAGGAACCCAGGTCCCATGTTCAAAAGTGATGTAGACACTTAGACACCTAAGTGTATTTAAATCACTGAATGTATGCTTACACAGCGCAAAAAAATAAAAATAAAACCCACCCCAAACCTGCAGCAGTTAGTCAGAACCTGGATCACTTGACTTGGGCATATGGGCCTCATGGTAGGGGCTAAAATAGTAGTGTAAGCACTTTGGCTGGCTCTGGGACTCTGAAATCCTCTGCCCTGAAGCGATGGGGGTGGGCATATGGGATCATATGCCCCCCGCCCCAGATTTGCTGCTTGGCTTGCACTGAGTATGCTCACACAAACTAAAGAGGCTCAGTAACGCTGATGAAGTCTGCTGCCCTCACTTTGCTCTTAAAACCTATCAGAGAGGGATAGCTCAGCAGTTTGAGCATTGGTTTGCTAAACCCAGGGTTGTGAGCGCAATCCTTGAGGGGGGCATTTAGGGATCTGGGACAAAAAAATTGGATGATTTAGTTGGGGATTGGTCCTTTGGACTAGTGACCTCCTGAGGTCCCTTCTAACCCTCATATTCTATGATTCTAGCATTAGCCTGAACATCCACACTGCTATTTTAAAACCTTGTAGCACAAGCCTGAATCAGTTGACCTGGGCTCTCAAACTCGCTGCTGCGGGGTGGTTTTTTTTTTTTCTGTGTAAACGAACTCTTATGTGCTTTCAAAAATGTTACCCATGTTTTCTTAGAATGGCAGCCAAAGGAACTGCTGGAAATCTGGCACAGATTTCCAAATATTGGGCTAGATTCTCAGCTGTTGTAAATTGGCATAGTTGATGGAGTTGCTCCCTTGGATTTAAGAATGTTTCCAATTTTTTCTTTTGCAAGCCTAATGCTCCTCTCTGGAGCATAAACATTGGTGTCATTCCAGATCTGCTCTGCTATTGCTGTCTGACACCATGACACATCTGAGAACAGTACCTAGAAGACAGATTGCAAATGCCCTGGAGGAAATCACTGTTCTCAAACTTCACGGGTGACAAAATATCATGTTAGCTCTACTTGGGAAAGAATGCTTATTTCCACACCTTGGCTTGGAAGCTTAACACTACAGGGGGAATATTTGTATTTCTTTCTCATCTCAAACACTTTGAAATATCATTTCTCTGTATTTGGGGAGAGGCGCTCCAGATTTCGGTTTGCAGTGTTAGATTTGTGACTTCACAATTTATCTTTTGGAAAAGACAGTGACCCGTACCCACAGTTGGTATAAATCCGCATAGCTGCATTCACTTCAGTGGGGCTATACTGCTTTACACACAAAGACCTGAGGACCTTGCTTAGTGTGTTTTAGATACTTTCTAAAGGATATGAATGCATGCTTTGATGGTTTCTGGTGTTGGGATATCAGTCCTGGTTCTCCCTTGTCCTCCATCTGTTGTGCTAGTCGACATATCCTTTTTCTTTATTTAAACATGGGCACACACAAGTCCCTGACTCCTGGCTGTGATTCTCCAATAGCTGTTTAGATGTTGGGCTTGTCTGGACATGGTGCCGCAGGCACTGGTGTACGGCTTCTTCTCATTTCCTCTTTTAGGCTGGCTGAGGAAGGATAGTGAAGGTTCGTTCACTTTGTTCTCCTGAGCCAGCTTTTCTCCTGCTGCTTCTCTCCATTCCATCTCATCTTCACCTGAAAATCCCGTGGCAGGCCCCATTCATCCCTGTGTTCCAGGAGCGTCTACTTGTATCAGTCAGGGCACAAGGCTGACCTATAAAGCACTAGCTGAGGAGGGCGCATGTCCAAGGCATTGCACTGACTTTGCAGCTCCTGGCTGCAGGTTCTGCCAGTGGTGTTTAGTTTCTGCCATGGGTGCTATACAAAGCTGGTTGCCCCTAGCATGACCTCCCAGGGAGGGCAGTGGTGCAAACATAGCCTGACCTCCTTTTCGTGGGTAAATCCCTGAGATGCAGCTGGTCTAGCTGGAAAGGGGGTGGGTGCAACTTTCAGTTCCCTGCACCAGCTGGGGTGAACCTAGGCTGGCACCTGAGCCCAGCCAGCAGGAGGGAGAGTATCCCTCTGAGACACTGCCTTGGCTATTGGCTACGTCTATGTTGCAGCTGTGATCGTGCTTCCCCATGCAGGTATAGGGCCATGGGCTAGCTCTGCTCAAGTGAGTGCACTAAAAAGACCAATGTGTCTTGGAGGTGGTACAAGTGGCAGCTCAGGCTAGCTACGTGAAGACAACCTCCCCCCTCCCAAACCCTCACAGATTCCCTGGGTACGTACTCAGATGGCTACCCTGAGCTACTGAGTGCACTAGTTCGAGCAGAGCTAGTGCACATCCATCTACTTAGGCTGGGAAGCATGATCACAGCTGCAGTGTGGGCATACCCACAGTGTAAATGTCTCTTGGCCACTGCTTGGGCTACACGCTGCCACTACTAGGACTCAGGGTGGGGGAAAGGATCTACTCATGTAGATCCCATTGTGGGATCAGTGCCTAAGAGTCCCTGTCCCCTGCGATCAACTTCACATTCAGGCTGCTACAGCAATGGAAGACCAAGCATTTGGCAACCCAGTCCCCAGTTCTGGAACAGAACTTTTCCTGCAATAGAATAAAATGAAAAGAGAATTTTTAAAATACATTTAAAGAGATTTTTTTCCCAAGTCCTTGATGTGGCAATAAATGTAATATGATTCTGGGCACATGAGGGGAAAATAACTTCCATGTTTCTCATTAACTTGCAGGAAGACTGGATTGATTTTTCCCCCATCTGCACTTATGGGAATGATTCCAGGCTACTGGTGCATATTTTTATTTTATATTTAATAACATTATTTTACCTTTATATAGCACTGTTCATCTTGAAGGATCCAAGGTTCTTGACAAAGTACATACAGTACCGTTGAAATGTAGCCACCTTTGGGATGGGAAGTGGCACCTAGGTGAACTCCTGGGGTTAGATCCTCACTGGTGCAAGCTGGCAGAGCTCCCTGGACTTTGATGGAGCTACACCAACTTAAGATCTGGTCCTTGGTTTGTAGCGTGGTGTACAACAGTGCAAAGGTGGGAAATGTAAATGTTATAGGATCACTAGGAAAAGAGATGCGAAAGGTGATTTATCATAACAAGGATCCTACAGAATTGGTTATAGGTGTATGGCAAGGATCATGGAGTCTTCATATCCTTGAGTGCTCTCATTCCTTGAGGTTGACAGTTTAAACCTGTACCAGAATTTGTTCCTGTAGCTTATTACAGACAGACTCCTACGCCCCCGGGCATTCCCACATTCAGTTGTGTCTTTGCCAGCAAAACCAGAACTTCTTTAATCTCTTCTTTCTTCATTAAATTCACAGCTTTGGTAATTTTACAGACATTGTAGAATTTGGCTATGTTCCATCCCATGGAATCACAAGGCAGCAACATTGTTTAAGCACCATATGGTTTTTGACAAAGTAAGGCTTCGGATCCAACCTAAACAGCTTAACATTATCAAAAAGCTCAAGCCGACTGTAGCAATAACAACCTCTGCTTCCTTTCCATAAGTTGTATAACAAGAGGAGGAAAGCTTTCAGACTGGGAAGGCTGCTGTGATCCTGAACAGGGGTTGCAGGGCTGAAGAAAGCCCTTTGTACCCTCTCGTTACTTTCTTAGGACAAGAAGCTTCCACCTGGGCCACAAAGGAAGTCCAAGGCCAGGTCTGCTTTCACTTAAGATGTCTAAGACTACAGAACAGGTTTTCTTCATATTGTTTCCATATATGATTCATTTATTTGATATTTAGGATTTAATGAGGTCTTGCAGAGAATTCTATATGCCTCCAAGCTGGAAAGCATTTGATTGTCTCCATTATTCAGTGTATGTTGGCTTTTCCAAAGATTAAGTATTCCTGGCCCCACCTAACATGATCCATGCAAATTTTATTGGAGTACAGTGAATATATTTGGCATGAGTGTTTTAGTAACACAAGGAATGGGGAGGAGGGAGCCAAGTCTCGCTGAGTGTATGGAGCAAGAATAGAGATAGCAAATGAGTTTTGAACTCTCCCACTGATATATATACTATAAATTTCAACAGCTGATGAGTAACGTTGCATGGAATGGCTTCCAAAAGGAAGCAGGAAACTAGAGTTTGTTTGTGACAGTATCTTGTAGTGATCAGAAATGATTATCCTATTCCTGCTATGAATCTAACAGTTGGCCAAGGACTCTGTCTAGGTAAAGGCAATCAGCAGTCCAAATGCTTCACAAGCATCTGCACTGCATTTGGATAACAACAATTAGACTATTACAGCTGCATCCCTGTTGACAACAATAGAAACCTTAGTCCTGGAGGCTCTTGCTACTTCCTGTATCTTCCATTGAGAGAAGGGGTGGCAGAGAGGTGCGTGCATGTAGCAAGGTGACACTTGTTTAAATCTTTGCGTCATCTCTTCTATTTACTTTACTTTTCTAGATTCATCATTTTGTAATGAAGGAATGTAACCTACAAAGACCTAATAAACAAGGTGTGGTCTGATGTTGAGAATACTGGGATCCCAACTTATAGATCAACTCGCATTTTAAAAAATCACCATTGTTTGTTAGATGGGGAAGCACTGAGATACCGGAGTAAACAAAACTAAAAAACCTAGAACTTTGCTCCACAAAAGCCGCGTTGATAACTTTTTGGAAGATGAAAGTGTTCAGAGGTGCTAATACTGTGTCCATTTGCTATCCAAGACTAAATAAATCTTTTTTTGCACATCATTCTGCTTATGAAGTGACAAAAGCACCCAGCTGCAGCATTTCCCACCAAGCTGCTACTTAGCATTTGATAGTGGGGAAGGCCATGTTAGGAAGAGAGAGAGAGATAGGGGTACTGAAACAATTTGTATAGTGGGGGTGCTAAGAGCCATTGAACCAAACTGTAAACCCTGTATATGATGAACCCTGTATATGATAAACCCTGAACCATTTTATGTCAGGGTGCTGACACATCCTCCCAGCACCCTTAGTTCCAACACCTATGGAGAGAGCTTGGTACTGAGGAAGGGGTTATCCCTGCAGATTGCCAATAGGTCAATCAACAAAGAGGCCCTTTACTTCAAAGCAGATCACAGAAGGCTAACCTTTGATCAAATGGGCTAGGTGAAGAAAGGTGGGGTGCTGAAGTGGATCTTTGTCATCATTTCTCTATTGGACCATGTGTGCTGATTTTGGGGGGTGGGGTATTGTGCAAACTGTACAGTGGCATTGTGATAACAATGCTGACCCCTACAGTCAATGGTGGAAGCATTTTGCACTGTCAGACATGCCATCCTTTGGGTGAGAAGTGAAGGAAATACCTTCTGTTCATCATGGTCCAACTGACAACCGGAGATCATATGGATGAGTTTAAAAAAAAAATATGAGAGAACCTCAGTGCTAATTCCAAAGTTCCAAGCAAAATGTGTTCTGACCTTGAAGCTGTGTGTGAGGTGTCCATCATCACAAGTGTTGCATCATTATACTTATTTAAATGTACGAAATGCCCATTCAGAGGCCTAGGGACTGTGCAATCACCAGACAAAGATCACCCCCTGCCAACTACAAACTGGTAGAACAAACTGATCCTGTTCTATCCACCCCAAAACTCTCCTCAGCTCTTCCGCTCCCTCCACACCTGCCAGCCTCTGCTCCTGAAGAAACCAGGGAAAATGGTAAGCTGTGTAATGAGTCTGTTAGGTTGCCAAATGCAGATGAATAGGTTGAACATGAGTATCAGAATCAAGGACTCCTCACTGAGGGATGTCTACACTGCCGCTGGGACAGGCACAGCCAGGGGCAGTGTAAATTTATAGTACAAAACTAACAGAGATTCCTATGGCACCTTTAAGACTAACAGATGTATTGGAGCATAAGCTTTTGTGGGTGAATACCCACTTCTCAGTAAGAAACTAGGGGCCTATTAGCTTGAGCCTCAGCCCACCACAACTGTTGTAGTCTCTAAGGTAACCAGAACTAATGCATTTAGGGCTTTATAAGTCAAAATCAACACCATAGAGTCACTGGGGGATTAACATGTAAGCACTGCAGATTGTGGACTCGCTGTGGGAAATGAGTACTTAACTGGTGGACACTTCTGCTTCAGTTACAGTTTCCAAATGGTTTTAAGGTGTGTTAGATTTGCCTGACCTCAAGGTGACCAACACCCAAGTAATTGTGGTGAGGTCCACATCCAAAAGAGATCAGTTCAGACTTCAACAAATGCAATGAGAATAAGAGATATGATTGCCAAGAACCATCTGAACATCAGAAGCAGCTGGGAATCCAGCATGATGCTTCAGTGGCAAACCTAAATAACAAACCATAGACATGCCTGCTTCATCAGTGGGGTGAATATAATCTGTACCACTTCTCCTGATACTCACATAGAATGATAGGACTGGAAGGGACCTTGAGAGGTCATCTAGTCCAGTCCCTCGCATTCATGGCAGGACTAAGTATTAGACCATCCCTGACAGGTGTTTATCTAACCTGCTCTTAAAAAACCTCCAATGATGGAGATCCCACAACCTCCCTAGGCAATTTATTCCAGTGCTTAACCACCCTGACAGTTAGGAAGCTTTTCCTAATGTCCAACCTAAACAGCACTTGCTTCAATTTAAGCCCTTTGCTTCTTGTCCTGTCCTCAGAGCTTAACAAGGAAAAAATATGTTTTTCTCTCCTCCTTGTAACAACATTTTATGTACTGGAAAACTGTTATCGTGTCCCCTTCAGTCTTCTCTTCCAGTCTTGTGTATTATCCCAAGTCTCCGTGATGCCAACTATGTCATTGTTGTGTTTATTTACTAGCGTTTTGAGTTCTTCCTGCTTGTTCCCCATACTTCTTGCATTAGTATATAGACATCTAAAATACTGGTTTGATTCCCTGCCCCCCCTCGTTCTGTCTTGTCTCTCCCTTATTTCTGCTACAACAGCCCATGCTCCCCCCAAATTCCGACTCTTCTCCTGGGTCTCCACGTTTTTGACTTACCTGTGGGCTTTGGTTACCTGCTAATAATTGTTAATGGCTGAAAGCTCCTCAGTCATCTCCTTAAGTGTTAATTTTTTTGAGTTTCATATCATTGAAGTTCTCTTGGTTAAGGTAGAGTGGTCTCTTGCCATGCTTCCTGTCTTTCCTATGCAGTAGATAGTTTGCTCTTATGCCCTTAATAATGTCTCATTGAAAAATTGCCAACTCTCTTGAACATCCACCACAGCAGCTTTTTAAAAGCAGTTTAAGATTCTGAAAATTGAACTAAACCCCTCTGCTACATTGCTGCAACCCTAGTAAAGTCAACATGTGTGACTCTAGTTATAATTATGCACAGAATCTGGCTCTTTGAATATTGAAAACAATGAAGGAAAGCAAATTTTATTCTGTATGTATTATTCATTTGATTTCCACTGTGGAAGAAGAGCTAATAAATGTGACTTAAATACACTTTAATTAGATGTGTTCTTTAAAAATTCATATTGTATTTTTCTGAACTCCTTATGCTGTCACCAGTCAATCTGGTTGGGTTATATTAGGAACACATTACTAACGCATTACTTACCACTATATTTTATGCTTGTTGCAAATGTTTGGCTTGAACACACAGGGGCCCTTGTATCCTGAAAACAGCAGCCAGCCTCTAGTGCCAGCTGCATCGGTTTGGTATTGGCATGTAACTGCACTGCAAATGTATTGAGAAGTACAATATTTGAGGATTAAATGTAGCTGCTTACAGCGTCAGGGTTGACCTCTCTCTGGTTTGGCTGCTAGAAAAAGAAGAGAGGCACTGAGACCAATAGGCTCATATCAGATAATTTTGTATTTGCAAAGCAAATAGTCCTATGAAATCCAGCTGGGCCAGGGAATAAACGTCTCAAAACGCTTCAGATACCTTAGCGCATGGGGGGTGGGGAGAAAAGGTTTCTGTTGCTAGCTGCTTTAAGTGCTATAGGTAGAAATAGATATAAAGGACGAGTTTCTTCTAAGATTCACAACCTAGTGCACTTGGCCTATAAGAACAGTGGTGATTGAGTGAGGATGCTCATGTGCAATTTGAATCATACACAGACACGATAATGAACAAGGGAGTCAAAAAGTGGAATAGAATCTGGCTTAGGTTCAGACTTTAGGGAGAAACCCAGAGGAACCATGCGGAGTTCCTGCACAGCATTTCTCCCTGAAGGGAGCTTTCAGAGGCCCATTGAGCTTGAGAGGAAAAGGTCTCCTTACCTTTATGATCCAGGAGCTACCTGTGTGGACCTTCCCTTGGCCCCCTTCTTTCAGCAGCACAGTGCTTCCATAGTGTCATGAACATACAGTTAAGGGTAGCATAAAATCCCTCCATTACCTGTAAAGGGTTAAGGAGCTCAAATAACCTGGTTGGCACCTGACCAAAAGGACCAATAAGGGGAGAAGATACTTTCAAATCTGTGGGGGAAGGTTTTTGCTTTGTGCTCTGTGTGGTGTTCTCCTGCCAACAAAATAAAACCATCCCCAACAAGAGGCAGTAGCTTTGTGAATGAGAGAGCGTCTCCTCCTGATAACGCACTGTCCCCACTGGCACTTTGTCATTAAACCTAATGTCACTTAGGGTTCTTCTCCCCCTCCCCCCCAACACGCACCCCTGACTGACAAAAGGTTTAGTGACAAAAGTGCAGTGTAGGGAAAACCTAGATCTGGGTTGCCCAATTTCTTGCTTAACATAGGAGGGGGTTGGGAGGATGCTGAACCTGGTTCCTAAATTGTAGATAAGGAGAAGGGGTAAGTGCTGATATTCTTTCACACACACAGATGTCCTTGGGATCTGCCATTAAAATGTATCCAGCCCAAGCCTTCATGAAAATGGGACTAGGGTGTATCAAAAGTGGGGTAGTAACACCTACTGAGCTGGGTTCCTCAAGTTGGAATGGAGGTCCTACAGAAGGCACTCTTGCCCAAATTGAAACTATTGGGAGTTGGGAAAAGGTGAAACCATTTGGAATAAATTAAGGTTTGACTCAAACCTTCAGCCCAAACTCCAGTCAAACAATTCTGAGGGTTCTAAACGTTTGGCTGAGTTGACAGTTTTTATTTCCAGGGCTCTATCTTAGGGTGCAATTTGAACCACCAAGGGGCTGTCACCACTTGTCCTGAAGTCCCAGTTGCGTTACAGTGCCTTTCAGTTGTAGCTCCCAGTCTGGGATGCTCACAGGTTGCCTACAAACATGCAGGTCACACCCTGAGTGTCTGGATGCTAGACAGCCCTGGTTCAGAAAGATCTTTGTCTAAGCAGGTTTTCCATTTACTTGGTTTCCAGAAACTCAGCCCCCTTGGTTGAAGGACCCATCTTTCTCAGCTTGCAAGAGCTCTGGCTTCTTGTGTCTGCCTAGTGATGGATGCCAAAGATGGCTTCTGTCCTTGCTTATCTTCCAAAGTTCAGTGACCTTGTTCAAGAGGCAGGATGACCTCATGCTGGTTTTTGCTTCCTGTGGGCTTCCCATCTGCCTATATGTAAATAGGTCTTCCACTGTTTTGATTCCACCATGCTTAATTTACATAGGAGACACTGGTAAGTAGCTGTGACATTCCATCCTGTCTAGGAGAGATCCATTTCTCCCTTTGTTTGGACATAGACTGTAAAGCCTAAAATCAAAGATTATTCATAATTCCTGATAATGTTAATAAATATATTTTATTATATTAATCATCAGTGTCATAGGCTTTCAGAAAGATCCCACTCTTTTATAAAACAGTACTATTGTATACAATCAGTTGATTCAATTGCTTATCGCTTGAGGTTCAGCCCCCAGTCTTTATAGACCAATAAACCTTTTCGTTGTATTCTTTGAAAAGTAAACCCCCCAGACCAAATTTCTCTCTCCTGCCAGAGCATAGATGCCATGCTACCTTTCCCCCATCCCTTTGTTAGCTTTGTTTACCTGATATGTGTGAATATATCTTCATTGTCTCTTCCAGTTGATTGAGCTGGTTAGAGAAACAAATACACATTCCATTTACCAACTCCCCAGACATGCCTGGCTTAAACAGCTTTTAGTTGTCACTTCAGCACATATCCATAACTCTTATTACACAACATGCAAGGATATTAATGATCAGTGAGTTGTTAGTTTTCAATTGATACCTCCCAAGGCATATTTTGGACAAAGATTATTACAGTAACATGTAGGGTATGACTACAGGGGAGCTTAGGATCCCAGCTTCCCTTTTCCTAGCTTTGGCTCCCATTGAAATCACTGGGAGTTAAGGGTACTCAACATTTCTCTGGAGCACTGTGCACCCTAAAGAGTCTGGCACATGGGGTGAAAGCATCCTACTTACAGGTAGTTGAACCACCCCCCCCCCGTGTCTCACACACACACACTTTTTTGTCCCATGAAATATTTGAAGGAACCTTGTGAAATGAAACAAATTCATTTTTGTCTCATAACTGGATTTTTTTTTGCTTTTTTTTTTTTTCAGTGTTTCAAAACTGAAATGCAAAGGGGCAGTTTGAAGCAAAACTAAAAGTTTTGTGGAATTTCTAAACAAAATTTCCTGTTTGAAAAGGTTTATTGAAAATTGACATTTTTCCCTGTAGGAAGGAAAAAACCTTGTTTTCAATACAACCCCCATTTTTCAGCAAGCAGAATTTTTGGTTGAAAAATTTCGGCCAGCTCTAACTTAAACGTTTAGCGATAGGCGGAACCTCTAGGACAGGGGTTCTCAAACTGGGGGTTGGGACCCCTCAGGGGGTCATGAGGTTATTACATGGGGGGGGTGTCATGAGCTGTCAGCCTCCACCCCAAACCCCAGTTTGCCTCTAGCATTTATAGTGGTGTTAAATATATAAAAAAGTGTTTTTAATTTATAAGGGAGGTCGTACTCAGAGGCTTGCTGTGTGAAAGGGGTCACCAGTACAATAGTTTGAGAATCACTGCTCTAGGACATGGTACTTGATGCAAACCCATTTAAGTAAATGGCAATTTTATGCGCTTGGAATCCGGCCCTATGCTGATTTACAGAACTGAGGCCTATTACGAAATGTCACATGGTGGAAGCTTGTATTGTGTTAGGCAATGTCATGGACAGAACTTGCTTATTGTAAGAGCTACTAATTGTTTAGTGATTCTTCTTGCAGCTCAGAGGATTATTCTTTGTAAATGAAGGCTAGTGATATTTTAGTGATCTCACACTGGTTAGATGCCCCGGTGTTAACTGCTAGTTCTGAAAGGGGTTCACTTTTAACAGTAGGTGGATTGGATCAAATGCAAGGCCTCCTATTGTTACGAAGTAGATTATGAAAGCATTAACTGTGATCATATAATTGTACTGAGATGCTGACAAGCTGAAGTGTATTGTGTAATATTTTCCCCTCTTAGTCCTTTTTTCCATTGTCAAAGGCAGGTGTGTTTTGTGCGCTACTCTTTAATGATATTTATGGAGGTATATTTTCAAAGTTTTTGGTTAACAATGTCCCCTTCCTCAGTCTATTCTGAAATTCAGCTGCATGTCTGGTGCATCATTTGTTCAATTATTTACAAGCCTGAATGAAGGCGAACTTCTCTATGCAGCAGCATATTGTGGAACAGAAGCACATAAATCTGTCAGGCAATCTAGCGAGGGGAGCAAGGGAGAGAGGGGTGTTAAACCTGCACATACCAAAGTACAGAGGAAACTTTTATTTAAAAGTGTATGGCAATTGCAGATGGAAACCTAGCTGTGACCATAATCTTTTCGGAATCCAGGGAAGAACTAATGGAAAATTTGCTATTATGCATATTCCAGGTCTTAGCTATCAGGAAGCACTGAGTGGTTACTTTAGTCTGAGTGGTTTGGGAACAAGTGCAGTAGGGCCATACAACCTCTTAAGCTGAGTAAGAGCATGGCATCAGAGGCTATGGCTACACCACAGAGTTTACAGCGGCGGAGCTGCACTGATGCAGCTGTGGCATTGCTAATTCAGATGCTGTAAACCAATGGGAGAACGCTCTCCCGTCGACTTAATTACTCCAGCCCCTGCGAGTGGCAGTAGCTGTGTTTGGTGAAAGAAGCTCTTCCACCAACGTAGCATTGTCCACACCAGTGTTTAGGTTGGTATAACTTATGTCACTTGGGCATGGCTTATTCACATCCCTGACTAACATAAGCCGTAGTGTTCACATAGCCAGACTGTGGATTTTTCTTGCAATGTCTGGCTGGTGCAGAGGGGTCTTGAGGATACAGCTGAAGCTCGCCATCTTTTCTTCCTTGCACTGTTTCTTAATGGCTGCAAATGTGATATTTCTCCTAACGATAATGCAAATGCAGCCTTCCTGGAGGCTGAAGGAATGATGCCCTTTGACCAAAGCCAACTATGGATCAAATACTCCTTCCCTAGCCCTGAGTCATCAAGGGATCATGCGTGCAAAATGGCAGTGAGACACCTCCCACCCGCAAGTGTTCTTCCCACCTGATCTCCAGCACTGATGCATGTGTAAAACACTGGTATGGTGGGTCTGGTCTGTTTACTAGAGGATAATAGCCTATCATACCTACCAGCAGTCAGAGCTACTCCTTTAGCTCATGTGGCAGAAGTCTATGCTGTGGTGCTGCGCATCCTGGATTCAAATTCCACTGATGACCTACGCAGAAGGTTATTGCACATGGAGCACTACCATAAAGCTTCTGAGGTGGCAGAAATGGGACAACATGTTAGAATTTATTTTTTCCTTTCCTCCCTGCAAGTATGTTTGGGCCCCCTGCAAGTACTAGATGAGCTCATTAAGAACAAGATTATTTATAGTGACGTGCAAGGATTAACCTACAGGCTAAATTTCCAGGGAGTTCCACGTTAAAATTCTCTAACTGTAGCTTTCTGTGGGTTATCCGCGTATAACTCACCAGATAGTGCCTAGTAAGCATAGGCTAAAGGGATCACTAGTTCAGTTTTACATTAGAGGCAATCAGGAACAAGAATTTGGAACAAGAACCTCAATTTATATAGTGCAGTAAATGTACATGGCACATTACAGAGCACTTACGATTGGATTACTGCCCAAGGTTTGAGCTAGAGTTATTTGACTCATATATGATGTAGACAGTAAAGGGACAAAATACTCCAGTTTACCAAGCTATTATGTGCTTGTCAATTAGTTACATTGTACCACAGGGCAATAAATGTGTTTTAAAAAAATCAACTAGACTTAATTGAACTAAATTACCTTGTTAGTTTTTTCGATAAAACTGTTATAATCTATTAATGATGTTACAGCAGAAAACTGTTTAAATCCAGATCATATCTCAGTTTAGCAGGGAATCACTGCAATAGGACATGTTTTGAACAATCTTCTCTAAATCAACTTGCTGTCTTTTTTTTACTTTGCTTTGAATGGATAGGAAATATGTTTGCTTCCAATATTGGATTTTATGCATTGAGATTCTATATGTTTTAAACAAACCAACCTGGATTCCTTTCCTAGGCATTCTAGGGTCTTGTATTCATTAAATGTTAAGTTATTTCTTTTAATCACCTAGAGGCAAATTGACTGTTCTGTCCTATTAATCAAAGTTATAGTCTCCATGTGCAGATGGTTAGCTATTAATTATTATATTATAGCTCTGTACCTATAGGTATAATGTAACAAATGAAACCAGTATGTCCTTTTCTAATGGCTGGCTCTCAAATGAGGATAGGAGTCCACTGCTACTATTAGCTAATGGAGTGACTCCTTTAGCTGAACTGGTAGAGGCTCATGCTGGAGGTCCCAAGTTCAGTCCCCACCAATGACTCATGTTAGGGGCAGGTGATCATTACAGACAGTCCTTAACAAATGTCTTTTGAAAAGGTCCCTGTCCTGAAGAGCTTACAATCAAAAAGATCAGATAGGTGCAGACCATGCTGGGGAACACTGCACCACTTGCAGGTCAAGCAAACAAAGTGGGTTTGAAGGCAGGGCCAGGAAAGGAGCTTTGCTCACAGGAAGGATGAGGCTAATCCAAGCATAAGGAGCAAGTGTCTGGGTACAGGAAAATGGTATGAAATCAGGCATGGGAGGAGGAGACAAAAGGAGGATTACAAGGAATAGTGGGAATGGGGGCAGAGAAACCCCATGGGGGAAAGCTGTGAAGGGTGATGTATAAACAACCTGCTGGACTATGAATTAGTGTCTCATAAATACCTGATTTACCAGCAGCCACGTCAGGTACCAAAGAGCAGCACCATCTCTGACATCACTCCTGGTATTACATCCTCTACTGCCTGTGGTCATTCCAGGAGCATCCACCACCACATCATCGAATTACTGCAGTCTCTACAAACCCCACCCCTCTGCTTTCAAACTCCTCCAAGTCATTAGAGGGATTGTGAGGAGCAGAGCTAGGGTGACCAGACAGCAAGTGTGAAAAATCGGGACGGGGTGGGAGGTAATAGGCAGGGCTGGCTCCAGGCCCCAGTGCGCCAAGCGCATGCTTGGGGCGGCACGCGGCGGGGGGGGGCGCGCTCTGCTGGTTGCTGGAGGCGGAGAGGGCTGGGTGGAGCATGCCACAGAGCTGCGGTCGCTCTGGTCCGTGGCTCCGTGGACCTCCGCGACACGCTGCGGCAGTCCAGATCGAGCCGCGGACCACTGAACCGCCGCAGACACGGCCCCGCATCATGCCAGCTTATGTCCCAAGGCAGGTAAATGTAAAACAATCCTTAAGAATAAACACAATGCGTTATTATCCTTGGGGCAGGCTGTTTAGCAAAATCACTTGAAGGCCAACGCAAACAGCTAACAAATACCATTTTAGCCTAGACACAGAACTTGCTAACAGCAGCTCAAACTAACCAGTCCTTACACCAGCATTCTGATCCTGGTGACCTGGCTACCAAGTGGAACTTCTGACCGACAGTTTTGTGGTAGTTCTGGACACTTTTTGCACCCTAGGGGAGATCCGATGTATGCGCCCCCTTGTATAGTCCATATGGAGACAGCATATCAAACCGCCTCGTAATGTAGACTGACCTGCGTCATAAGCTTCCATATAGCCTCACTGTACCAGGCCACACACTACCGTCACGGCAGGCATCATTACAGCTTTAAATCACCGTTCTGCTAGCTTTTTTAAAATTGCTACAAATTGTACAACTGTTTCATCTTCTTTTTGGTCTCCTTTGTGGAACTGATATCTTTCAGCAATTACCAATGGTTTTGGGGAAAAATGGGACCCCAGGATTTCCACCATGTCACTGTAAGATTTAGTCTCACACTTAGGGTGTAGTAAGCTGCGTAGCAGGCAGTAGGTTTTAGCCCCTACAACACTTAAGAATATTGGCACCTTCTTCGCTTCTGTAATGTCATTTGCAATAACAGAAAGCTCAAAACGCTCAGTATACACATGCCATTGCACTATATTCTCATCAAAAGGTTCCAGTGGCCCGGTCAGAGTAGCCATGATTTTTAGTTTCACTTTCACAGTCAGTGCAAACAAGCAGTTTTTTTGTTTGTTTGTTCTTTACCTTGACTTCTACTTCCTTCTGTTACTGGAGCAGCACCGGAATCCAACCCTCGTTGCCACTTGTTATATCCTTGGGGGCAGCTGGTTTAGGAAGAAATCACTTGAGGCCAGACAGCAGACAGCTAACAAAACTACCATTTATTTACAGACACAGAACTCGAAGCTGGCTGGGCTATCCCCTATAATCTAACTCAGTTGCCATAGGAACAAAAACCATGACAACCAAATACACAACAACAACGTATGGTTTCATCAATACAAATGAAAAGCAATTATCCCAAATCATATCCTTAATTTATAAGCAGTCAGGACATTTTGAGAAACTGAGATCTGATGTTGCTGTATCAAATTCCTGTGAATTCCACTGGGCATTGAGCACATGAGATTATACTGTGCATTGAGCATGTCCTTGTTAAATCTGCTTGCAACTACATTTTTATTGCTCTCCTGGGGGTTTATTAAGTTTACGCTTCCAGTAAAAGGCAATGTTTTTGCAGCATCTTTGGTATACTGGCCACACAAGTCTGTCTTCAGCTGACAGAAATGTTAAGCCATATGTTTTGCTTACATCCTTTGTCGTCTTTTTTGTTGATCGAGATGCCAGTTAGGACACCATGCAGTTGTAGTGAATGAAATTAAAAAATAGAGTAAAGTGGATTTCTTAATCAGTAAGGACAGGAAACTATACCTAATTGTGCCTGGAGTCAGCCTCGCTGACGCACACCATTACTTAGATTTTTAAATGTCCGAATGGCAGTAGCATGATGATGATTATTACTTAGCGGTGGTAGTGATGTTGATGTAGTAGGTGCTTTCCAAACAACTGGGAAGAACAGGATGCTCCCTGCTCCAATCTCCTGCTAACCTAAGGACGGACAGACAAGTAGACAGAGTAAAGGGGAGAGAGACCAACAACAGGCAGTTGATATAAGCAAGGCAGCTCAACTCATTGTATGTAACGCAGCAGAACTGGGCTTCAAGAGGGACCTGAATGTGGTGAGGATAGGAATCTTATGGATTGGCTTGGGGAGGTTGTATGGTGCGCATTGTTGGGGAAGAAGAGCTAGGAAAAGGGCCGGAGCTAGAAATACACAAAACAAACCCTCTGCACCTGGGAAAAAACAGAATATGATACACGAACATCGACAGACCCGATAAGACCCAAGGTGCATCTAGTCCTCTGTGACACTGGCTAGAACCAGACCATGCAGTAATCAGATGTGGGGTAATTTGCTCCACCATGCCCCAGTTAGGTTGCATCCTGCTCGCTAATAATTAGAGATTGGCTTAAACCTTGAAGCATGATGGCTAGCATCCCTTCCAGAATGATCACCGTTAATCATGAATACTAGGATATTCCTGATATCCATAAACCTGTCCAGTCTTTTTCTGAACCTTGCTTATTTCTTGGCCTCAACGACTTCCTGTGGCCATGAGTTCCAAAGAGAGAACACTGTAGAATCTCTGCTTTGTTCTAAGAATGAACTGTGATCTATGCATTATGGGTTAGTTGTGCTGATGGAGTCTCCTTTGAAACATGTCCATTCAGAAACAGAGGAACTGTCGGTATATTTACAAGGTCAGTCACTTCAAGGCAGATTCGTAGACTCTAGGACTGGAAGAGACCTCGAGAGGTCATCGAGTCCAGTCCCCTGCCCTCATGGCAGGACCAAATACTGTCTATATCTATTTCCTCTGATCGACAATAGCACTACGCTTAAAATCGCAAGATTCCATCAACTCGCTTAGGCAATTGATGCCAGTGTTTAACTCGCTGACAGTTAGGTGAACTTTCGCCTAGCCAAGCCTAATCCCTCTTGGCAGTTAAAGCCCATGCTCTGTCTAGTCACTAGACAGGCTAAGGTAACAATTTGCTCCTCCCGCCGAAGGACAAGACCCTTTGAGATACATGAAAACTGCTACCATGTCCCCATCGCAGTCTCTCTTTCAACCAATAAAACCCCATTCCTCAGCCCCTTCATAGGTCAGTGTTCCAAACCTTAACTCATCTTGTGCCCTTCTTAACCTCCCCAATCCACATCTCTGAAATGCGGGCCCAGTACGGACACAATACTCCAGTAGGCCTACCGCAGCCAGAGTAGAGGAAGAATACAGTCTGCGTCGGTTACTAACACAGCGCTGTAATCAGCCAGAATCACATTGCTTTTTTATGACAGACATATTACGTTTCACACACTGTGACCCTATACTAAGCTGAGCTAACCTAGTCCTCTGCCAATACTCCTTCCTAGACAGTTCTCCATCTGTATGCTAAACTGAGTCCTCCTAAGTGAAGCGACTTGCATTCTCTTATGAACTCAGCCGGCTACCTCAGACCATTTCGCCAAGTTTTCCAGATCAATGGTTGAATGTGACCGACATCCCCAAAGCAAGTGCATGCCTCCCCAGTTGGTACGTCCGCAAACTAAATAAACGGACTTTATGCCAACATCTAAGTCGGAGGAATGAGATTGAACAGTAGCCGGTCCCAAAACCGACCCCTGCGGAACCCCACTTGTATAACTTCCAGCAGGATTGAGCCAATTAATAATACTTCGCTGAGTTAACGGTTATCCAGCCAGTATCACACCTTATAGAGCTCCATCTAAATTGTATTTGGCCTATTTAGCGGATACAGGAGTGTCAGCAGACCGATCAAAATTGCGTATACTAAAGTCTAGGTAAGACCATGTCCGACGCTCTCCGCTATCCACAACCGTTACTATCAAAGAAAGCTATCTAGACGGGTGACACGATTTGTTCTTACAAATCCATCTGGTATTTCCTATCACTACCAACCTTCCATGTGCAAGATAATTCTTAATTACTGCCCATTATCTTCCCTGGGCACAAGAAGTAAACTAACTGGTCGGTAAGTTCCTGGTGTTTTATCCTCTGTATAGAGGCACATATTGCCCTTTCCAGTCTCTGGATATCTCTCCCGCCCCATGACTTCAAAGAGAATAGCTAAGGCTCAGATATCTCCTTATTAAACTCTTGAAGCGACGATCATTCACAGGCCTCGTGACGTGCAGCACACTCTTTTCTAAGTGATTCTTATAACATTGCTCCTTGGATTTTAGCCTAACCTACGCCCTTCCATTAAGATCCACTATGTTTAGACATTCCTTCAGATTCTCATGAAGACGAAAACAAGAAGTCATTGAGGCATCTCTGCCATGTTCCAAGTTCCGGTTTACTGTTCTGCCCTCCTCACTGAGCAGCCTATCCTGTCCTGGCCTCTTGCTTCTAATGTATTGATAAAAAGTCTTCTTGTTTCCCTTTATTCCCATAGCTAGTTTGAGCTCATTTTGTGCCTTTGCCTTTCCAATCTTCCCCCTGCATTCCTGTGTTGTTTGCCTATATTCATCCTTTGTAATCTGACCTACGACTGCGTCCAGGATAATTTGCTGTCATAGTTGATTGCAGTCACAAAATGAGAGGCCACTTCTGAAAATTAAGCCCATAAAGGGTAAGACTTCCTTATAGCAGCACTGGTGATTTGTGTTTGATTCTGGTGTGTGTAGTTGGAGATTGGAGGAACTGTCAATTGATTTTTTTTTTTTAATCCTTTGATCATGTCACGTGAGTGACAAACACCTATGTTACGTATATGGAGTTGCACTGATTTTGTGTGTGGAATCAGAATCTGGCCTATAGGCTCTGCCTGATATACCCTCTCTGCAGTCTGAATTATGCATCATTCAACACAGGGGAGTTATCATACGCTGAACACTAGACCTATCAATGAGAAATAATTAAAAATCTGGTTTTGAAATTTGAAAAGATTATTCGTGTTATCTGTGGAAAACTGACTGGGCTGCAGAGTTTGGTTTGACATTTGGATGTTAATGTATTGGGAGAAGAAACCAAGATTTTTGAAAGCAACGAAGGGCATGTTTACACTGCAGCTGGCAGCGAGCCTCCTAGCCAGGTAGATATACTTGTGCTAGTGGGGCTAGCACTAGTGCACTCAAAATAGCTGTGTGGACATGGGAGCAGGCTTGGGCTAGCCATGTGAGTTCAGACCTGGGGGTCGGGTGGACTTTAGTTCGGGTGGTTAGCTGCCAGTGCTACAATGTCCTCACAGCTATTTTTAGCAAGCTGACATGAGCCCCACACCCTACCCAGGCAAGGAGACTAACTCCCAGCTGCAGTGTAGACATATCCTACGTGATTTGGGTTCTCAATTTAAAAACACCTTTAAAAGCCCTGATTTATCAGAGCTGGGGTTTGCAGCATTTTTGAAAACCAGGCCCCTTTCAAATGTGCCAGGGTGGGCACCCAAAATCACTGACGACTTCTGAAAATTGTGGCTAGTTTGTTTTCTTTCTCACAGGGTACAGCCACACAGCAAACGAAACCCCACAGCAGCGAGTCTCAGAGCCCTGGTCAACTGACTCAGACTCGTGCTGTGGGGCTAAAAACAGCGGTGTAGACATTTGGGCTTCGGCTCTGAAACCTCAAGGGGGAAGAGTCTCGGAGTCTGGATTCCAGCCCAAGCCTGAATGTCTACACTATTGCCTTTTAGCCCCACAGTGTGGGCCTGCGCCAGTTCACCCAACATCTAAGACTTGCTGCCGCAAGGTCTTATTTTGCTGTGTAGATATATCCTTCAATCTGGTGATGGTATTAGATGAGCTTCCTTGGGAAGGGCTTAATTCTAACAGTGTGTTTCAACAGAGGCTTGCTAGTCCTCGGAGAGAAATTCAAAACGCTGAGCTTTATAGTGCTTGTGTAGTTATATTATATGAAGTCACAAAGCAAGGTGGTTAAAAACTCTACTTTATCAAGGTCAGGACAAGGTATGTTGGTCAGCCACATCTAGTGGGTCATAGAGGGATAAAACTAAGCTATTTCCTACCTCATTTTAAAAAAAAAAAAAGGCTTAAACTGAAAACCTTAGTGATTTTCTGCACACCATCTGGACTGCCCTGATTCTGCCAAATTAATAAATGTGGATCTGGTCTGCTTCATTGTTGATTTGGTTTTGTTGTTTTTTTTGGTCAGATATGCACTTCAGAAACACATGGTCAGTTTTCTGGCAACAGCCTGCCTTCTTTCTTGGGCTAAATTTAACTGTAGTTTGTCTATTTTTAAATTCAAAGTGCCTCATTTTTGGTATTAAACTCTCAATAGGGTTTACTGGTCATCTCCCTGACTAAGGTTAACAGTACTGGAGCACTTTTTGCAAACCTTTGTTTCAAAAAGCAGAGCTCAAGGTGTATATGCAAAAATCTCATGCACCCAGCACTTGTGCAGGCAAATTGGTCCTTTGTGTGTCCAGTTGTGCAGGTATTTGTGTCCGTGGCTGAAGAATTTGAGTTAGCATTTCTGTGCCTTTACAGTTTAAAATCAGACCTAATTTTTGACTTGACTTAGACTGCTTTGAAAGAGTAACTCCATTGAAACCAATGGAGAACCACTGCTGGAAAACAAGTGTTACTGCAAAATCGGGTTAGTCCGTGAACCTTATTTTTGTTCTAGAAGATCAGTCTCAACATATGTCAGTGAAATCAGTGTATGTCACAATCTAAACAAACTTCTCATGTGTTGGATGGGCAATTTCTCTTCCAGTGCATTTAGTCAGGCATGGTGTTCGAAAGGCAACTAATGGAAAAATGCACTCATTTTCCTTCTCCCAGAATATGATGTTTTAACAGATGATCCTAGATTTATTCTTGTATATTTCTCAGATAACTCATGGTGGGGCAGGGTGCTTCTCATTTCCATTGTTTGGAATGCCGCTGTGAAGAAGAGATGGGTAAAACTGTACCCAAAACAAATAATGCTGGAGCAACATTATATCTGGCACAGATGAAATGCCTTCCTATCTTTCTGCAATGTGATTCATTCCTTGCTCTGTGGAACCAAAGCCCGCTTGAGCATGTTAGAAATCCACATCATGCTCTGGAGTGCTCCGCTTTGCCTGTGGATCTCCGGTTTAGCTGACAACTGTGGGAAAAGAAGAAAACGCGTGCAGCCAAATTACACTCTAATGACTGCATGTGTGTGGCCGCAGAAAAACGAAAGTGATTCCAGCTAAGAGTGGAAGTTTATTCCAGCTAAGGTCAGCATTGTTGTGTTCTTGATACTTCCCCCACCCTCCGTTCCATGTTTTTCTGGTGGTATAATGTGGGGTGGTGTTCTACTCTTATGCCTGGATCCTGCTACCTTTCAGGGGCTCTCTCAACCCAAGTCTAGATGGATCTTATGGATCTAGAAATCTTTCCTTTGCTGCTGGACAGCATTATACTTTCAGAGACTGAAATGTGAAATGAAAGCTGCTGTCAGGCTTTAAGTGTGTAAATGTTGTGGTCACAGTTTAGGGCCATGGCCCCTGTATTCCCCCTCTGTGGACTAGCAAGGGTACCCACTCTAGGCTCCCAGCTCCTCCGCTGTCACCTCTCTTGGGTGGAGACCCGTGTATCTTGCCCTCCTGACCAGGATTTTTCCAGGCTGCACGGTTCCCTGCCTACGCTGTGTTATTCCCAGCAAGCCAGACTGCCTAACCAGGCAAGTGACTGTGCTTTGTTTTCTCTTCAAAGCCTATAAGCAGCCTAACTGCCCACAGTTATAGGTTTCCTCTCAGCTCTTTCTAAGCAAGCACATTTTATTCTTAAAGTGAAAGCATTACAGAGAAAACATACTAAAAACCATATAAGTTCCTATATGCATGCTACCAGAGGTCACCATCTCTATGGGGTCTAGTAGGCAAAAGTCCTTCTAACCCTTCACAGGAAGGATTGGGGACCCCTGTTGGACAGAAGGTTCTGTCCATTTGCTGAATCAGAAAGAGGGCCCTGAGTCAATTTAAACCAGGCTGTGTATCCCAAAGTCATTTCTTTGTCTGTTGGTCTCTGGAGAATCCAGTTTGAATTGGCCTATGCAAGCCTCTCCGGGCAGTGGTAGCTCTCTGGAGGCGTCACAGCCTGAGATAATTTGCTAATCACCCCCCCCACACACACACACACTGTTCTTCATTCCTGAGGAGATGTGGTCACCGTCCCCAGGGAAGGTGGGAGGAAATCCTTGTCTCACAATGATGCATAAACTTAATACAGGATGATCTCCCAACAGTATAGCAGGAAATTGCCATAGTTGTCTCAGATGCCCCATTCCAGATCAGTGGTGTCCAGATCTAATTGTATCATATGAGCCTGGGTATATAATTTTACCCCCAGTCTGTAGACCCTGGAAATCCTCACTGGGAAAATTGTAGGAGTAGCTGAATGGATCTATATGTCGGTCTCTCACTGTGCATCTTACCTTACCTTGGGCCCAAATTTTCAAACCCAAGTATCTAAAATTAGTCTTCCATATGCACATGTAAGCACCTAAATAAAACTGACCTGATTTTTAGGTTTTCTGAATGCCCACAACTGCCATGGTATTTAGTGGGAAAAGCAGGCCACTTCTGTCAGGCTCCTAAATTGACATTTAGGTAGCTAAACTTCAAACACAGAGGCTTGAAAATATTGCCTTAACAAGGCAGAGGTTTCTTCTGTTCTGGATGGATTCTTCTCCTCCCTTCATCACTGTGGGATCTGAGCACCTGCCAGTACTGCTGTAAGTGCCATGACTCACATCTGTAATGTGTGGCTCAGTCTCTCTTCCTCCTCCTCTTCCCAGGGGGAGAATTGTGTGTGTGCAGTGTAGAGGTTTGGCCGAGTTGGATGGGGTAGGGGGCTAATGCACATGTTACTCTGAGTTTAGGGATGGAGAAGGCAGGGCTCAGAGGTGCACCTTGCACTTGGGAGCAGAAGGTGGACAGGTTTGTCAACAGTGAAAGCCTTTCTTTAAAATATTGCAACAACATGCAAGCCCGCTTTATAGGAATCAAAATGACAAGAACAGGAAGTCTAATGGATTGAATAGGTAACGCCATATACAAAACTGTCCCTGTGGGATAATATCTTCTTTCCCCTCATTAGTGAGATCCTCCTGATGTTAGTTATGGGGCAGAGAGGGCTGAAGTAGAAGAGTCCTGCTTCTTCCTGTTTAATCTTGTGGGATTTTCCCAGATTTGTTCAAGTGAATCTAATGGCTCAGCTGTTTGGCTTTGCAGAAACCTTGCCAGACCTCTGTTTGGCTGCCTTTAGATCCGCGGGCCTTGCCCAGTTTGTTTTACCGAAGTGTCAGCACAAGACTGAGGCAGGCCAACTGTGCTCGTAACACAGATGGATGCACACTTTGACCCAACATGCTAACTACAGGGCTTGTGGGATGGACAGCAAGGAGGATTGTGTTTGGTTGGCTGAAGCACAGAGCTTCTACTGCTCTTTATGTGGGATGTAAAAACATCCCAGGTTACAGTATCTGTGCATTAGTGGAGAGGCTAATGTGCTGTAATGAATGAGAAGCTCAGTAATTTGCCACAGAGTTGCTAAAAATCAGAACTGAAGAGATGTCCGGGCTGCTCTGGCCAATTGTTTTGCAGACTCTCTGGAGTCTTTGAATTAATTTCCCACAACCATCACCATTGCCCACAAACAGAGCCTCTTATTTGGGCTGTTTACTCTGAAGTTAATAGATTAAATCTAATGGCTTCCACAGAGAGATGGAATCCTGGCTTCATTGAAATCAATGGCAAAGCTCCTATTGACTACAGTGGAGCCAGCGTTTCACCCCCCAGCCTGTACCCAAGCTTTTTATATTCCTCACACAGCTCTGGCATGTGTCCTTCTGCTCTTGGCCTGTGTTCTATTCTTCTTCCATTTCCAGCACTCCCACTGACAACAGGAGCTTGTGCACAGATCAAGGCTAGAATATGGCCCATTGTCAGGGATTTCTGCTTAACTATTACCACCGACTCCAGATGTATTATTTGGGGGAGTTTGCAAGTGCTCAGAGAGATCCTGTTGAGTCCGCTCTGAAGTGGGCTCAGCTTCTGGCAAAATGTATGAGCACAAAAATGAGGAGCACCATTGAACTTCTATATCAGCTATCACAGGACTGCAGCTGGAGAAGCTGGGTCCCTGTCACTGGGTTCTGTCCTAAATTAAGTTTCATGGGGAAAGCATCAGCAGTCTCACTTCACATAAAGGGTTACTGTGACCCTAAGAACTCACTGCCAGCTGGCAAAGGGTTCGCTGTTCTGTAACAGTAATTTCTATTAGACCTGACAAGCTCACTACCCTTAACATGCTGCTGTCGTGGTATTTATCTATAAAGAATGTTGTTTGAACTCTTCAGTGAAAGCCAGGATCATGCTGGTGAAATTTAAAATATCATCGTAGGTACAAGTTATGCCTACATACTGAACATATGTTATACCAAGGTGTTACTCCCCAGCAGAAGTGGAAAAACTGGTTTCCTGCCAGACCAGAGATGTTTACACTTCTGTCCCTTGAAATGTAAATTAAGCCTTGTGAGCCAACACACTGGAAGCCAATTCTGTGCACGAAGGAGTATGTGAAAACACCTTGGAGCCAAATCACCAGACACTCGTTGGGGGTGAGGGGGGTTATCCTGACTCTGAGCTGCAAAGACCATGAACTTTGAGGATATAAGGGGAAGGCAAAAAGGCAGCCCTTTTCCATCACTGAAGGAGCAAAAAAGACAGTGCTTTTTGCCTCCAGGAACATTGGATCCCAGTCATGTGGGTTGGCAGAGGTGATGAGTGGGGGCATGCAGGGTCACATTCTCCCCCCATCTTCCCCTCCCTGGATTGCTGCAAGAGCCGAGCTGTCTTTGCAGGGCTTGCTTTGCTTGGTCTCGCAGGGATGCTCCAGAGTGCCGCCTCTGCGAGAACCCAGCTGGGGAGGCAGCAGTGGCCCTGGCCCTGGGCCAGGGTCTCTGGGGAAAGCACCGGGAGCAGGTTCCCTCTGCTCAGCCTGAATTAGGGGCATTGTGCGGGCCTCTCCCCCATGCAGTGTCTGCGAGGGCGCAGGAGCTCTGGAGAGAAACTTTATTGCTGTGAGTCTCCTCTGCCTGGGCTGGCCAGGCGCTGGTGGGATTGGCTGCCCTGGCCCGGGAAGGTGGGGTTGGAAGTTCCTGTACCCAGAGATGCCCCTCCCCTCACCCTTTAAATTGTGGCCTCCCGCCCTCCATCAACAGTTGTGTTGCCTCTGTGAGTTGGTGATGCTGGAAGATTGCTCTGGCTGAGCAACTACTTTAGACAAGGATTTTAACCTATTTTAAGTTGTTTAGACTCTAAGAAGCATGTTACATCTTTTGTTTTATATGTAACCAGTGGTGGTAGTTGCTCACTGTCTCTTGAATCTTTATCTTTGTTAATAAACTTATGTTTCTTTTCACTACAAGTTTGATTAGTGTGGTGTTTATAAAGGAGCTGATCCTGAGTGGTGCCAGTCAGGTTGTGTGTACTTGTTCCTTTGGGGCAGCTTACCTGCACAGGTGGAGTTTGACTTCTGTATTTGGTGGGGCAGCTCCATTCAGGCCAACGAGGGTGCATGTGGCGGGGGAGGGGGGGGGAATTCCATGGCTGTCTGAGGCTTGCAGTTTAGGGGAGTATTGTCCCCCCAACTACACCCCTGATTATCTAGTAATTTCTATGAGCATCCGGTGACAGGCTGCAATACACCAGGGACTTGGATTGGTTTGTGTTTGTCCCTAGCCGGATCGGGGGGGAACGAAGTCTGCAGAGGCGTGGAAGGCAGCGCTTGTGTGGCTGGAGGCTGTTGGTTTCAAGGAGCTGAACTACAGCAAGTACCAACAAGGCTGTTTCATGCTACGGTGGACAGGTAGTGGCAAGGTGCCGCACAACCCCTGGGGAGTGTCACAGTGACATAGGCCTATGCATCTGAAATCAAACACAGCACTCTTATCAGCTGCCACCTGCATGGATCCAATATCGGGACTAGAACTCGTGACCTCTGGCACAAAAGCCTGCGTAGGGAACCTTTACTAGAACACGACTGAAATATTCCATCCGGCAGAGAACAGCAGCACGTAGGCATATGTAGAGCAAGGCCCACTGTGCACTTTGTATTGTAATTTACCCCTGTGCAGAGGCCAGGGCCGCCCAGAGGATTCAAGGGGCCTGGAGTCTTCGGTGGCGGGGGCCCCCGCTTCTGCGGTAATTCGGTGGCGGGGGTCCTTCCGCTCCAGGACCCGCTGCCGAAGTGCCCCAAAGACCCGTGGCGGAGGCTCCCCGCCGCCGAATTACCGCCAAAGACCTGGCACTTTGGCGGCGGGTCCCGCTTCGGCGGTGGAGGGGGGTCCTTCCATCCCAGAGTGGAAGGACCCGACGACGACCCGGAGCGGAAGAAGCTCCGGGGGCCTGGGCCCCGTGAGAGTTTTCTGGGGCTCCCGGAGCGAGTGAAGGATCCCGCTCCAGGGGCCCGAAAAACTCTCATGGGGGCCCCTGCAGGGCCCAGGGCAAATTGCCCCACTAGTCCCTCTCCTCTGGGCGGCCGTGGCAGAGGCTGAAAAATGCTAGCCAATCAGAACGGTGGCGTCTGGCACACACTTTGCCCAAGGGTAAATAATTACCCAAGGTGAAGGCCATCGAGCCGTCAGTTATTACACCCTCTCTCCTATTTTGTTTTGCTATTCTTAGGAATAGAAATTCAGAATACAAAAGGCTTTTCAGAAGTAACATTATTAACCAGTCTCAGTTTTCTTGTTTGTTGCTTAGCATTTGTGCTGTCACACAGGCCAAGAAGTTCCCACTGTTTCCAACTCTTGCGAATGTATCGTAGGACTCATTGACATTTTGCTGAAAGCCCCAGCTGCTGGAGTCAAGCGATTACATGAGTCTCTCAAGCTTTTGTTCAAAAAAGATAAACCCTTGTGGTTAATGAGAAAAGTTTGAAAAACAAGTGGACTCTAAAGGCTCAAACACCAAAAGGCAAATAAAAAGGATTCAAAATATATTATTTGTTTTTAAAAACACTCATGACTTTTAAGCCAATGTCAGGATTGTGGGTCCTGAGTCATGATTTCTGAATGCTTGAGGCTGGCAATACTAGAGTACACTGTCAGAACTGGAGATCAAGGTAAAGTGGCTACTGTTTTTATAAATGCTTTAACCTAATAAAAGGATTCTCTAATGTATTTTATGAGATCTTTAACTGTAGAGGGAGTGATGCTTTCCCATTGCAATGGCACTGCTGTGGAATACATTTCTTGTAGACTCACGCTGCTATATTACATTTCATGCATGGATCTCGGAATACCTTCCTCCCCAATTTCCCTGGGCTTTGACAGGAGATGATTTCCCTTTCCTCCCGCAGAGAAATTTCCTTGGTAGCTGCTAGTTTGTAATATCATATTCTTTAAAAAATTTACGGATTGTTTTCAGGCCTATGCGTCCTGGTTGTATTTGACATTTTGTCAAAACACTTCTACATTTTTCCACAGGTTAGCAGTAAAACTTTGCCTGGTGCACTAATTATCAGTGGTATAATAACTGCTCAGGGAAGGAAATGCACATCTGGATTAAGAGAATGTGTGTTATGTTTCTCTTCTTTCAGCACCACTATTCACCCAAGTGCTTCATACCAAACATAGGTTTCCTTTTTACGTTAACTTTAACTGAGTCGCTTAGAATTTCTTATTTGCAAACTCTAAATTCACAGGGCCTGATTCTCATTTACTTCACTCCTGCCCTTAGGATAAAAGCGGTGGGCCAGGGCCAACCTGACTTTAGTGTAAGTTAAAGCAGTCTCAAGGCTGCTGTAACTTATGCTCTGCTTCCTAGTACTACCTCTGGGCCATGGCAACCAGAGAATAGCCATTGCACAGTACTCTTTGGCCACATCCCTAATCAGCCCTCTGTGCCAGGACATGGGAGCAGAGTTTGTGCAGAG
This sequence comes from Chelonoidis abingdonii, assembly GCF_003597395.2. Lineage (NCBI taxonomy): Eukaryota > Metazoa > Chordata > Testudines > Testudinidae > Chelonoidis > Chelonoidis abingdonii. The sequence continues at coordinate 149,918,461 of NC_133772.1, read as the reverse complement.
CCATTATACTAGTTCTGCGGTGGCTGGGAAACCTCCCTGCACAAGATATATTTGCGGAGCAGGTGGGCATTTCTGTCTACCTTAAGGCCTCTTTTATGCTACTAGATGATGGAATAGGGTCCGATTGTAATCGAAAATTGGGCCCAGTGTTTTTGATTTCAAATGGTCTTGCAGGTATTTCAGTGCTTGTCGGCAATGCTCAGAGCCAGCCCAGATCTGATGCCCTTTAATCTGTTTGGAACAACCAAGCGATGAGGAATGCTGTGAGCTGAAGTCTCTGCTGGAACATGGTCCTGACCCTCACCTGTGAGGGTTGATGGAAAGTGTCTGGAAGCTAGAGCTAAGCATGCCGTTAAAAGACATGCTACTCAACTTGTATTTTCTGGACAGTTTTATGATGTTGCTTAAGAAAGGAGATGCCTGTTTTCTGCACTCTGCACCCCTATCTGACCCAAGTTGCACTCACACTACTGCCAAAGCGTAAGGCAGGGGCCATAGTGAGGAAAGAGAAAGCTCATACCATGAGCTAACTCTGATGGAAAGCAGGGACGGTGTGAATGCCTGGAGGAGTGTCCCACTGTAGGGCACAATTAGTACTGGCTCATTGCACAGCCCAGCTCAGGAGGGGGCCACATTAGTCTAAAGTTCATTCTTAATGGGAAATGAGTCATTTAGCAGCTATTTCTCTACACATCTTTCACATCCAGCTATTAGCACAATACACACCAAACTAGCACATACAATGCAGAGCTGTCACTGCCCCTGAGACACTGAGGACTAGACTCGCCATGGGCTAGTACTATATGTGACTTGACTAAGTGTCCATGCAGGGACCTAAAGGGAGTCAGAACTGCCCCCTACATGAACTACCCAGCTCTCAGGTCCAGGTGTACAGATGTAAGGGCTTGTCTACACAGAACAGAAATGCACCCTACAGAGTTGTGATTCCTAAAGCATACTAACATATTGTGCAGTAATTGGTCCATATAGACCCTGTATTCCCTACTGGCTGCAGGGGATACTGCACAGGAGCCAGCAGTACCTGTAATACGCCCCCTAGTGAATCTTCTACAGCAGGAGTTTGTTCTTTTCCTTTTGTACTGTTTCGTGGACTGTGTGCTGGATAATAACATGAGATGACTTCATTCCTATTGAACCAAATTTGCTCTTTAGTAAAGCAGCTGCTTACAGAACTGTTCTTGCTGCACTTTAACATTTCTATCCATGTGCACACAAACTAGGGTTGCCAATTTTGTTTGGATGTCTTCCTGGATGCTTCATGGCATGGCATCATCTTTAATTAAAGATTAATCTTTAATTCCTAGAGATTTCAAATCGATCCTGGAGGATTGGCAGCCCTAAGACAAACTGACTTCCTGATACCTTTTTAAACTCTTCCCTCCTGCAACCAATGCTCCTCCTGCCAAGTTCCACACAGTTTGCTACACCTATGCAAAAGCAGCCGAGTGGGCCTTCATTCCCAGCTCTGTCCAGGGGCGGGCTCCAGGTCCCTCTGCCGGTCACCGGGAGGGCGGCAAGAGGCTCCGGTGGACCTCCCGCAGGTGTGCCTGTGGAGGGTCCACTGGTCCCGCGGCTTCGGTGGAGCATCCGCAGGCACATCTGTGGGAGGTCCACTGGAGCCGTGGGACCAGCAACTGGCAGAGCGCCCCCCGTGGCATGCCGCCGTGCTTGGGGCGGCAAAATGGCTAGAGCTGCCCCTGGCTCTGTCACAGACATCCTGTGGGACTGGGAACAGGTTACTTAATCCAAAAATATTCAAAGGATACGCTTTAGGATGATTCAGTTTTTGGGTGCTCAACTTGAAACACTTCAGTCCTGATTTTCAGAGTTGCTGAGCACCCATCGCTCTCACTGGCATCAACTAGAACTGAGCGTGTTGAAAAATCAGGCCCTAAACAGCTTAAGCAATGGAAGCACCCAGCATTCAAGGACCCTTTTTTGAAAAATCTAGTCTTACTCCCTCAGTGCTATGTTCTCTTCATCTGTAAAATGGGAATAACCCCAGATAACTAAAATTCCTCAGTGTCCATAATGTGCTTTAAACTTCATGGGTGGAAGATCCTATTAGACTTAATATTTTACAGTAATAGTGTAACTTCTTAACATGCCTTGAAAGTCACACTTATGTTTCTCTTCAGTTGCCCTGACAACCATCACTTCTTTTCCCCTCTCTGCCAATCTAATTCTCTTTTGAAAATATGGAGTGCTGGAGCTACTTAAAAAATATGCACAAAGTTGAGTCAAGTTTCCTGACCACGTTAATAAACTCTTGACTTGGGAATCATATTAGAGTAGCTATGACTTTGCTGTTTGTTTTGTTTTGTTTTATTCCATTAGTGAGGGTGGGGAACTTTATCATTGGAGATATAGTCATTTTGTATAACAGCTTAATGAATTAAAAGGAGAATGGCATTCAGTAGGAAGGATTTAACTGGTAGCTTTTCTGTGTGAAGACAGCATTGCTGCAGAAGATACCAGGCCTGGTTCTTTTCTAAGTTAAACACGTGAAAATTTGGGAAAATTCACTTTAGTGGAGTCACATTGGAGAAAGTGAAATCAGAACTGGACCAAATGAATTGCCTTGAACCTTTCCTTCCTGAGCACACATGGCTAGTTTCAAGAAGTTCTATGGACCATTATGCCATTGTCAACGTCACGTATCAATTGACAGCCTCAATGGCCCAATACAACTGCCCACTTCAGAATTCATTTATATAAATCTGCAATTAACACAGATCACCATTTGTTCTCTTGGAACTGAACTAACCACCAATCCCCTCACCCTCCAAAGCAGATAAATGGAGCATTCTGTGGTTTGCTGAGCATCAGACCCTGAAAGAGGGAATATTTAAAAAACAATATGGAGGCTGCCTCTGCTGTTTAGGCATTGAATTTTGCAAGTCTAAAGATCCACCCATTGTTTTGGGTCAAAACTCCACTCTGCCCTTCCCCATCTAATCACCACTGTGTAGGTACCAGCTGTCAGTGCCTTTCATCCCAGCTGTGTAGGCCCATGAAAGAATTAGCTTGTGTGACACTGGATCAGCAGGGAAAGGTGTGCAGAATGCTTCAAGAAGAGTGTTCATTTTGTTAAGGATAAGTCGGACTTACAGTGTCCCAAGTTTGTGGATGGACATGAAATTTACAGGTATCACTCGTGTTCACGAAACTGATCATTCCATTCCTAGACCCCTTCTGTAGAGAAGTCAAAAGCTGCATCCAAGATCCTTACTGGAAGAAAGTGTTCCCAGGATGCTTCACCAGTGTTATGAAAACTCATCATTTACTGTATGTGATCAATGTAAAGCTGATCAGCGATGGCTCATGAGTGAGGATGCTCAAAAGTTAATCCCATTTGTAACACCCTGGGGACTCAAAGGACCAAGTTTGCTGCCTGTATAAACCAGACCAGCTCCACTGAAATCAATGGAACTGTACTGGTTGGCATCACCAAATAATTAGGCCCAAATCTTGTGCATTGCCAGGGATTTGGCCAACATGTGGCAGATGTAAGGAAAGCGTCTGAACCTATGCTCTGAATTGGTGCAGAAAGTCCTCTTTCTAAATGCATATCTTACTCTCATGCAAAGGGTCTAACTGGTCACCAAATTTGGGGTAAGGAGGAAATTTTCCCTCTGGTTAGACTGGCAGGGATCTTGGGTTTTTTTTGCCTTCCTCTGCAGCATGGGGAATTGGATCATCTGCTAGGATCATCTGGGCATATCTCACCTGATCAATTCTCTGCCATTGCTGGGGCCTTGGGCATTGGTGGCACCTCAATCTTGCCACTTCTGTTTGTGGCTTACAGTATATTCTCCTCATGACTGAAATTGTTCAACCTAATTAGAGTCTTTGGGCTTAATACAGGGGTATCTGAGTGAAAATTCTGTGATATACAGGAGGTTAGATGACACTGTCTGGTCCCTTCTGATCTTAGACTCTGTGAAATTGTGAGACTAGGGGGGGTCAAATTAAAACCTGGTCATTGTGACATCTTTAAAAGAGCATTGGCCTGCTAAATCCAGGGTTGACAGTTCAATCCTTAAGGGGGCCATTAGGGAACTGGGGTAAAAAACTGGGAATAAGTCCTGCTTTGAGCAGGAGGTTGGACTAGATGACCTCCTGAGGTCCTTTCTAACCCTGATAGTCTATGAAAAGAGTAATCTAATATCTAGGAAGGCTGATAACAAGCTAAAGGTATTGAGCTGGGCCATTCAAAATTTGAAGAGAGAAGACAAGAAACCATTCAAGAGGTTTAAAAGCAAACAAGCTTCCTGGGATACTGTTGTGGGTTCATTAGTGACTCCTCTGACATTGCTAAGCCTTATGACTTTTTAAAAGGATTTAGGTGAGAATAAACCAGTTCACAAAACTTAAAGCGGACTATCCAACAACCAGTCAACTAGGCCTAGCAACTGCTATTGTATTCAGAGAGTCTGGTCTTCCATTCTCCCGGAAAAGATCCATCATGACTAACATAGGAATGTGGCAATCATCTGTTTGAGACTTCGTCCTCAGACTTTTGTCCTGTCATTGGCATGAAAAGAGATTTGAAGGATTCAACAGAACACTATTAGTAAATGAAAAACAACTGTTATGTTATGAAGATTGAGTGAGAAACAAAAGTCAAATTGGACGGACTGCCTAACATCTTTAATTATAATTAATTAATTAAGAAGGGGATAGAGAATAAGACTGAGAATATATTATTGCCCTTATATAAATCCATGGTAAGCCCACATCTCGAAAACTGTGTACACATGTGGTCTCCTCACCTCAAAAAGATATTCTAGCACTAGAAAAGGTTCAGAAAAGGGCAACTAAAATGATAAGGGGTTTGGAGAGGGTCCCATATGAGGAAAGATTAAAGAGGCTAGGACTCTTCAGCTTGGAAAAGAGGAGACTAAGGCGGGATATGATAGAAGTATATAAAATCATGAGTGATGTGGAGAAAGTGGATAAGGAAAAGTTATTTACTTATTCCCATAATACAAGAACTAGGGGTCACCAAATGAAAATTAAATAGGTAGCAGGTAAAACAAATAAAGAGAGAAGTTTCTTCTTCACACAGCGCACAGTCAACTTGTGGAACTCCTTAACGCTGAGGAGGTCGTGGAAGGCTGGGACTGATAACAATGTTAAAAGGGAACTGGATAAATCATGGGACGAAGCCATAATGGCTTATTAGCCAGGAAGGGTAAAGAAGGGTCGCCTAGGCCTCTGTTCATCAGAGATGGAGATGGATGAGCAAGAGAGAGAATCCACTTGATCATTGCCTGTTAGCTTCACACTCCTCAGGGAGCCTGGCATTGCCGCGTCCTATAGACAGATACTGGGCTAGATGGACCTTTGGTCTGACCCGGTACAGCCGTTCTTATGTTCTTAACATTAACCAAGGAATGCGTGCGTCTAACTGCGCTAAGCACGAAACAGCTAGCTGATCTCCATTTTTCTTGCTGCATGAGCAGTCTCCAAGGTTACCCAGAGATAACGTTTTTGACTTCCTAGAGAACAAAGAGGGTGGTAGTTGTGCCAACTGCGCAGACCAAGGGAGGGAGCAGCTGAAAAGAGTCTGAAATTTGTTAAGGAAAACAGTAGAAAGTCATCAGCCAGAGGGCAAGCTTATTATAACTAGAACTTGCCAAAACCCTTAACCAGTCCCCACTGATTTTTGAAGGGCTTTGAATCAAGTCCTAGAACTGAATATTTCAATAGAAATGGCACAGTGTACATATTAGAGGACAGACATTAAACACTGCTGAATAGATATGATGTCATTTACAGCTCATATTTGCAAGACAAACTGAACAAAATTAAATTCTGAGTCCTGTTAGTTCTGCAAAAATTTCTGCCATCTATATCCTGGATGTTATGCATGAAGAGAGTGATCCAAGCCTTCTTTACTTATTCCCACCCTCACGGATATCCATATTGCATTAGCAAATATCATTCCATCACCATTTTCTTTGCCTGCTGTGTACATTTATCAATCAGGATATCAGTAATTCATATGAATGTCTGGAGGGATAATTGCATTTACCAAACAGGAACTGATTTTATTACTGGGAGATAGAAGACAAATAATGAAGTACATGCCTTTTTGTTGACACATATAGAAGCTATTTAATTTGGGATATTGGCTATAGGAAAATTAAGTCTTTTAAATAGCTGCTTCTTCAAAGAAACAGATGTCAAATAAAGTTCATTATTAACACTTCTATTAAAAGGTAAATTTCTTGCCTTACTCAGATTCTATGTCTTTTTTTAGAACTGTGCCCTATTAATTCTGTACTCAACATGAATTTAGGGCCTGATTTTTCTCTGGTTAAAATCAAGAGGAATGTGAATTTAGAATGAGGTTCTACGTGTGAATTTTTCAGTGGCCCCAGTATGCTGACTTACATATACCCCGTAATCCAGCAAAGTACATAGTCTTATTGACATCAATGGGCTTACTCATGTGGTTAAAGATGGGCACATTCTTGGGTCCTTATTTTTATAACTGTTGCTGACTTTCTTGGGTTAGGCACACAGTCCAAGAACTACTCTGTAGTGTTCATAAACATCACTCCTGCCATGTTAATGAAGTATAAGTACTGGGGCAGGAAGGACATGTAATTATAGCAGAGGAAAGCAGGATGCATAAGACTGGGCAATTATTCCTCTTTTAACCTTAAAAGCCATTATACATATGAGCCAAGAAGAATTTAGACCCCTGAGATGGTGAAACAACTGAGGCTAAGCCTCATGGAAGAAAAGGATTCAGACAAGAGGGACTCATGAAAAAAATAAAACCCAAACATCAGGTTGAGATGGATTCTTGCTGGGCTTCTGATACCAGTTCTGATCTCACTTAAATCAGTTTTACAGTAGTGTAAGTCCACTTCAGTGACCAGACAGTTGACTGCAGGGCCCCCGGAATGGGGTAGAACAGATTGTGACATGGCCAGAGGGCGGTGTCATGAAGAGGACCCTGCGGACGGTCGTTGGAGTGACATGGGTCTGAGAGCAGATATGATGGTGGGTGAGGCACTGTCAGGAGAGTGCGTACCGATCTGCGGCGCTAATTCCTTAAACGGCCAGCAGAAGGCGCCAGTGTGGAGAGTGGATCCCCATCAGAGTGTCTTCACTGCTATTTTAACCCAAATTGGCTAACTCCAATTAGCTAATCTGAGTTAAGAACACACCTTTGTTTTCAGTGTGGAGTCTTGACATACCCTCAGGCTGTAGAGATATACCCTGTTCTAATCTAATCTAGGAGGAGGGCTTCCATGAAAACTGCAGGAAGTATAATTTAGAGGATGCAAGAGCCAAGACAGGAATCCTTTCCTTAAGATCCAGTAATTTTGGGGGCTGAACCCCCTGCTACTTCTACGAGAGGGCAAATCTCTTTGGCATGATACAGTCCATGGAGGAGACATGATCCTGTCACTTTATGTAAATTTCTAATGCTATAATGTGAAAAGCAGTAATTTTGAAAATGCTGCACGGTACGAAATCAGCGCTCAGCATTACAGAGAGATCTCTGAAGTACCTGTGCCTCTCCAAAGACCAGTTACAATCCACATCATTTATGTGGAAAAGTGTTCTTAGCAGGGTTGCCTTTATTTTACCCAGAATGGTTTTTGATGGAGCTCTGTGTAAGAAGTGCTCAGAGGCTTTGAGACTCTCGCTCTCTCTCTTTTTTTTTATGTGGTAGGATCAGAATTTGTTGTCATTGTTGTTGTTTTTTTAAAAAAAACACTAGAAAAATGTTTATTATTAAAACCAAGCCAGCCAATGGGTAATTACAGCACCAACATAACTGATGTGTGGGAAGATATTTTCTGTGTTATTACAATAGTCTAGGAACATAAGAGATTACCTTCTAATAACTTCCATATGACCATGGATTCAGTTTTGTTCCAGAAAAGACAAAGACCAGCAACGCAGTCTGACAGCAGTCTGCAGGATGGGACCCAGAACAACATGGATGTGGTTCTGTGGCAATTAAATATTGTCAATAAAAGCCTCAATAAAATCAACAATAAGCTGCATAGAAAACACCTACATCTGGATCCTGAACCACTCAGATCAGTTGTAATTTTCCCCTGGACTTCAGTGAGAATAAGATCAATCCCCTAAACCCCAATTCAGCAATGCACTTAATCATGTGCACGCTAGGGTTGCCAACTTTCTAACTGCACAAAACCAAACACCCTTGCCCTGCCCCTGCCCTGTCCCTTCTCTGAAGCCACACCCCCTCACTCCAGTATCCTCCATCAGTCGCTCGCTTTCCCTCATCCTCACTCACTTTTTATGGGGTAGGGGGGTTGGGGTGTGGGCTCCAGGGTGGGGCCAGAAATGTTGGATTCAGGCTGTGCAAGAGAGCTCCTGGCTGGGGCAGGGGACTGGGGTGCAGGAGAGGGTGAGGGCTCCAGCTGGGGGTATAGGCTTTGGGGTGGGGCTGGGGATGAGAGGTTTGGGGTGCAGGAGGGGGCTCCGGGCTGGAGGCAAGGGGCTGGAGTGCAGGAGCAGGCTCATGGCTGGGATAGGGGGTCGGAGTGTGGGAGGAGGTTAGAGGTGTGGGCTCCAGGAGGGAATTTGGGTGTGGGAGGGGGCTCAGGGCTGGGCAGGGGTTGTGGTCTGGGAGGGGGTTCTGACCTGGGGCAGGGGGTTGGGGTGCTGGGTCTAGGAGGAAGTTAGGGTGCAGGAGGGGTCTCCAGCTCAGTGGCACTTACCTCAGGTGGCTCCCAGTCAACGGCGCAGCAGGGCTAAGCCAGAATCCCTGTCTGCCCTGGCTCTGTGCTGCTCCCAGAAGCAGCCGGCATGTCTGGCCCCTGGGCAGAGGTGCGGCCAGGCAGCTGTGCACACTGCTCAGACATGCAGATGCCACCCCTGCAGCTCCCATTGGCCATGGTTCCCAGCTAATGGGAGCTGCAGAGTTGGCACTGGGGGCATGGGCAGCACATGGCGCTTCCCTGATCATCCCTGCACCTAGGGACAGGACATGCAGGCTGCTTCTGGGGAGCTGCGAGGAGCCAGGGCTGGCAGGGAGCCTGCTTTAGCCCTGCTGCACTGCCACCTGGGAGCCGCCTGAGGTAAGCACCTTACTGCCTGAGGTAAGCCTGCCTTAGCCCTGCTGCGCCACCGACCGGACTTTTAACGGCCTGGTCAGCGGTGCTGACTAGAACTGACAGGATCCCTTTTCGACTGGGCGTTCAGGTCAAAACCCAGATACCTGGCAACCTTAGTGCAAGGATGTGCAGAATGCTTTGCTGAACAGGAACAGGAGAGTTTAAATTTAAGCACATACTTAAGTACTTTGTTGAATTATGGCCCAGCAGAGTGATCCTACTCCCACTGAAGTAATGGAAAATTTTTAGCAAATGATTTAAGTGCTTTTCTGAATAGGAATGCATTTTAAGCAGGTGTGTATGTACTTTGCTGAATCAGGGCCCTAACGAACTGACCATAGAGTAAGCTAAAGTAAAATCCTAATGACCTGGATGTCTGCACTAATTCCTCAAGTCAGAGTATAAAACTGGGCCTGGCTCCAAAACTGCTCTTCCCGATCCATACATGTGGCATATGGCCTTTTTTAAACATGTTTTTGTTTCTGATGTTCCATCCTCCTGCATGTCTCTTTGCAGAGTTAAATTTCAAATTCACCTTTCATTTTTTCCATACATAGAATAAACTGCTGGGTGGAAAGTTAATAGGTTAATAAGAGGCAGTTTCTGTTGTTTTACTGTAACTATGTTGCAAAATATGTTTAAATGTCTGTCAGATCTTATCAGTGACACTTGTTTTTCTGAGGAGGCCTATGATATAGCAGGAAAAAATTGCAAACAGAAGCATTGTAAATGAAATGGCAAATTTAGCCCGTGTAATGTATAGAATACTAATGAGCAGTCTGATGGAGCTGCTGAGCATTCATGCATTACAGGCACAGAACAATGACCTTGTTCAAGGCTCTAACAGAAAAGAGTCCTTGCACTTGGAAACACATAGATGACTCTGATTAGGCTACAGCCACCTACCCTCTCTGGGGACCTTCACATCCAGGCAGTGTGAGATTAAAGGGCTTGTGCTGCAAGCTAGCACCTGAATTCTGCTCACGTTCGGTGACACTTTTTTTGCAAAAAGGATTGCCTTCGTTGTCACAATATGCTGGGTCCATTTTCATATTAATAATTTCCAGATTGACGCTACGTTCCCTGCTGCAAATGCAAGATGGTCAATTATTCTACTTTAATTCTGCTTCTCTTAAAGAATCTAAAGGTTCTTAGATGCATGAAGTAATGTGATGGTATATTACTGTTTTGCTTTTTTTAAAAAATAAAAGGTATGACAGAGCTGTTTCTCTATATGTGGTGCTGTGGCACCCTTGTGCTTTTGAAAAAGCAATTTTTTGAACACCTTTGCTTCTTGCATTGGTGGTCAAGTGAATGACACATTTTGGCATGTGTTGTACAAGCCTGCCACATGAACATCTATTTATTTTGCTGTGCTATATGAAAATGCTGCAAGTGTCCTCATTGGGCCCATTAATTTTTCTCACTGCTGCTTAGAAAGAGGTGATCACTTAAGAGAAGAGAATAAAAATCACATTGGGGAATATTAACAGAGCAGGAAATATGTTTAATAAAGGTACTTTTTAATTTCTTTTACTAGAAAATTGAATGTTTGCATTACCTGAGATGAATAATCTTAATGTTTGTTTTTCTGTTCCTGTTTGTCTTGGATCTTTTTATAAGTCCTGTAAGACTCCTACTCCAACTCAAGGAAATTATTATGCTGCCTTTCCATATAAACAGGGCAACCGTGCCTTTCCAATGAGAATGACCTTTATATTGCGAAGAACAAAACAAGGAAGAACAAAAGGAAGGTCTCCAAAAGAGAGCATGGTGTTTATGTGTCTCCTGTGTGGCATGCTGAATCACTACACAAAATGGCATCCAGCTCTTCTGGCAGGGAGACACAGCAAATGTTTACAGGCTACGTACACCACCGATGTGTTATCTGTACTGTCACACCTCCTGATGGTAGCCTTGTAGCCTTTGGTCATCAGCCATTGTATTAAGTTCTGCCATTATTCAGCCTGTTCTATTTAATCTGGCTGCTTAAAGAGAGGGGTGAAAATCTTGTGGTTGGTGCGGTATTGCTGCAGAAATCAAGCCATTATATCTGTCTATCTAGGTTTCTTTTTCTTTACCTACTGGTTTTTGAGCCTTTTGACTGCACTTGGGTCACATGTTCATGTTTTTCACCACAACAAGAGCTAGACATTTACCTTTTAAATAATGAAAATTAGGATTCTCACACATTCACAGTACTCCTGCAAGAATACAACCACTTCCTGCTGCCTTTGTGATAGAACAGTCACACTTGGCAATAACTCTAGGTATCTTTAATTAGGGCACCTGCAATTACAGGCCACTTTCGAAAACATAGGATTTTCCATGCAGGTTGGGAACCACAGGATTGGTCAGAGGTAGGATTTGAGGAGAGATTTGAAGGAGGAAAGAGTCTTTACTGATCAGTTCAGGAGGACTTTGGGCAAATCACTTAGTCTCTCTGCCCTTCAGTTCCCCATCTGTAAAATAGGGACAATAGCACTGCCCTACCTCACAGGGATGTTGCGAAGATAAATCTATTAAAAATTGGATACTATGGTGATGGGAGCCATATAATATCTTAGACAGATAAGATGAATGTTCAGCGCCTGAGGGGTAGTGTGGAAAAGTCATGGAGCAGCCAAGCCCTCTCAGAACCAGACATGGCTGAGCTCCTTGACTGGAGCAGAGGAGGTACAATGCGAGACAAGAGGAGAGTGTCACTGTTGCGAAAGGATAGTTATCAGAATGTATAAGGAAAGGTATTTTTTTTTGTTTTGGCCAGAGTGAGTTTATAGGATTGTTCCTTGTCATTTGAGATCTATGGGTGGGGATGCGGGGGGGAGCACTATATAAGAGCTGGATATTATTATTACTGATTATTATTTGTCAGCATGTTCAGTGACTGTGTGCATACCCTTCTAACCATGCTGTGGTGGTATGGCGCATTGTTGGGTTTGGTATAAAATCACTGGATGGATTTTAAAAGCTGAGTTACCCTGGAGCCAAGACAGAAATTTCCCTCCGAAATAATATTTGAGTTCCCCCCGCCCTGAGCTTCTGAAAGAAGCTCTGTGTTTAAAGGTAAGGATGTGGCTGAACAGCTATTGAAAATATGCAATGTTGTAGAAAATAAATGGGTTAGAGATGCAATAACTCTCAGGTCAGTTTCTAGTTTCTTGAGACAGTTAGTTCATCATCACGGGGCAGTGGGTGTCTCCTTAAATTGACATCCACAATACATAGCTTTTTCAGGGGAACATGGAGGGGTTAGTTAGAAAAGAAAGCCGGGTGCGGATGGGATGTGAAATGCTCGATCTTTGCAGTGTGAGTCAAGGGCATGAAATGGGAAAAACGGTCCCTCAAGTTAATCGCTCTTTGCAAGTGCAGTAAGAGGGCTTAAGCAGGTTGCTGGAGCTCTGAAAGCTAATCCCAATTCCACTCCACAGCTTTCTGAGAATGGCTCAGCTGTAGGCACCAGCCAAACTCAGTGCAGGGCGCCAAGTGCAAAGAGACTATCTGACTGCATGTGTTTACACCCAGTTTTCTGTTTTATACTCCAGTGGCTGTAATCACCGCAAGCATCCCTCTCGCTTGGCTGGCTGATCAGCTAGACAAAGAGACTAAAAGGCTGGTCTCCAGCTCTTCTTCCTTTAAAAACTTGGCAGGCAATAAGCAGGCACGGAGGAAGGATGGTCTCATGGTTGAGGCACTTCTGGGCTTTTCTCCTGTTTTGCTGCTTGTTCCTCTCTTGCTCTGTTTGATACCATCATTGTGCTCTGTCCTCTCTCACGCTCTGTGCACTTTGTGCATCAGTGACCATGCTTCTTGGTAGATAGTTCTCAGATAGTTTTGTCTAAAAATACTTGTTTCTAACCTCCTAATCTTCACTTTTAAGTCTCACCTGCCCGCTCCACCTCCTCACCCCTTCCCTAGGCCTTGTTCCATTTTTGACAGGAAGATAAATTTTCTCAGGGTCAGGTGGCAGTTATAGGCCTTCATCTTTAAATGATGATTTAACTAATTGCCTGGCCTGCTTTCTCCTTCATTACTGAGACTCTGAACAGGAATGGGGAGAAGTTAAATGGCCTTGGGCTCCTGGCCAGCCTGCAAGTTGCGTTGGAGCTGGCCTACAAGATGCACTATGTGGCATACATGGTGATGGGTAGTGTTTCCCTTATGGGGAAGGAGGCAAGAGAGGTGGATTTTCCAGGGTAACTCTGCCCAGTATCATGTAGGGCAATGAACTTTGTCCACTAAGTGTTAGATAGACTTTTCTCAGCCCTAGGCTTGTGGGAGGGGAAAGACAAATGGGGAGAAGAGGCCACACAAACCAACAGACCCCTCTCTTGAAGTGCAGTGGCAAAAACTATGTTGGTAGCCCCACAGAGGTTGGATGTGGGAGGGGAGGAGCAGAAGCAGGCAAGATGGCTGCCACCTGAAAAGCTATGGAGGAATCTGGCTGGTCAGGCCTGGAAAGCTTCAAGAGGAGAGGTGGATAATGGCCATTGCCCCTGTCCTCCAAGTGATGCAGTGAGCAACCTGGGGGAGAGGGGACTGTGAAGTAAAAGAAGTGAACAATGTTGCATGGGTTGGCCCCCTGATTCCCGGTGGTGACGGGAGTTCCATTGAAGGGGTCTGGGTTGGTTTGCTGAGTGGAGGAGGAGGTTGGAGCCCATGCCTGGGAGCTGCAAGGGTAATGGGGGTTAATTTTGGAAGTAGTATGATGGGTAGGGTGTGTGCTGGGAGGCCGTGTTCCAGCCATATCCCTGGCAGCATTTCAGCTGAGTCAGTCCTAATGATTCCAGGAAACATGGGGATCATGCACTCGGGGTGGGTGATGCTGACACACTTTAACTGAGTGTACTTACCCCCTGCTCATCTCTGCTGTCCAGGGCCCAACGGGTACGGTTGCCACCTTTCTAATGCCCCTGAGCTGCGCAGGTAGGGTGACCAGACAGCAAGTGTGAAAAATCAAGACGAGTGTGGCGGATAATAGGTGTCTATATAAGACACAGTCCTGATTATTAGGATGGTCCCAATAAAATCAGGACAGCTGGTCACCCTATGCGCAGGGCCACGCACTGCCTGGAGCTGCACAAATAACCTAACCCCATAGGCAGCTGCGGCTTCGTTGCCTCCTTCCTTCCTCTTTGGGTTGCCACTTTTTCCCCAGACCAAAAGAAATGGACATCAGGCCTTGTCAAATGGTACCCAGGCACACAAGCCGAAATTCAGGCTGTCCGAGTGAAACCCTACCAAAGAGATCCAGCTCATGCCCTCACCATACTGCTCCTTCATGGTGGTGCTGGCGCTCTCAGTTCCCTGGAGGCCCAAATCTCCTGGCTTTTCATTGACTTCAGTGGAGCTAGTCATATCCTGCAGTGGTAGAAATAAGGCACCAAGAAGGCAAGGCTTGGGATTGTGGCTTGTCCCGGTATTGAGGTATAAAAAGTCTGAATGGGCAAGTGCAGCTTTTGCCCTCTCCTCTACTTACGCAACCATGCAAGGCCAGTCACCATCTGCCCCCAGGCTCTGCTCCATCACACTGAAATTTTAATTCAGCTCCTTCCACTATTCCCCAAGAGTCCTTTCCTTTCAGTAACACACAGTCAGCCTGTCTGCATGCGCCTGCAGTATTGGTAGATTCCTATTTCAAAGATTCAGGGTATGTCAGTCATTGCTAAGTCTTCTGAGATCTTTCCCTGTCTTTTTTCTTTTTCTTTTTTGCATCCAAAGAAGTGGGCTGTAGCCCACAAAAGCTTATGCTCAAATAAATTTGTTAGTCTCCAAGGTGCCACAAGTACTCCTGTTCTTTTTGCGAATACAGACGAACACGGCTGCTACTCTGAAATTTTTCAACCACTGCAGACTTATGATCTGCTAAACTGTGTCCAGTTTCCACTGTAGCTTGCTGCAGAAACCCCATTTTCTCTCTACGTGGTAAGCCTGTGTCTGGAGCCCTGAGGCACTTATTTGATTTAGAAAGGTCAGCTTCTCGGCCTGAGAGAGAAGTAGACTTCACATCGTTTGTTACATCTTCTTTAAAGCGTCTGGTTATTTGTGGATGCTTGGTTCTGTGGAGGGGGATGTGCAAACGTGTTGAGATTATGTATGCTGGTAATTATTATGGGTACAGTTTTGAAGGTTTCCTCCATTGAACACTACGCTACAGAAGCAACATCAGAACGTAAGAACAGCCGTACCGGTATACCAAAGGTCCATCTAGCCCAGTATCTGTCTACCGACAGTGGCCAATGCCAGGTGCCCCTGAGGGAGTGAAGCTAACAGCCAATGATCGAGTGATCTCTCTCCTGCCATCCATCTCCATCCTCTGATGAACAGAGGCTAGGGACAGCATTCTTTACCCATCCTGGCTAATAGCCATTTATGGACTTA
>NC_133772.1:149629059-149902256 GCF_003597395.2 Chelonoidis abingdonii | reverse complement strand
ACATTGTATGTATAGTTGGGGTTATTTTTTTCCAATGTGCATTACTTTACATTTATCCACATTAAATTTCATTTGCCATTTTGTTGCCCAATCAGACACAGCCTTTGCTGAAAGGAGTGCCAGCAAATGAGAAGCCAGACTTGTTCTCCACAACACACAGCTCATGAGTTCTAGCTCATTTGTGATCTGTTGCAGAACAGGAAAGAACTTTTTTTGTTGTTTGGCTAGCTGAGAACATAAATGCTTTACCTGCCTGTTTGTAGAGGCAACAGATCCTACTTACACTGCTGCTTTCCTCCTGTTGATTTTGGAATGGGTAGGACACCTCCTTTAATGAGAGCTATTCATAATGGCATCCTTAGACGGAGTCCTGTGCATACCGGGCCCCTGCCTAGTTTAGATGCTGAGCATCAGCAGAAACAGAGCAGCTGTCAGACCGCCCACTCTCTCAGCAGCCCATGATAGGCCCTTGTCTTTGCTCATCCACCGTGCATCTTGCCTGTCCATCCATGGGTTGACACTGCGGGGTTCCTAATACCCCCATCTCCATTTCTTTTGGTGTATTCTTGGAATAAAAACATAAGAACGGCCCTACTGGGTCAGACCAAAAGGTCTATCTAGTCCAGTATCCTGTCTTGGGACAGTGGCCAGTGCCAGGTGAATGTTTGCATACGCTGCAGCAGCCTTTCATCCTGCGGCACATTCAGTAAATAGGAGCTTTGTCATTGACTTTAATGGGAGTGGGATCAAGTCCTCATTCAACCACCATGAACATCCTGCAGCAATCAGAGGCCCAGGTCACAGGCAGGAAGCTAGATGGGAATCTGCATATTTCACTTTGTCTAAGGTTCCACTGAACCTTAGGCCAGCCCAAAGTACCCCTTTGTAAAAGAGGTGTTTTCAGAGACACATGTTACAACCTGACATGCTGTGGTGCCCCTAAAATACTCCCGGGGGAATACTGTGCACAGGTAGAATTCATGTCCCTGGAAGATTTGTTTGTTTCCCCACAGAATAATAGATTCTGATGGGGAAGCAAAGGGTCACTACAAAAGGGGTCACACACCCCTCTGTGGCAGAGGTCCCGAGTTGATGCATTGGTTTGGGTGTCAGAAGAGACATAAATCACTGCTGGGGTGAGGGGGCTTGGCATGCGTGCTAGACTCTGTCACTCTCACTCACTATCATGGTTGGCCTGGCATGGAAGGACAGGGTCCCGGGGTGTTTCTGGGGCAAGCATGGGGTAGGCCCAACTCTTGCGCTGTGTCAAGGTAGGGTACAGCCTCGCCACCAAGTCTATGTTCTGGCAGGGCAGGAGAATTGCAGAGGGATCCTCCACCTCTGTGCAGCCAGTGCCTGTGCTCTCCACTGGGAGACAGCCCCACTGTGAGTCCCTTGCTGCCGTCAGTGCACCTGCCCTGCAAAGGTGTAAGGCTAACATAAGTAGCTGTAGGGAACCTGCGGGGAGTCTTGGTCAGGGGTGCCATTTAGGGAGGGTGGGGAGGGCACTTGCCCCCCCAGGTTTTGCACTGGAGGTCTGCTCATGGTGCATGCCCCAGCCCTAGGCACAGCTCTTACCTGCTGCATTGCACAGCCAGGTCCCCCACTCCAGGAGTCGGGGTCCTCTGGCTGCAGCTCACCCGATCAGTTTCCTCCACTGCACTAGGGTATCTGGGGTTGGGCCAGGCAAGGAAGAGGTCAGTCAGGATGGGAAGGGGGAGCACAGAGTCCACTGTGGTAGTAGCTTAGGGTACAGCATGGTGAGGGTGGGAGGGAGCACAGGGGACCCGCTGCGGGCGGGAGGAAGAAGCAGAGAGTTCCCAGTGGTGGAAGGGGGCATTGGTGCCTGGAGTGGGGGCCAGTGGGGTGGGAAAGGAGAGTTAAACTCCCAGCAAAGGGAGAGGTGAGGGCCTAGGGCTGTGCCTTGAGGGAGGGGGCAGTGAGCATGGGAGGAGCAGCTGAGGGAGAACAGTGCCTGGGGAAAGGATCCTGAGGGAGGGGGAGCTTAAGAAACGTGGGGGCCTAGGAGCAACTAAGTGGGTCTTGGGATCCGTTTGCTCTCCGAGAAGCAGGGAGCACCCTCCCCTCTCCCTGGGAAGAGACTAGGGACCGACCTCACTAAGCCAATGCAGTTTCTCAACTGGACAAACTGTTCTCTGCCTTCTTCTCCATCTCTCCTACTTTAGGGTGATTCATACCTTAATCTTGTGGCAAGGATCTGTGTGGGCACAGGCGTTTCTTTAACCCTCTACTCCTGGTGGGAATCTTTTTTGTTATCTGTGTTATTACAGATCTACTTCCTGACAAGGTGTTGTGAAATAAATTACCAAATTAATCGAAACTGGCATGATTATATTGTGTTATTTTGATAAAATATGCAGAATGTTGCAAAATTTGTAATTTTTTTGCCACAGAATTCCCCCAGGAGTACAAAAGTACTCGATGAATTACTTGGGCAGGCTACATCCAGAGGCTTTACTGAGAATTGATCAAAGATTCTAAACTAGTAGGCGATACGCCAGCTAAAGGAGATTATACTGGATTCTGGATAGCTAGCTGAGAACACAGCTGGTTGGACGCAAGAAAGGAAAAGTAATACAGTGGAGTTATTTAAGAACAATATGCACATTTCACAAAGTGACTAAAAGCATTCAGGACTCTAGGGAACTCTGTGGAATGCATGTGAAATTCAAAATGCTTTCCATGCACGCTGCAAATGCATAGTGTGCTGAGTTGAAGATTAGACTGTTTCAAACCTTGGTATATCCAAGCTCTGCCTCACATGCCTTTGAATGGCCATGGGCAGAATGAGCAGAGTCACCACACGTGTCCTGGACATTTCTGATGGATACCAAGCTCCCATAATTTGTGCAGATAGCTTGTGCTCTGATCTGAACTGCTGTGACTTGGAACAGACTGCACATCTTTTGTAAGTGGGAGGTCTGAGTTGTCTGCAGACAGTCTAACTCAAGAGAGATCTTATTTTTGGAATATATCTCATATTTATCCAAAGTTACTTTGACACCCATTCTGGAGACAACTTCAAAATACATCATTAAAACAAAGCAAGATGGCTGATATGTATAAAAATGCAGAAAACTTCCCCACTGCAGCGCACTATGGGAGTCTGTTGTTTTGTAACTTTGCACTTGTATTAAATAGGCATGTTTCTTTGATAAATCAGACCTCTAGAGTGGAGTGCAGTTGAAAATGACCTCTGACAGGAGACACAAGCACCTTAGTAATCAGATAGGTAGTGAACATCACATTTGAGAGAGAGAAAACATTCCTTAAAGGTGACTTGCAAAGAAAAGGAATGGGCTTGTCTTTTTTTTTGTTTGTTTGTTTATGATGTGTATATATAGAAGGCGTCAGGGTAACCGCCCACACACACTCTGAACTCTAGGGTACAGATGTGGGAACCCACATGAAAGACCCCCCCCCCCATAGCTTATATTCTGCTGGCTTAGGTTAAAACTTCAAACCACAAATTCCCGCCCGCCCCCCTTTGTCCTTGGACTGGTATTGCTGCCACTACCACCAAGTGATTTACACAAAAATTCAGGGAAGAGTTACTTGGAATCCCTATCTCCCCCGCCCCAATAAATTCCCCAAAGCTCCTTTAACCCTGTTCCTGGGGAGGCTTGAGAATAAAATACCAACCAATTGCTTCAGCAAGATGAGCACAACCAGACGCTTTGTCTTCAGGAGAAAACAAGAACTTTTATTATAAAAGAAAAAGTAAAAGAATCACACCTGCAAAATCAGGATGGAAAGCAACTTTACAGGGTAATAAAGAGATTTAAAAAACACAGAGGATTGCCCTCTGGGCTCAGCTTCACAGTTACAAAAGCAGGAATGAAACAACCTCCATAGCATGGGGAAATTCATAAGCCAAAACAAGAGATAACCTAATGCATTTCCTTGCCCTACTCACAGTTTCTGTGGTTTTAGATGGATTATTCCAAGTATATTTTTCAGGAGATATTGTTCCTGCTTGGCTTCTCCCTCGGTCTGGAGAGGGAACAACACACACAACAACAAAACAAATCCTTCCCTCCCAGATTTGAATGTATCTTCTTTCCTCATTGGTCCTTCTGGTCAGGTGCCAACTAGGTCATTTGACCTGCTTAACCCTTTACAGGTAAGGTAATCCAATACAGCTGCCAGGGAGGGATTTTGTGCTACTGAATGGGCTGGCATACATCAAGGTTTCTACCCTTCCCCCTATATTCATGACAGAAGGCCTGAAAAATACCTGTCCCTCCCCACTTTTTTTCCTCCTGTTTGTGTTTTACATTAGAGATTCAATTATTTTTCTACACTGAGTTGCCTGGAAGATTCTGTGGACAACTGGAGAGCTAGTAGTTTGATTACCTGAGAAATGCCAAGCAAAGAGAAACCATTTTTATTCAGACTGTTTGCCTGATAGTTAACATCAAGAATACTTGGGAGAAAACCTCTTCGTTAAAGCTGCAGTACCCAAATCACTTAAGGACTGAAAAAGCCATCAGTCTGTATAGTCTTGCAGCAAGATAGAATGTAATCTCTCTGACATAGGTTTCTGAAATAAGCATGAGACTGCCCTATATCGACCCAGATTATAAGAACAACAGAAAGAGCACAAACCCAAACTTCATTTCCCTTTTATGAATTGCTTTTAAGGAACCAAATGTTAAAGGGCCAAATTCAGCTCAGCTATACTGATGTATAAATCCCAATTAGCTCCATTGACTTAACTGCCATTAGGCTGTATTTATGCAGGTGCAGCTGAGGGCAGAATTTGACCTAGGTTTTTGCATTTCAGTTTATGAACTCATTGTTTGCAAAACAAAAAGAGGTGTCTTGTAAGACATGGTGAAAAAAGTTAATAACTTAAAATGCAGAATCATTATGCTTGAGATGGACTCTTTTAACAAGGCAGAGGTGGAGATGTAGTTACAGACAATAAAGCACAATGTAATTTTTCAAACAGCGAGTGCTTTGTTTTCCAAATTTCATATTGATTGCGTCTGGCCCCAAATCCAGGGTCGTGTTTGTTTGTTTGGAGGGAAGAGCTGAGTAACCAAATAGTCCACGTAAACATGTCGCTAACATGGCAGTATGATAAGCGCCTCCTCCTCCATTGCCCTCCATCGATATGCACGTGCCAATAGCAATTTATTTTTCCTTGCATATTGTTTTTTAGACTCTTGAATGTGGGGGGTTTTAGCTGCTTCCTGGCAGTGGTAGAAAAATACACAGCCATTGTTGGCAGACTTTCCAAAACAGCATCTGTTTTAACTCCATACAGAGACTCTCTCCTTGTGGAGGACACTTTGAGGCATGACAAGTCTTTGGCATTTGAATCTATATTCTGCGTTGAAAATTAAGGCCAGCTTCTGCTACCCTTGAGTCATGTTGAGTGATACTTTACTCCAGGCACAGTTCCATTCACTACACTCAGAGAAAAATGCTGTTCAGCATGGGTCCTGTGCTGGTACGAAGGGCCAGGTTGACAACACTGGAACCTGAAATCCTCGCTGCGTCTCCAGAACAAGGGGAGTCTGGCCAACAGCAATTGTTTTTCCCAGACAGCTTCACTATGGTGCCTCACCCTTGCCCTGAAGGGACTGTTGATAGGTAGAAGGCCCTTCAGTCTCGATGCCTATTTAAAGCCTTGGCTTCTCTGCTTGGTCTTCCAGCAGTGGCACCAAACATGACAATTTTTTGTGTGATGTGGGCACTTGTCCACACAAAAAAAGATCAGAGTTCACCAACTCGCTCGCCTCCATATGTCACCAAACATTAGATAGTAACAAATTTTGGTTACTAAGGTAGGATTTGAATTGATGAGCTGATAGTGAAAAGCTCTTGTAGTTTATTGCTAATCCCCTACACTCTCCACCCTCCTGGAAGTGCTAGTTTGTAGAATTAGACAAGCCAGAAGCATATCTGTATGTGTGAGCCTGATGCAGCATGAACTCAGTTTGGAAGGAACGGGTTAATTAATATCAAGGAATTAAATTTGCTGAACACTGTTCAAAGATGCATGAGCAAGGCCATGATGTGTTACTGGCATAGGGATACATCAAAAGTGGCTTATGTTACTATTATGATGGTTGTATTGAGCAAAGTGGCGTATGTTACTTTGCTCATTACAAACATCATAGGGACAATGTAAATCAAATCTCCTTGCACACCCATGATATTAACATTACCGTAGCTCCAGGAGCCCTCAGTTAAGAGCTGGGCCCCATTGTGCACTACATACTGTACCTACACGTAGTAAGAGAAGGTCCCTGTAAAGTTTACGCTATAGACAGGCAAAGGATGGGGAAAGGAGGTATTATCATTTCCATTTTCAGTGCGGACCTCAGGCAAAGAGAGATTAAGTGACCTGCCCAGTGTCATAAGGAAGTCTGTGGCAGAGGTAGACATTGACCTCAGACCTCCACTGCCTTAACATCAAGCCTACCTTTTCTCCTGAAGCACTTCACAAAGCAAGGAGTTAATACCACTCAGGCACCCACAGAGAAAAGTGGAAAGTTGCCCAAAGGTTTAGCACCTCCACACCACTCCTTGACCCCACCCTCAATAGCTAACCAGTGGCTGCTCCCCCATACCCAATACCCCCATGTTATCAAGGAGGGAACTCTTAAGAGTAGATGATAAGGTGGACAGTAGCCATCTCCCCTCCACCACCAACCTGCCTTCATCCTCACACTCTAGCAAGCTACTGTGCAGTGGGGATGGAGGGACTGTAACAAGATCAGGGGAAGGAAAGGAAGCTTGGGGAGGGAAACTTGCTACTATTCTCCTTCTTTGTACCCTTCAGATGGTTTGCAGCAGGTTTGACTCCTCTAGGGTGACCAGACAGCAAGTGTGAAAAATCAGGACAGGTAGTAGGAGGATAACAGGAGCCTATATAAGAAAAAGACCCCAAAATCAGGACTGTCCCTATAAAATCTTTGGAGCAATGTGGCCCAGCAGATTGAACACTGCAGTGGGAGTCAAGATTGAGATTCTCTCCACAGCTCTGCCAGCATTCTCCTCCCCGACTGGGGCTGGAGTGGCAGGAGCTGATTGAGGACTTCTCCGGCAGGCTCCTGCCACTGTGGCCTGAAGAAATAAGCAGTTACTGTCCAAGTATCAGAGACCACTGTAACTGAGACATGATCTTACTGTGCTTTTCAAAGGCAGTCCATTTCTCATTCCAACGAGCCTCCGAAAAGAAATGCAACAGAAGATCCACGAAGGTCATTTAGGAATTGAGAAGTGCAAACAATGAGCATGAGAGGTGCTGTATTGGCCACGGATCAATCAAGACATGACTAATGTTGTAGGAAACTGCTTTTCATGCTTGAAATACAAACCATGCCAATAGGCAGAGCAACTGAGACCTCAGCCAATTCCACAAAAGCCTTATGAGAAGGTCAGCACTGACTTGTTTACGAGGCAATTAAAGGCTTATTTAATAGTCACAGATTATTATTCCAGGTATCCAGAAATGTGCATGCTGCACAGTACTAACAGTAAGTCAGTGATAGCCGCCATGAAGGGAATCTTCTCCAGACGTGGAATTCCAGATGAAGTCTTTAGTGATAATGGGCCACAATTTTCCCATGCAGATTTTAGGGAATTTGCCACAGATTGGGATTTTATCACAAAACATCAAGTCCAAATTACCCTCCAAACAAATGGACTTGTGAGGAAGTCTATGTGGACAGTAAAGAACCTTACGGAAAAGACTTTTTACAGTGAGGGTGTGTACAAGGGTTTGCCGGGGCTCGACCCTCTCCAGGGTGGTGGGGAACCACAATGGCTCACTACACACAGTTGAGGTTGGGGAATTAGTCTGGCCGTGGGGTCTCCCTCGGCAGCCCTTGCTGTAACAGGAAGCAACACGGTTAGCCCGGCCCTGGGTCAGGGCGGGGCAACACTGGGTCAGGTGCTCAGGCCCTCGGGCTCGAGCTGAGCACTGGCACTATAAACAGTAGCAATAAGCCCAGCCCTAGGTCAGGGCGGGGCAACAAATGCTGAGTCAGGGGCTCAGGCCCTCAGGCAGGGCTGAGCAGTACTCATAGGCTTTGGCCTCCTCAGGCCACGGGAACGGGGAGTCTGCCACCCCGGAGTGGGGTGGCAAGGGGACGCAGGCCCTCCCACTTCACTGCGTCCCAGCCTGGGGCCCTAGCAGGGGCAGAAGACCCGGCTGATGAGTCAGTGGGGATCCTGGCTGCAACACACTGACATAGGGTCTGGCAGTGCTGCAGCCAGACTAGGGTCGGCTGTCCCCGGGCTACTTCCACATTCCCCCTCGGGCCCTACCCGGGTCCTGGTTTTGGCCTCTGGGGGATCCAGGAGCATGGGTTCTTTGGGGCAGGGGTTGGTCGGCAGGTCTGGCAGCTCCTCCGGATAGCGGGCGCAGGGCAGGTCCGGCCAGTCTGGGTGGCTGCCTTGAGCCGCAGGGTTTTCCCAGTCACGGGCTCCGCTAGAGATGTGTGGTCTCTCTGGCGGCTGGGCCCCTACTGAGCTCTGAGGGCCGGCCTTTATAGCTCCGGGTCGCTGCCTGACCCTCTGAGGGGCGGGCTCAGAGCTCTCTAGCTCCGCCCACTCGGCCTCCAGATGGGCTTTTCCTCCTCTGGGGCAACGGGGAGCCACACTGCCTCACTACAGGGTGATTTGTGTAAAGCGTTACTGATTTACAGAAGTAGGACCCTGGAGAATGGCTTTTCTGCAGCTCAGTTGTTAATGGGAAGAAGGATCAGAACTAATTTACCAATTACTGAGAACCTACTGAAATCTCATAACAATGAAGCCATACAGAAAATGAAAGAAAATCAGAAGTGGAAGCAGAAAGATTATTTTGACCCAGCTGGTAGAGTGTGCCTGAGGAATCACACCTCTAATACTTGGGACCAAAGGAGAACCATTAAAGAACAGCTGTATCCAACGTCTTATGTAGTCCAGACAGATCAAGGGGACACAAGTAATCCCAGAAAGTTCACACTGACAGTGGATGCGGACTCTGGCATTTCCCATCTGTCTGATCCTTTATCATTAACGTACAAAGGAGAAATCGTCAAGGAACAAGAGAACAACTCAGACACTAATGAAAGGCTGATACTGAGAAGATCAGAGCGTGAAATTACATAGTCTTCCTGGCTGGAGAAGGGGTATTTGAGGAAAGTGAGTGGTAAAGACTCACTCGAGAGTGATGTGCTGGTAACCTCTCCTCTCTAGGTAGTTGACACCTTGCTTTTATGGAAATGTACTATATGGGTTGAGAATTTAACACATGTGTTATTAGATAGTTGTTAGCTAGGGTTACTAGATGTTCTGATTTTATAGGGACAGTCTCAATATTCAGCGCTTTTTCTTATATAGGCCCCTATTGCCCCCCTGCCACACACACTCTGTCCCGATTTTTCACACTTGCTATCTGGGCATTCTATTGTTAGCTGTTTATAGATAAAGAGTTAATTTATTTTTATTTTTTTTAAAGAGAGAAGATGTAGAGATATGGTTGTAGAAGATTATAATTTAGAGATGGTCCCTCATAAGGGACCATGCTATGAATATAGGAATTTGGAGATGGGGGTTGGGAACACCACATGGCTGTATGCAGCAGTTCAGAGATGCTCTCCAGTTTCATCACTTTCACATTCGGTGGTTAGTTATTTAATGAACCCCGAGACTGTGACACACAGTGGCTAAGTGACTTGCCCAGTGTCACACTGGAAGTCTGTGGTAGATTAGGATATTGACATCAAGGCTCCTAGAGTGCAATGATAAGGCCCTAACCACTAGACTGTCCTTCCCTTCCTTTCAGTTAAAGGTGCCTGTGCTACTCAAGTGGATGTGCCAAGCATTCTAGACAGCGGAGCCTGATTATAAGTGGATTTTGTAATAGTGTGCTTTCCGTGCCATCATTTCATCGTTGCTGTGAGAAAGCAGCAACGCTGACATGTTTGTCAACACAATAGTTATTACTGTTGCTCTTTCTTGTCTGGAATTTTGCATGTGCTCAGGACATTTCCCAGCTGTTTATATTTTTCTCTATTGTTAGATTCACCAGTTATTCTTGTAAGCACGTGCACACAGAGAGAGCGAGAGAGCGCCAGACAGCATAATCAATCCACTATTTTCTGATGTCTAATGAAAAATCCCTGCTGTTTTAGGCTCCTAGATCTGAAATTAAATTACACATTAGCCACAGTAGAGTGCTGATCAGGACATACTGTAAGCTGAAGAACAAATCAAAGCGCAGAAAGCTTTGAAATGTACTCTTCAGCACTATTGCTCACACACCCCAAAGTTTCTTCACATTTTTTTAAAAGGCGTGAATCATTTAACAAAAAAACAAATGTTTTCAGATTACAGGGTTATATTGAACTGCTGCAAACAGAATCCTGTTAACACTGGGCACAATCAATTCACAGTGGTGTAGAGACGCAGTTTTCTGCATGGCACAAGAAGCTGGACTGTACCTAGTTCAGTGATTCTCAATCAGGCGTATACATACTCCTGGGGATACTTCCAGGGGTACATCGACTCACCTAGATATTTGCCTAGTTGTACAACAGGCTACAAAAAAAGCGCTAGTGAATGTCAGTTACAAACTAAAAATTCAATACAGACCAATGACTTATAGACTCATAGACTTTAAGGTCAGAAGGGACAATTATGGTAATCTAGTCTGACCTCCTGCACAATGCAGGCCACAGAATCTCACCCACCCACTCCTGTAACAAACTCCTAACCTATGTCTGAGTTATTGAAGTCCTCAAATCATGGTTTAAAGACTTCAAGGTGCAGAGAATCCTCCAGCAAGTGACCCATGGCCCACGCTGTAGAGGAAGGCGAAAAACCTCTAGGGCCTCTGCTAATCTGCCCTGAAGGAAAATTTCTCCCGATCCCAAATATGGCAATCAGCTAAACCCTGAGCATGTGGGCAAGACTCACCAGCCAGCTCCCAGGAAAGAATTCTCTGTAGTAACTCAGATCCCACCCCTTCTAACATCCCATCACAGGCCATTGGACATATTTACCTGCTAATAATCAAAGATCAATTAATTTCCAAAATTAGGCTATCCCATCATACCAATCCTCCATAAACTTATCAAGCTTAGTCTTGAAGCCAGATATATGTCTTTTGCCCCCACTACTCCCCTTGGAAGGCTGTTCCAGAACTTCACTCCTCTGATGGTTAGAAATCTTCATCTTGCTCACACTGCTCTATATACTATACACTGAAAAGTAAGTACAATATTTATATTCCAGTTGATGTATTTTATAATTACATGGTAATGAGAAAGGAAGCCATTCTTCAGTAACAGTGGATGGTGACACTTTTGTCTTTTTATGGCGGTGAAAGTTGGGGGTAAGCAAGACCTCAGACTCCTGAAAGGGGGTACAGTACCCTGGAAAGGTTGAGAGCCACTGACCTAGTTTATCTTCTCCACTCCCAGTAGCCAGAACTGTGAATTAAGGTCCCAATCCTGCAAACACTTAAGCATATACTTAACTTTAAGCAAGCGAACAGTCCCACTGTAATTAGGGACTGAAGACAATGGGGCCAGGACATCATCCATAGGGTATATTTTTAGTGATTTTTCCATTTAAAATTACCAAAGATACTTCAACCATTTTCCTTTGGAGGTGATTCTGCGGTTTTATAGTTCCCACTGTTCATTACCTATATGGATATTTGTTCACTGAAATAATGGACGTTGAACAAACAGGCTCTGATTTCAAGCTTGTGTGAACCAGAGGACCAATGCCTACCTAAATATTTGAATTAGGTATTTTATTTTGACCCTTTCCTAGCAAATGCTGAGATTATCCTCCTTGTTTCAAGCATCTTATGGCTAGTAGGAAAAAATTATGACTAATAGGTGCTTGGACTATGTCACTATTGAATTATTTTTAAACACATAATTTGGCACATCAGCACAGAGGTTGGCTCTGCAGCCACTGTAATTCTGCCATAGACCCAGGAACATCCAAAGGCCATGGGAAAGAAGAGATTAGTTATCAGCTCTCTCACATTGCTGTTGTAATTATGCCTCTCATGAGCTTACCCAGCACAACAACCAGATCTTTCCAAACACCACTGCAAGTATTACTCATAGCCAAGAGTCACAGCTCCTGCTAGGGTTCTTCCTAGGGCCATATTACTGTCTGGGAAGTGTGCAAATGCAATACGAGTTGAGTTTCACAGAGATTATCAATCTAGTCCAGCTGTCTAGCTCTTTATTGCACACTGGGGGAATAGAGCAGTGATCATATAGCTATGGCCAAAGTCACACATGCTTGGAGAGTCAGACCCTCAGGATGTTCCAGCTAGTGATTTATAGTTCTTTGCAAAGAATTATGGTTCTCACTGATGAGTTAGGGCAGTTACAGTAAAACCACTAACTCTACAATGAAAGGGCTTTTATATGCTTAATAATGGTGGCAGTTATGCTGCCAATTTTGCACAATTCGCTTTCAAGCATGAGAGCAGCACAAACTGGGGGTTTAAGACGATTTCTGAGTGATGAATGGCAACTTGAAAGGTTTCCAGTGCAACATAATTATATTGCATTAATGTGCAATACACAATAGGCAATATGTATCTCAGTGGGGATTTGCGGGCATCATTCCAAGTAGACTCCAATGGGAGCCATGCTCACAAATCCCAGCAGCCAGAAATGCAAATAGATCTCATATTCATTCCTGAATTACTAGCGTATGGAATTGTGTGTTAGAGATTTGGGGTCACATTCACCAGTGGCGTAAGGCAGCAAAGTTGTATTGACTTCAGTGAATAAGGCCCATTTTCTTCCCCCCCCTCATCGGTCGGCTGTATTTTGCTACTGCTAATGTAGGCACACCTTAACCTTTAGTTTGCCTCTGGGTGACTAGCAAGCTTCCTGCAGCTTTATATGAAGATAGCATATAGAATAAAAAAAGAGAAAAATTCACTTTTTCATTTTGAGCAGAAATGCTGATCGAGAGAAGATTTAATTCAGTCATGCCAAGCCGAGCCCTGTTCAGTGACCTTGGGTTTTTTCCAATATCAGTCAATCTCATTTGACCCACCAATTCATTGTAATCCTCCAGAATGATTCTCTTTCTACCTAGACAGCTCTGGGACCTTTATTAAGGAGAGAATCCAAACTATTTTTAGTAATAAAGTCTGAAATAGCAGAGTTCAAAATTCACATAATTTTGACCAGTGTTTGAACATCCCAAAAATTTAGGGATGTTTAGATCTGGTCTTTGTAAATATTAGACATCCAGACTCCATATTTACAGGCATTATTATAAATACACTCATGAGAAATTGCACAGTTCCACAGCCTAGGTCAGATTTTAAACATCCCCCCAAAGTTCAATGACATTTGGAACTGCAATTTTCATTTGGGTTCATCTTCAATTTATAGCAAGATTTATATTCGCTCTGTACCAGAGCAATAATTTTAGGCCTTGTATCATGGCAGTTGGCTGGAATTCTCCTTCTGTCAAAGAAACGAGACATTGTTAAAAATAGCAATAATCTTTCTCTGCCTATGGATGAGGAATAGAGATGCCATTTTTTTATTGTGGTATCTCTTTCTATTCTTTTAATTCCAGGTTTTATTTTCTATTGTAACTTGTTTCACTGTTTAGTAAAGTCCCACTCCGGCTATAAAATTGACTGGAAAAAACACCCCCTGTAAGATGGCGGAATGCCTGGGCAAAAGAAAGAAAAAGCCAGTTGCAGTCAGCAAAGTTCCTTCTTCAAGGGCTAGCACTTATAGCACCCAAGTAAAACAAGTTACCATAAGGGATTGTTGTCAGTGACAAGGATGTGGATAGTCATTCCAAGGGGTTAGAGCAGGAGTCAGTGTTCAGAAATGAGAGTCAGTGGCCAGATGCCTGAGCCAAAGGTCAGAGCCAAAGTCACAAATCAGAGCGGAGGATCAGAACACGTTACCTGGAATGAGTTAAGGCTGGAGCCGAGGCAGGAACAAGACAGGAGCAATCCCAGCTGTGGGCAAATGCTTTGAGCAGCCACAGAACTGCTGCTGCTCTTGGGCTTAAGAGCTGGTCTGCTGCCTCTTCCCACAAGCAGGCAGTATAGCCAATCAGGCAGCCTACTACAGGCCAGCAGTGCTCGTTAGGTTGTCCGGAGACTGGCTCTGCTGCAGGCTCTGATGTGACATTCTATGCCTTGGGGGAGCGCTCTGTAACCTGCATATTCCTCATTTTTATATATAATTATGCTATTGCACATAAAGCAGGCGGTGTGAGGTATCGGGGGAAGGTTATGATCAGCTGAAAGTCATTTCTTTATCCATATGTGTATATCCTTAATGCATATGAAGTTATCAGAATTGTATTGTATGGTTGTCACTAAAATATGCTGTAAATTGGGGAATCAGCCCAGATATTGGCTCCCCAGAGAGAGCAGCAAGGAAAGTAACCAACACCCGGGCAGGGTGTCAACCAACCATCAACAGCCATTGCCCAGCAAGGGAGCTACAATGCAATGACTCACCTGCATGAGGCCAAACCAGAGGAACTGCTCAACCTTGCCTGGGGACTCAGCAATGCTCCCCAGACATACCTGGACTTGTGTTCTCCAAGCACATGGGATTGAGGGTATAAAACAGAACACAGGAGCCCCATCCTTGGCCTTTCTCCTGCCCCCACCTAATCTGCAAGCAACAAGGACACTGAGAAAACTTAAGACTTCAACAGAGGAGACTGGCCCAGGTTTCAAAAGTGAAACCTGTGTCCTATGAACTGCAATATCCAGTGGGGTAAGAAAAACTGCTTAAGTTAGATGTTGCCCAGACGAATAGGTTTAAGAGTTTAGACTGTGGGCTTATATTTTATTTTCCTTTGGTAACTAACTGACTTTTTGCCTATCACTAATAATCACTTAAAATTTATCTTTTGTATCAAATTTGTTTAACTGTTTATCTTTACTAGTGAGTTTGCCTGAAGTGTTTGATAATCTTCTCAGGTTTGCAAAGGCCGGTGTATATCCACTTTCCAATGATGGAGTGGTTAACCAATTAATAAATTTGCACTGCTTGTCTTGAGCAGTGCCAGATGATGTAGCTCCAAGGTGCAATGCTGGGAGCTGGGGGCATTTGACTGGTGCCTTTCTCTGTGTGATTCATGAGTGGCTCTGGGAGTATTCATGCAATCTAGCTGGGTGTGTGGCGCCACATGCTGTTGTGCTGAGTGATCACAGCACCTGGAGGAGTTTGCTGCTTGTCACTAGCAAGGCATTGTGAGAGACAGCCCAGGCTGGAGAGAGTCATGGGGGCACAGCGGACCCACGGTCCCAGGCTGCACCCTGGGGATCCTGTCACACCTGATTCCTGACAGTAGTGCAAAACAGCTACCCCAGGAGGAGTGCCAGGGTTGAAGAAAGGCAGATCCATGGCCCAGTTCTCCCTGCCCACTCCCAGGGGAGAGTATCGGGTACACACCTCCTGCTCTCACCTGTCTCCCGTGACTGGGGCTGCAACGAGGGGAAGGATAGGCCAGTGGTTAGAGTCCTAGCCTTTGATGTGTGAGACATGGGTGCAATTTTAAGCTCTGCCACAGACTTCCTGTGTGATCTTGGATAAATCACGTAGCCTTCATCTGTAAAATGGGGTCAATAGCAATTCCCTACCTCACAAGTAGGCTGGGAGGATAAATATATTAAGACAGTGAAGTGCTCAGGTACTACAGTAATGTGGGCCATAGACAGATAGAAACCAGCTTAGGTGGCATTTATGGAAGCAGACAGAAGATGGATGGCAGTAACATGTGGGAGGGGGGAATTACTCTGTTTCTGTGCTCCATGTGCAGCCATGTTAGGGACAGTCTGGCCTCTGGGAGACATTAAAACTGCCCTGTTTGGGGTTCAGCCCAGTACTGTAACTCCAGGGTGTGGGCCCAAAGTAGGTAAACTGTGCCTACAGCCCTTCCCCTGAGCACCTGTGGAAGGGAAGGAGGAAGCTGAATTGGCATCAATCCCTTGTTTACTGAGGACTAGGTATCCCTGCACCTACTCTCAAACACTGAGAGCCAGCACCATGTCCTGCTTGCCTTGGTCACATGAGTCGTCCTTCTGGCTCACTGAGACTGTTTGCCATGGAGAAGTAGCCTTGGGTGGTAACAGAACTTATTACTCCTGAAAGATTCTTTTCCCAGCCTGTCTCCACTCCATGTTTTGTTTAAAATAATCTCCACAAGGCATTTATTTTCCAGACCCAGTCAGAACTCCACCTCTGAGACACTGGCTGGAAACGGGGGGGTGGGGGGGTGACACTGGGTTAGCTTGTCTCTCAGTGGCATTGATATAAGGGAAGGTGACACTGAATTAAAAACAACTTAAAAAATAAATTCCCAAATTCACTCTGAATAGTGCAAAAAAAAAAAAACAATGTTTTTTTTTAATCTCTCTGTGCTTGGGACCAGAACATGTAATACCACCATCTTCCTTTTTATTTGTCTGCAGGAGAACCGATCAGCACTTCCCAAGTGAGAGTCATGCTGGGAGGAGAAGTTAAACCAAGTCCCTGTAGCATCTCTCTGATGGCTGGCCAAAGAAAAGTTAGCTATCCCATGGGACTGTGACAAGAAGAGGTGATTTATAACCCTAGCCTTCTGGCCAACATTCTTCCTCTCAATTAAAAAGCTTCTAGTGTCCAAGGCTATGAACTACCACTCAGGATATAATGACTACCACATTTGCTTTACCTAGCTACTCTAAATTCCTCACAGATCTGAGGACACGCTGTTGTACGCAGGGCTGATTCCAGGCACCAGCATAGCAAGCAGGTGCCTGGGGAGGCCTATGAAGAGAGGGGTGGCACGTCCGGCTGTTTGGCGGCAATTTGGCAGTGGGGCCATCACTCCCTCTCAGAGCAAAGGACCTGCCACCGATTGCGATCGTGGCTCTTTTTTGTGCTTGGGGCAGCAAAAATGCTAGAGCCGGCCCTGGTTGTAGGAGGGGATTTCACACCATTCTCTTTGTTTCTCTCCCTGTCGGGGGTGGGGGTGGGGGTGAGAGAAGGATTTTCAGGAAACACTTGTGGCCTCTCCTGGTGTCTTTGAGGGTCTCTTCTGTTCTGGGGACAATTTGGTCCAGTGAGAACAAGAAGGGGGTGGGGAAAGAATGGCCACACTTTAGATGATGGCTTCACTTGGGCCAAACCTCAATGCATAGGACTTCTGTTTTGCCAGCTGGACTCCTGGAACTAGGGGGCACCTTAAATTTGAACCTCAAAGTTCTAGATTCACGATCTATAATTCTAGTTTGGGTCCATCTCTACTTGACATTTTAAAAAAAAAATGGATAAAATGTGTCTAGGAAACAATGTTAGAAATCCTTTAAAGAATGACTGTGTGTTTGCTTAAGAAAGTAGAGTCTTCAGAAGAACAAACTGTGTGTCAGAGGACACATCTGTAGCGTATCTGGCCGTGATTCCTGTGCTAAACATTGCAATGACTTTTAATGATCAGCAATTGACTGAAACACACAGGAAAGAGGGAGTGTTGGGGGAGGGGGCTGGGCTGTCAAGCAATGTTTTTTTTTTATTTTTTTATTTTTTTTTAAATAAGTGCATCTGAGCCAGGAAAGTTACTTTCTTGGCTGCTTCTCCCTTCACCCTTGAGTGTTTAGTCTTTATGTAGCCACCTGTATGGAGGGTAAAAGGGATTTAGTAAATAGCAACCACATCTACTTTCCATTGCATCCTGCACATATTAAGGGGAGACCATCCCCCTCAGCAAATGTTCAATGCAGCTTTTATGCATTGGATCCAGCATGTACAGTAAATATGAGACAAAAGCACATTTGTGTTTTGCTGCCCTCAGAAGCGTGTTTTTTTTTTTTTTTTTTTA
This sequence comes from Chelonoidis abingdonii, assembly GCF_003597395.2. Taxonomy (NCBI): domain Eukaryota; kingdom Metazoa; phylum Chordata; order Testudines; family Testudinidae; genus Chelonoidis; species Chelonoidis abingdonii. Next base: position 149,884,397 of record NC_133772.1, on the reverse strand, counting down.
AAAACCTAGAGTTTCAAAGCTTCCTCCTATAAGCTGTCTTATTCCACATGGGATTCTGGGCACCGTGAGGCCTAGCTGGCTCAGGAAATGTATTTACTTTTGTAAACCAGATAGCCACAAGGCAGGAATTCACAGTAAACCTAGCTTCTTAGTATAGCACCAATAAAATTATGAGCACCTAGGGCAGTTGCAAACAAGGGCTTCATTTACAGAAGGAAAAGTGTGATTCTTATATATGTGTATGTGTATATACAATCATAGCAATACTTGGTCACAGGAAAAGAGAAAGTAGCCCAGGTGAATGTGGGGTAGGAACAGCAAACTGGAGTCTTTCTGGAAAGTCTAATAATCCTGCATTATTTTGCTAAATTATATTATCATAACTGGTCACTTTGCCTTCCTTTATTGTGTTAAGAGTAATAAAAATTCCCCCTTTGTTTCTGGGTGTTAGAATAGTTGGACGCAGTACAGAAAGTAGAGTTGCTTGGATGCATATCTTGCTTTCATGGGGTTATTTTTCACATTAGTGATGTGTTTAATTGAAACCTAGATGAAATAATGAGATATAGTCAATAGTAATGGACTGGTCACTCAATCTGGTTTTGTGGCATCACCAATCAGCAAATTTGTGTTTGGAAAAACAGTAGATGAAAGTAAATCCAAATAAAAATTCCTAATACACCAAGTTGCTCCAAGAGGTTTTAGCTCTCTTCCGCCCACCCCGTCCCAATCATTTCTCAAGATCAGGGCAGTGTTGTGATAATTGTCATGATGGGCCAGTGCAAGAAGGCGTAGTGTGTTTGCATTACTAAATGATATTACACAGAGATCACCAATGCAAAGACAAAATTGGCTGGAAGAAATGGCTCTAGTATGTTTCATGTCCCCTAGTTAGTCACAAAACCAGTATTGCCAACTTCAAGAGATCAAAAGTCATGAGTCGGACCCCCCCAAAATCGTGACATTTAAAAAAAAAATTGACCTGAAAGCACAATATAATCTCTTGATTTTTAGGTCAGTCTCCCCCTGCTCATCCCAAGGTGTATGCATGTGACAATTAATGTCACCCGCTCTCCCACATGAACTAGATAAGGAGATTTTGGCTCCTGCTGCAACAGCTCTCACCCCCACATCTGCCTGTATCTGGCCCAGTCCCTCTGTCCCCCCATCAGTTCTCTCTTCACTCAACCACCCTCAATTCAGCCCCTGCTCAGTTCAGTCCCCCAGCTCCCATCATCACCACCCAACCAGTTCAACCCCCTAACCCATCAAACCCCACCACCCTCAGTTCACCCACCCAGCACTCGCCCCATCTGCTCAATACAGCCCCCCTACACCATCGGCCATCAGCCTTCTCACTGCAGCCCTGAGCCTCACCTCTGCTCCTTAGGGTTCTTCCCCCTCGCCAGGCCTGACGAGTAGGGTTGCCAACTCTGACTGAAGCTATTCTGGGCGATTTTTTTTTTCCCAACATGCAGTAAGTCATTTTTTTAACTATCCTATTAAAATCTCCAGGATTGCTTTCAATGGTCACTGGGAGATCGATGATGATTACGGGAGACTCCAGGCCAATCCTGAAGGGTTGCAACCCTACTGACGGGGCTGCAGTGGGGATCCCCTACTCCACTTCCCAGGCTGGCAGAGAAGCAGCCACCCGGGGCTGACAGCTGGATACCTGGCCATGCCTGTGGGAGCTGACAGGATTTCTAAGTAAAATTAAGCCTCACTTTTAGAACTCTCAGATGTCAGGATTTTTTTTTCAGTTTATTCAATTGCTTATTTCAGGTTTGCCAGGCCCTCCCTCCCTTCTTTATATCTCAGATGAAGTTTCTCTTCCCTGCTGGGGTGTAGCCATGCTGTCTCTTTCCCTCCCCTCCCCGCGCCCTCTCCCCTCACTTGTTAGCTCGATAGCTTTGTTTATTGAAGAATTCTCATTGTCTTTCAAAGTACTTTGAAAGTAACTGCCTGGTGGAGAAATCACATTCCTTTATTTAGGGTGGGGTTTGACTGGAAGTACATTTTAAGAATGTGCTGTGGCTAGGGGAAAAATTGTGACATTTGAGTTCTATCATGAGTAAGGCTTAATTGTACTCAGGAATTGTGAGTACCTGAGTACTAGAGCCATTTCTTCCAGCCAACTTCGGGAGAGTTGACATGTCTGCAAAACCCATTCCAAAATGCAGGAAGAGTGGGGAATATTATGTAACCTTCAAGGGAGCATTCAAAACCAGCGTTAGGTTGACTAGTAGAAGTGGTTGAATTGCATTGCATTTTCTCTTGCTGCTTAGGCAAAGGGGGATGAGGTGTGCACCAAATCACCTGCTCTTTGTGGAGCTGGGAGCTACCGCAGAAAGCCCTGGAATTTCCACCCTGTGGAGTGATGCAAACAAAGAAAGTAGTGAAAGAAGCAAGAATGTGGTGCTGGAGAAGTTCCAAAGGGGAGATATTATCCAGCAGTTAAAATAGAATGGAAAAGGAGGAGGAGCTCTAAGTACACCAGCCAATAACGAGGGAGAGGGCTGCTTATCCAATTCAAAGAGAGGAAGGAGGTCCTTCTATCCTTTTCAGCATCTTTCTGACCTCACTCCTTAGTTTAACTCCTGATATTATCTAGTTGTCTGTCTGGGCAGTTACACTAGCACCATCAGTATCTAATACCTACGATGTATTTTTTTAAAAAAGACATCTATAGTTCTTGTGGGAAAAGCTGGGTCAGACGTGAGTCTGAACCCAGTGAGAGTAGTAACCAGACTTCTTCTAGTAGTTTAGGTCTCATTTCTGTGAAGGCCCTGTCTCATGCACTCATGGGGAGCATGCTGGAGAGATGATCGTTTCACTGGGCCCATGGAGTGTAGCTAACATGAGAGACTGTGGTTGGGGAGGGAAATAGGGCCAATTCCGTTGAAAATCAGGACGAGGACTTAAGCTGCACTCTGCACTCAACAGGAGCCAATGCAGAGAGTAGAGCACTGGGGTGATGCGTTTACTGGTGACCTGTGTTGCTAAGCAGGCTGGGGCTTTTTTTAGAACATGTGATTTCATTGGAACTCCTGTCTGGAAACAGTCCTGGAGGTCACACGTGCATGGATCTGGCTACTGTGGCTATCTGGACATCTGATAGCAATGGGAAATCTAAGCAAAACCCTAGGGTGCAGATTGATTTAACAATCCAAGGGCAGATGGCCTTGATGGAGGGAGATGTTGTGGATTACGCAAATTCTTCTGAAGGTCTTCCTCTTCCCACTAACATCACTGCCATCTTGCACAGGTTCAGTGATAACCAGCTTCTCTTCACTTAGGTGCTGAATATCCTTTGTCCAGCAAAGAACACCCAATATCAGAAAGATGCCTGTTGTCCTTAAAAAAGGTGAAAGGAAAACTGATAAAGTGAGAGCAAGTTTCAAAAACTTACTTGGGGAGAAAGAAGCTGATCAAAAGTGACAAGAACTAAACTAATGGTTTTCAATGAAAAGACACTGCCCCCCCCCAGCCCCCACTCTTGACTTCAGTGAGCTTTGGATCTGGTCCTACCTTTTCAATGTTGTTCTGGGGGTGAGGGGAAGAAGAAGTGAATTATATTTTATAACTTTTTTTTTTGGGACCTACACGAGAGTGAAAAATTAAAAAAATAAAAAGCATTCATGCAATATATAAATGTGAATTTTCCATTGCGAAAGGTTGTGAAGTTACTCTTGTCAAACTTACATTCCTGTGGTGTATTTCAGGTTCTGAAATGTCCAGGTTTTGGATACAGTCATTGACTACAGTCTTAAGTTAGTTTGTTTTCTTCTTTTTCCAAGGAGCGATTGCTGTGTGTGTTTTCTGTATTTCTTGCTATTATCAAAGATCACTTTCTCTGGAAACATTTAACCCAGACAACATCTTGTTTAATAATTAGCTATAAAACCAAAACACTTTTTTGCTTAACCTGGTGAATGCCTTATCTTAACATGCAATAAAAGGAAGCCAGATAGCTATGTATTTGTTAGTTGGATTATACTTTATAGTAAGAGTACATTTAGAAGCAGTTTCTCAATGGTTAATAATGGAGTAATGGATCTCTTGATAAATGGTCAATCAATTGTTAGAATCCAACAATATTGTCTGTAGCCGTGACTTGAAACCATCTGTTATGAGCCTATCCATAAAAAGTGTTATAATATGTAACATATGCTATTTATGACTATAACATGCTTATAACCTCTAATCATTTTAACCCTCTATAAGCTATTTATAAGTGTAAACTTTATATAAAATGGTCTTTAATTTTGTGTCACTTGTGAGTTTTAAATTGCTGTGTCTACTGCTCTGTTGTTCCCACTATTTCAGAAACTGTCTAATATCAAGTGTTAGAGCAAGATGCTTCCTTTTCCCAATTACTGCTAACAAGAGCAGAACTGTCACTAATGAATGTGTTTGTTAAAGAGAGATGTTCTTGGAAGGCAATGTCACTGAGACCCTAAAAAAATTTAAGTGGGAAGATTACATCCAGTTATTGACCTGATTTCATCCACACTTGTGTCACAATAATCTTGTGGCAATCTCATGACAGATTAATTAAAAAGCTTCTTAGATATCCACCTCTCCAGAATTGCTCACATACAGTATAGATATATTTTCAGTGTTTACTGCAATAATAGCCCATTGTAGAATATAAGGTACAAACACTATTATATTGACACCATGTCTTAAAAAATGTTTTCCTCTTATAATGGCAAATACAGGAGAAGCTTACTCATAAGGCTGTGCTGATAAGCATGTCTTAACAGGTATTTCTCTGTTAATGTGCTTTTCCTCATGTCTTTAGGAAGCATAGGTGACATATTTATATATTAAACACACAAGCCATGTTAAAAGAGCGCTATTAAGTTCCAGCATCAAGCTCTCAAAAGTTAGGAAATGCCAGAATTCAGGCTGTGTACGTAACCTTAATTTGGCCCCCACATGCATATGTATTATAATACAGTCTTTAATTACATGATCACATTCTGCTTTTCCCCTGCAAAGGACCCTTGCCTCATTCAGTGCACAGAATGGACATTAATTGAGCAATGAGCATTTGACAGTGTGAACTGTTACATGGGGGTGGGGGGGAGGAAACCAAGAGCTGACTCCAATTAGCCACTGCTCTCAGAGCCTGCTGGGAGTGGGAGAGGTCTGGGATCTATATATGCCAGACCTGGCTCATTTCAGGGAGACAGGGAGGGGCAGCGGCAGCGGCAGCGGCAGCACCAGCACCAGCACCAGCACCAGCACCCAAGGAGGCTGTATGCTGAAGGAGTGCTGGGCTTTGAGAGAGAAGCAGTTCCAGAAAATGGCAGGATGAGAAGCAAATGCCTGTTGGGGGGTGGGGGAGGTACTGAGTTTGGGGAAAGTTGGACAGCAGCTTGGGTCTGCCTTGCCAGGAAACTGTGGGCTTGCCTGAGAGGTAAGGGAACTCTGGGGAAAGGGGACTATAACTTTGGGTGTAGATAATGATAAACTGAATACTGAGACCCATCTTTTTATAAATATTCCTACAATCTCTCTAGCATACTCCCCCACCCCTGATGTGGTCAGATCAGCCTGGCCCACCAGACAATAACTTGGTGACAGAAGCTGGGGCTTAGCTGGAGGGCCAAGTCACCTTTGCAATCATCTGCCAAACTCCCTGCGACTGGTGCACCAGTTCACAGAGCTACTGCTACACGTTTTGGTTTTTTCCTCCATGTTCAATGTGTGGCCCTAGGCCTAATTTACCATGCACTGTCCAAACCCTGTTCTGAAGACAGAATGACTAATTCCCATAATGGCTTTTCTGTGGTGCTCCTTGCTATAGTATCTGAGTGCTTCAGAAACACCCATAAACGTATCTCCACAGAACACCTGTGAGATGAGGGGATGCTGGTCCCATTTGACAGCTGGAGAGCTGAGTAACAGAGAGATTAAGGTCAGGAGGGTCCACTAATTTTGCATGCTCAATTTGCCTAAAACCTGATTTATTTTTTCCCCCATGAGCACTTAGCATGACATAGCACTTTCTGTATTCAGGGACAGCTCCTACTGAGTTCATTTACAGCTGTCAGTGCTTGGCACTTCTGAAAATCAGACCCTGAAAGTGGACCCCTAGTGAGGGTGAGGCAGGAAGTTAGTGACCACCTATGGAAAGATCCGTTTCAGTGACCTGCCCTGTATCCCACAGGAACTCTGTGGCACAGAGTCTGTCTCCCTCATGGCTCCTCATCCCATCTAAGTCTCTGCCCCATCGGCTGGCTCCCAGTCGGTCCCTTGCTCCGTTTCCCATGCCAGTCACCCCCCAACTCCCAGTCCCAATTTCCCTCTCCCCTTTCCTGCGAGCCTTCAGTCCCAGTTTCTACTCCCCACTGTTCCTCAGGTCTGGCTCTTGTTCCCTCTGCATACAAGTTGGCCCAATGTGGGGGCAGGGGGCAGACACTTAAGAGCACAGGAGAGAGAGGCTCTCTGTGCTTAGTTCTGGTGCCAGGAGCTAGCATGTCCTGGAGTAGTCTTGAGTTGCAATTGCAGGGAAAAGTCCTGCTCAGTCCCAGGCTGGAGCATGCCCAGTGCAGCTGGACTCTGAGGGGAATTTAGCTGCTAAAACCTAAGAAGTCCCTACCAAGCACGTGTGATCTGTGATTTTTTTTTCATTTCCAAAAGTTCATAATTTGGCCAAATGCTGGTGGATTTTCATGGGAATGGCCAAAAGCACAGCCTGACTCAACCCCACCCACCCGCCTCGAGCTCCTGATCCAAAACATGGGGCATTAGAACTCTTTTAACCTGGACAAAACAAAGTATTATTCCCTATCCATCACCTTGGAAATGGCTGAACTGTTTTTGGCTGAGGTTTTCTCAAAAAATGCAGCTGGAGGCAGACACGCAGCATGGCAAACTTCAGCCAAAACACGTAAAGCTTGGTAAAGTTAAAAGCAACTGAAGACCGGGTCTTATCACGGAAAACTTTGGGCGGCCTTCTTAATAGATGGTGCTGCTAGCCCTGCCTATAACCCACAAGTTTTGTGGGTCTGTAAAGCGTGTTGACAATCTGCTCTTGGTCTTTGTTTCTTCCACATAGATGGTGAAATGTCTCTTTGGATGGTCCTGAAGTGTTTTGCCCAATATTGTAATGGGAGTGGAGGAAGTTGACTCTAGGTTGCTGGCAGCTCTTCTGCCTTTCCTCGAAATAGTAGTGTCACTCCGAGTCTCCAAATCCTAATACATTTCCCATGTAAATACAGTCTTCCATGGTGACGTTCAAGTGCTCAGTGGCTCCTTAAATCAGCCCCAAGGTGTCTCAAGTTAGACACCCAAAACCTGAGGTATCCCAATTCTGTGGCCACTTTTGTAAAATGTTGGTTTTAGTGCCTGAAGTTCAAAGATGCTGGAACAATTTGTACATTGGGGGTGCGGAGAGCCATTGAACCAAGCTGCAAATCCTGCATGTGATGGAAACCACTTCAAGTCACCTGCAGCTCCCTTAGTTCCAGTGCCTATGGGTACAGAGCAACCACAGCACGGTGATGTGCAAATTAAAGAGCCAACAGTTTGGGTGGGTTAAACTTGTTTGTCTAATAAAAATGCTGGACTTTGAAATTACGTCCGGCAGGTAAGGAGATCCTGGAAAGGACTTTGAAGTACATTGCATATCTCTGCCTTAATATACATTTTTACTCCTGAAGTGATTGGTTTTTTCAACCTCTTTCTGGGTCAGAATCTGGCTACTTTTCGCCGGCTCTGCCTCTTTCCAGCTGACTCAATCATTGGGTCTGCTCCAAAAATTTATTTGCTGGGGATGAGGGGAGGCTTTCTCTCTCCTTTTTTTTTTTTTTTTTTGAACAGTGCCCCCTAGCTGTGGATTAAGACAATCACATGCCCTTTTGAATTAAAAGGCTTTATGGTGAACAATAAAAACTCCCGCACAAGTTTTTAATAAAAAGTATAAGTGGCTGCCACTAAGATGAATGTAGTTGTCATCATAAAACTTGTTTTGCAGCTTTAAAGCCCTATTTCATGCTTAGAGGCTGGAACAGGAAAGAGGATGGGTGGTTTCCTCTTCTTTGGTTGGCAACACATAAACCCGCAAGAGAAGAAGGGTGGTCTAGCGGGTCAGGTGCTAATCCAGCGTTGCAGAGCTTCAGGTTCGCATGCCTGCTCTGCTGCAGACGTCTTTGTGACTTTAGATCATTCATTTAGCCCCTCTGTGGCTGAATTCCGATCTGAAAAATTCAGTTACTAATTAGAGCTGGCCGAAGGATGATCATTTCTGTTCTTGTGAAGGATTTCAAAGTTTGGCTTTGCTTCAAATCAGAACAAAACCAGAAAATTTAAAAAATTCTCTGTGAAGGGCAATTCCAAAAATAATTTAATTTGGGATTGATCTAAATGTTTCATTTTTCACAAAACTGAAACCTCTTAATTTTGACTTCTTTGGTTTATATTATATAACACAAAATTTTAAAAAATTCAAACTGATATGTCATTTCAAAATTAAAACACCAAACATTTCATTCCAAAAAGTTGAAATGGGTCCTTTCTACATTGTCAGCACTTTCATTGCTTTTCTGAAATGGATTTTTGGCTAAATCAACACTGTTTCATGAAGTATTTCAGTGTTGACAGAACGCTATTTGCCTGTAGTAGCATGTCCTAGAATTTTAAAAAAGTCTTTTTAAAAGCAAATTTAAGGAGGGTTTCTGCTTTCCTGTTGATGTTGAAAAGAACCTTATAAACAAGGAAGAAAGCAGCTGGTTAAGGTCTTAATCCTGAAACTGAAAGTCAATGGGGCTTCATGCTAGTAAAAGGGTCTGCCTGTGCAAATCTGATTGCACGATCTAGACCTATCCGGCTATGCTGGGGGAAATGTGAAAATGACTATACACAGTGGTATGATTCTCACACTAGGCCAATGGTGAATGCTTTTGAAATTCCAAGTAAGGTGTCAAATATATTATGAAAACAATTTGAAAATATGATTCCCCCACCACCACACACACACCTACACATCCCACTAGCTTCTTTCCCTTCCAGTAAGTGCTATTTGTGCTAATAGTAGACATGAAGTTTTCAGACACACATGTGAATCAAATTGACAATGTCCCTTTAGGCAAGATGCCCTCAAATCCTTTTAAAGCAGATTCTGGAATTTAAATAATATCCACATAGTTCAAAATATCAATATCCTCCTTCCAGCTCAGCTGCAATATACCTGCTCCTTCATCTGGATTTGAAAAGATCTGACTTCTAAAACAGCCCTCCAGATCATAACTTAGGAATTTTTCACAATAGAGATATTTCTCTCATGAGAGAAATTAAAGAGCATTCACACTAAATTACTTCCATCAATTATACGCAACTCATTAGATTTGTTGTACTTTTGGAGTTTTTCTATTAATAGGCAGAAATATTAGAATCTTTATAACACCCACACCCAAAATTAGCTCCTTGTGGCATTTTTCTCTGAAGTTGCTTTTTCTAGTATCCAGTCACAAATTGATTTAGGGTCTTCATATACATACTCTCTGCATTGGTGTATAGTGCCTCCTGAGAGAAATGGAATTCCCAGGTCTGAATGAATCCCCTGCTCCTTTGCATTTGCACTTCTACTATCTCTATCTGTGTAGAATGTACCAGCCTTCATCATCATCTCCTTCTTCCAGTGGTCTGGTTAGGTAGCACCAAGATTCTGAGCAGATTCCATCCAAGTCTGCTGTGAGCTGCCATTTGAGTCTTGTTGGAGGAAGAAAGGGTATTGCCTGGATGGTTTTTATATACCACGTTATACCCCTGTCTCCTTCAACATCCATGGACTGCCTCTACATGGGCTTTTCGATAGAGAACAATTTTAGGAAAATGGTATGGGGTCATTCTAGCAACATGGCCGAACCATTGTAATTGGCACGTTTTAATGAGTTTAGTCATATAGTGCATTTTCAATCTTCTACAGATGACATCACCTCTTAGTATATCTAGCCTTGTCACAGCTAGGATATGGTACAGGCACTTTCATTTCAAATGTTTGCAGCTTTTTCTACAGATGCTTTCTCAGTTCTCATGTTTCCCAACCACTGTATATAATTTGGTTTTTGCTGTTGTGGACACAGATTTATTTCTTTTTTTTTTAAAAGGTTCCAAACATTTTTATTCAGGCAGCAGGGTGAGATACCCAGATCAAAATGTTTTAGTTTTTGGATGAAATATTTCAATTTTTATATGGTTTTTCAAGTAAAATTTAAAAAAAAATCCAGAGAAAGCAAACAATTTTTGCAAATTTTGTTGAGTTAAAAACCCCAGTTTTCCCCTGAAGTGGTTTTGACAGAAAATTTGAGAAGCCTGACCAGGAACTCTGAGGTGTGTGCATGGAATGGACAGGACGGCTGGGCCTTGAGATGGGGATGGGGACACACTTCATTTATCACTTCCTAAATCCTGACTGTTTATTTCCCAACCTAACTTGATTTGAACCCGTTGCTTAGGATTCAAGCTCTCTCTTTGCTTTTTTTTTTTTTTTTGAATCAAGTAATTAAAATGTGAGTTGGCATGCTAAACTAACAACAGTAAGAGACCCATTGCACTCTTTTATTTATGACTCTCGGTAGAGCAAATATATAATTACAGTCCTAAGTTATAACAATATGTGATATTTCCTTGATGCAAGCAATGGCAGTCTATTGTGCAGGGAAGTAATTATAGCCTGGGCTAGTAGAATCATTTTTGAGGGGGTTGGTGTGCAATGCATGTGTAGAAAAATGATGCATTCTCAAAAAACCATGGGAATTGTTGGGTTCTCAGCACATCTTGAACACACACAGAAGTATGGGATTTTGAAAGGATAATAACTCATTGTATTTTCTAAAATAGCAAAACATGTAATCAATTAACTACAAAACCTTTTGTTTTTAAGAGCCAAAGAACAACAAATCAAATGTTTTCTTAAAAAAAAGTGGTGTGTGTAAATAAACACACAAACCCACCTTTGCACATACATACATATAGGTGTAATGTACACTTTCTCCTAGGCTAAGACTTTAGATATTTTTTAATCTAGGAGCAATTTATTTTTTTTGTTTGGTTGGGGTTTTCTTGTTTGATTGAGGGAGGCGCTAGCATCTCCTGCTGCACGTCCTCTCCTTTTTCTGCCCCTTTCTCCTCTCCGCTCTATCCCTGGCCATGCTGTCTGCGAGGCTGATCCTCCAAGCCCTGTGCTTGGTATCTGAAGCAGCAGAGGCTTGCAGGATCTCTTGGAACATGTCGTCCTGTGACCTCTTCCTTCTCTTTCTTATCTGGCTGTGCCACTGCACTGGTGTGGATGGAGAGACCCTCAAGGCCACATTTCGAGCTGCAAAAGATACAGTGCACAGAGGGATTCTTGTGAGTGAATTCTTGAGATAAATGGAAACTTGGTATATTGAACTCACTCCTCTTGATCCACCCAAGTTTCAAGCACTCCATTCTCACTTGTCCTTGGGAGTCAGAGAGCACGGCGGCAGTCCCAGCTATGGTGAATCTGAATATGACCCAGGAGGGAGAGGGAGTTAGCTCACAGGAAAGACTGTATGGGTATAAGGCAATTAACTGCATACTGGCCACGTTTTCCACAGGCTGTGGTGCTTTTTGGCTGATATCTCACTCCTGAGGGTAACGGAGGCTGAAAGGGAACAGCTTCTGCAGGCATCTAGCTGCAGAGCAGGCCCATATGCTGTTAGCCTGTGTGGGCTGCAATGGTGCCTGCTGAAGGCATTGCTGAGTGGCATGGTAAAGTGTCCTACCGTGGAGGATGAAATAAGACAGCCCTCCCCAGAAACAGTCAGCAGAGGATTGCAGAGTACCTCCAGAAAAGTTTCCTCTATCTACATGGAGGATGCACGAGACATCCCAGTGCACAGAAGCAAACTGTTCCACGGGGTCCACTGTGCCTAACACTACAGGGGAATGAAAAGAAGATAACAACTTTACTTATACTGATCATTTCGCTACCTCTTCTATCGTAAGGGGTAAATCAACAGATGTGTCCTGGTACTGCATGGGTTCCATCTCTTCTGTTTCAAAGCCAACTGCATATGTACCAGAGGTTCCTTCGCCTGCATCAGGCTCGCCTGTGCTGGACAGTAGGGACTGGCTGGACAGCCCAGGAGTCAAAAACAGGTACTGGCTTGCTGCACTGCTGTATCTCCCAGTCACCTGTCCCCCATACTCTTCCTCATCCTCCTCGCTGTTCATGGCAGGGGACGTGTGACTCAGGCTCCTCCGAAGTATCCACAGGGCTCCTGGGTGCAGGGGAGGAGGCATGCTGCTTTTTGGAAACAGCAGCAGGGCTGTGGCTCAGCACTCAATCAACTCTTGGCCTCCCTTGCTCTCTGGCAGACCAGCCGCCAATTGGAGCTGCAGAGGTGGTGCTTGCAGGCAGGGACAGTGTGTGGAGCCTCCCTGCTCTGCCCCAGGGGCCGAAGGGACATGCCAGCTGCTTCCAGGAGCGGCATAGGGCCAGGGCACGTAGGAGCCTCCCTTAGCCCAGCTGTGCCGGGAACCGCCTGGATGGAGCCCACACCTCTCACCCCCTCCTGCACACAAATTTCCTCCTAGAGCCTGCACTCCACACTCCCTCCTGCACCCCAATGCCCTGCCCCAACCCTGAGCGCCTCCTGTACCCAAACGCCTCCCAGAGCCTGCACCCTAACCCTCTACCCCAGCCCTTAGCCCCCTCCTAAATTTCGTTCCAGAGTCTGCACCTCGCACCCCCTCCTGCACCCCAATTTCCTGCCCCAGGCTCAGCCTGGATCCCCTTCCCACACTCTGAACCCCCTGGTCCCAGCCCAGAGCCTGCACCCCAACCTCCTGTCCCAGCCTGGAGAAAGCGAGTGAGGGTGTGGGAGAGTGAGCGATGGAGGAAGAGGGGATGGAGTGAGTGGGGTGGAATCTCAGGGGAAGGGGCAGGGACTCAGGGAAGGAGTGGTGCAAGGGTGTTTGGGTTTATGTGATTAGACAGTCGGCAACCCTAAAGTAATGCAGTGTTAACACTGACAGTGCACCACCCTAACTACATTGACTTAAACTCTACGCCTCCGTGGAGGTGGAGTTAACTTGGCATAGTGGAGCAGTTACGTCAGCAGGAGTGAAATTTTAGTGTAGACACTAACATACTGAGGTTAATGTAAGCTGCCTTGTGTCAACCTAACTCTGTAGTATAGACCAGGCCTATGGTTTTGTAAATTAAGTGTTTGACACAACCTCAACTCTTGTGATAGTGCACTAATTGTTGTGAAAGTACATATTAGCAGTAGTTGGGGAAGGGGGAAACAGCTGAAGAGGGAATGAAAAGCAGACTGTTAAAATCAGTCTAATTGATATTTTTATTAAAGTGGGGCCAGTCTTCTTCACGTTTATCTAGGGATGATAAAAGTTACGCTCCTCTCTGATATTTGATCCAGTCATTAACTACTAGCAGAAATTTGAGAACGGATGTGTGATGGTTTGACTCCTTTATTACCCACTAGAGATTGTTTTTAAAGGGATTTCCTGGAGAGGAATATGAGATGTTTGGGGAATATTCGGAAGCTTGAAAGCAAAACTTAGTTTCAGTTCCTGCCATGAACCATGTGTGTCTTTCATCGAGTGCTTAGGAGACTGGTAAAGGGTCAAGGAAGTGAGGTGAAGAGGAGAAAAGATCAGAAAGATGCCAGTGTTTACTGTGGAGAAATGGGGTTGATTTTTTCCCTCCATATATATACATAAGCTAATAGGTCATCTTATGACAGTCTAAAAAATAAATCCTGTGTCAGTGGGGACAGTACATGTCAGAATAAGGTTTCTATGTGTTAGTATTCAGAAAGTTAGTTAATGTTTGTGTGTTTTTGTAGGTTTTTACCTTCCCTCCTCCTTAGCAATAGCGCAAGAGCTGTTGTTCTCAGCTCACAGCTATTGGAAGAAGAATCTGGGGCAATTTCCATTAGAGCTGAGGGTCATAATTGGAACATCTTCCCAGCTCAGGGAATGTTTTGCTCTAGATGCAGATTTGGATCCAAACTTTGCAACTTGGGCTCCATATGCTTAGAAAGGATAACTTCTGCAGTGAACTTCTGTTTTACCAAACCTTTCCATTGTTTTTTCATGACTTTTTTTTCCTCTCTCCTGCTCTCTACTTCTACACCATCTCTGCTCCCTGCTTTGAGTTCCCGAACTGTATTCAATTAATGTCATTTAAGCACTAATTCAAAGGAAACAAGATTAGAGGGAATTCTGAATCCTGCTAATCAGAGGGGAATATCATTTTAAAAATGAGGCAATCCCATTTTAATGCTCTCCTTAAAGATAGTGCCCACAGGAATTTCAAAGTCTGCATTTCCTTAACAAATCCCCATTTCCAAGGGTTTATAACACGTGCATAAAAACATGCTTCAGTTGAAACTCAACATGCACAGATTGTGGGGTCTGGTCTGGAGACTCGTTGGACCATGAATGGAAGCTTCGCAGTTAAATCACTGGGCATCACAATAAGCATCCAAAGGGGTCCAAACATAGGAGTGAGGGAGTCTGACTTTATAATGGTGACCTCTTTAGTGCTCTCATTTTATTGTGCCAGGGCCATGGGTCAATGAAGGACAGTCTTGCCATACAGGAATTCCTTTAACTTTGTACAGGCTTTAAATTAGATTTGGGATTACTAGGTGTAATTTCATTTTCTTTTGCTTGAGATAGTGTAGTACAGGGACATTTTCCAAGGTTCTGCAAAGACTGACATGCTCTGTCTGTGCATTTCCTGTATAACACTTCCAAAATTTACCCTATCATGGAGAAATCTATGGTTCTTCTTAACAGGCAGCAGGTTTAAAACAAATAAAAGGAAGTTCTTCACGCAGCGCACAGTCAACTTGTGGAACTCCTTACCTGAGGAGGTTGTGAAGGCTAGTACTATAACAGCGTTTAAAAGAGAACTGGATAAATTCATGGTGGTGAAGTCCATAAATGGCTATTAGCCAGGATGGGTAAGGAATGGTGTCCCTAGCCTCTGTTTGTCAGAGGGTGGAGATGGATGGCAGGAGAGAGATCACTTGATCATTGCCTGTTAGGTTCACTCCCTCTGGGGCACCTGGCACTGGCCACTGTCGGTAGACAGATACTGGGCTAGATGGACCTTTGGTCTGACCCGGTATGGCCGTTCTTATGTTCTTATATTCACTGTGCCCCTATTATGTCTTTGGTCATGATTTCCTGCATTTGTCAAGTGAGACAAGGTCTTAGTTATAGGACTCTGAATATCTTTCCTTAGTGCCATTACTGCTCTAGAATTGTTCTCTAGTTTCTTACTGTGGCAGCATTTAGTAAGAAGCGCAACAGGCAGTGTGTTCATGATCATTTTTGTGGGTGTGCGCTTGTACTTGGTTCACAAATACACACAAATTATTTAAATGCATGCATCACCATAAGGTTTTAGTGAATATATAGCATAGCTCTCAGACTCTGAACATGGGAAGGCCACTTCTTTTCTAACAAGTCACATGAGCAAATCCATATACTTTTTGAGAAGTAAACCTTCAAATATTTTCTTTAAAAATAAAAGGTGATGTGGCTTAAAAATAAAAAAAAAAACACCATCAGTTCATCCAGAAGTTATGGTTAATTGCTAGGAAACAATTAAGTCGGATACAATAGAATGGAACTTCTTTTATATCAACTTATTTGCTTCACATTTTGATACTTCAGCTTTTTCTAAAGAGAGGCCATTGCCTCAAGGACCTCATCTGCTGATATTCCTCAGAGCCAAACTGTAGGATGGTGCACACACTCCTGACTCTTGCATGTCAAGAAGAGGAAGGAAGCCCTGACCACAGGCACCAACTTTCATTTTTCTGGATGGGTGCTCCGCCCCCTCCTTCCAGTACCTCACCTTCGCTCCGCCTCTTCCTACCCCCATTCCGCCGCCTCCCACCACCAAACAGCTGATCGGCAGGTGGCTGGTGGGTGCTGAGCACCCACTTTTTTTTTTCTGTACATGCTCCAACCCCAGAGCACCTATAGAGTCAGCACTTATGGCCCTGACTGTTTCACTTCATAAGGGACAAAATTTGTCACGTGCAATTTTGGAAAAAGCTCCTCTACCAAACGAGCCCAGAAAGCGATTGATTAAAGAAAATTCCCATTGGCTGCTGTGGGAGTCAGAGTTACACCTATACTGAGCATTTTTACAAATCCCACACTTATGCACTTGTGTAACTTCACTCATGTAAGTGATTCCTGATCCAGTATCTTGATCACAGGTCATCCTTCCCCTATGTAGATTTAATGCTGCGAAAGAACTTCTGAGACTTGGATTACAGTGGCACATAATCCTCAGAAGGGACTGTGGATTATGAAACATTACTTACCAGAACTGTTGTGTTTTATGGTTTCAGGGAAATTATTTCAGAAAAAGATGCAGGAAAAGAAGTTTTAGGGCTGGTTTAGGTATAGAATCACTTAGAAATAGCTGATGAAGCAAAATGTGAAGCAAATATGTGGCTATAAAACACAGATCCATTCTATCATATCCAATTTAAGTAGTTTATTGATGATGATGATGATGTATTTAGATTCAAGTTCCATTTTAAAGGCTATAATTTAAACAATCTTGATTACATTGTAACTGTGGAAGATTTCTTAAATTATTCCCTATCAAGAAGAAATTTCTTTCCTGCTATAAAGGCTGATGCGGACAAGTCAGTTCTAACGAGAATGATTGCTGCGCCTGGAGCCATAAAACAATGAGCTTTCTGCAAGTAAAACATGAGCTCAGCATTTTAATGTCAACTGAGGCAGGTCATTCAAGTTATTATTGGTCCCACCATAATGGGCATTGTAATATCATTTACCTGGAGACAAATGGCACTCCACTCTCTGCTGCTTCTGAAAACATCAAATCAAGTTTTTTAAAAAACAAGTCCTACCTGATCCTTACACCAATAAGTGGAGTAGATAGTTGTAAGCAAGGTACAAACATATCACCACCCAGCAGAAGATGGTTATTAGGAATATTTTTTGGTATCTGAATGAGTACTGCCGGCAATCATCTCACAATCTGAATGGCATTGTACCATCTAAATATAAATAAAATAATGCCATAGCTTTTGGTGCTTAATGGAGAGATGGCAACTTTCATCCAGGAGCAAAAAATCTTTTATGACTTATAAAAGAGCTTGCAAACAATTTCCTCGGTACTTAGACCTTTTGGTGCAAATGTTGAATGACTTGGGCTCTTGGTAGGTGAAAGGAAAATTTTCTGTAATCAGGTTGAAAATACTGTTTCGGTGCCAAGAAATCAAAGTAATTTTATGTGAAGCAATTAGGAAGTATTAGAAAGGCAGCAATTTCCTGCCTGAAGGTGGTAAAGTCTGTGTCTCTTATGATTTTCTCTGGGGATGTGAGTAACAAGCTTCGATGTTAGGAGTTCCACAAAAAGAACAATCTTTCAACTGCCCGTCAATTTAATAGATATGAATGATGATCTATGTCCTTGCTCTTTCTGATGGCTCAAGTACTGTCTGTAACTAGACATCAAATAAATGTATTTCTTATTTTCTTAATAATTGCGTAAAAGTGTGTGTTTTTTTTGTGGGGGTTGAGGGTTGGTCAACTAAAAAACATTGCTTCACCTAGTCACTACTTTTGGGATCAGACACTGAGGATGCTACAAAGATGCTTGCTTTAGAATAAAAGGTTATTAATTTAGGCAGAGCTGTCCCTGGGGTATGGCAAATCGGAGTGACCACCCTGGGCCCTGTGCTTTGATAAAATTACCACAGTCCTGATATTTAGCCCTTTTTCCCACGTCCTGCCCAATATATGATCGGGATGATATTTGTCCCAATATTCAGGTGAGGAGGCGGGTGGGTGAGCGGGGTGAGGAGACAGACGGGGAAGTGAGCGGCAGGCGAGCAGGAGGATGGTGAGGAGGAGAGCGGCGGGTGGGTGGAGCAGTGAGGAAGTGAGTGGCAGGCAGGCACGCTGGGCGGATGGCAAGGAGACTAGTGGGAAGGCTGATTTGTCCTGGGCCCCACATCTCCCTAGGGACGGCCCTGAATTTAGGGGACTGGATCAGCAATTTTAAAGAGAGAGAGAAAGAATCTGGCTTATAGCGCTGGCTCTGGTTGTGATATTAGGGGATGTGTCTTTTAAGGGCCGAGCTTCACAGAAGGACCAGCCACAGAATGCAGAAGTCTCTTGCAAGCACTGCAATCACTGAACACCACACTGGTAACTTGCAAAGACTGAAGCCATTCACTCATCTCCTCTCAGGTCTCCAGCCTCCATCTTGGAGAGCATGGCAGCAATGGAGAAAGGGGAGGAGCTTGCAACATCCTGTGGTGACCAAAGCACTCTTACCTTCCCTAGCTCCTCTCTCTCCTGCTCCCATTTAAAAAGCCAGGGCCTGATCCAAAGCTCATTGAATCAACGGAAAGATCTGCATTGACTTCAGTGGGCTTTGAAACAGGTGCCGGGGCAGCAAGGAAGCCTACCCTACTAAGATTGGAATGCCACATAGAGGCCAGTCTTGCTTTTGCGCATAACAAAATACATGATAGAGGAAACATGTCCCCAGGCAGGTCAGTACCTCGTACAGGCAGCACTCGGACCCACTAGATGAAATGCAGATACAGCCTGATGAAAGTGGGACTTGTTCTAACAAACCTGGATCATAAATCTGATCAGCTGCTGGTCCATGAAACTCCACTGAAAGCCAAGTGGATGAAATCAAACTGAGCATAAGAAATATAAAGAAACACAAAGACAACTGCTTGAACTTTCCAGCAGCTTAGACAACAAAATGGAGGTTCTGTGAAGAAGAGAGGAATGAAGTCTGCTCCAAAATGGTGGCCTTTAAGGATTATTGAATGGGGGAGAGGAAAACCACCGGAGTGGGTGTGTTTCATATTCCATTGGCTCCTGAAATTCTTTTGCAGAATATAAAGGACAATCCAAGACTATTCTGAAAGGTTGTGTCATCGTCCAGACAGAGAAACTAGCCACAATAGTACCTAACCTAATACATTCATTTTCCAAGTCTCCAATTGCTGAAACACCCTTTGTTTCATTTGGTCTATCTTAAACAAAGGAAGGAAAATAATGGTGTCCCTACTGCAGGCCACGAAGAGATCTATGGTTAGTATAAAAAAGCATTCCTCTATATGAATGTGGAACCAGCACTTCTGCACCCACCGGGTCTTAAATATAATGAGAAAAAATACAACCTTGATGTGTGGGAAGTTAAGATTTATTGTCACAGCTGTTGAAAAGCAGGAACTTTGTGGTTCAAAACTCCAAATGACAAGCACAAGACTCAGTCACTGTCTGACTAAAAAACTTTGGGGTCTGACTCTGATGTATGTTGTGGCAGCATAAAGGTGGTTTTAAGGTGGGAGGAAAGTATAACTCAGTGATATTTTTCCATTATAAAATGCTGTTTTCAGTTCCTTGGAATTTTGCCAAACTAACTGTTGGGGTTGAAATTTTCCATGTCTCAGGCTAATTTTTTTTTTTTTTTGGTAAAGTTCAATCTAAAACAGTTCAGCCATTTCTGAGAATGAGATTAGAGGGGAAAATGTTTGTCCCACATTAAAAAAAAATTCCTATAACTGTTTCAATGGGAAGATCTAGCACATCCAATTGCTGATGAAATGCAGATAGAGCCTGATGAAAGTGAGACTTGTTCTAACAAACCTGGATCATAAATCTGATCAGCTGCTGGTCCATGAAACTCCATTGAAAGCCAGGGGACTGGACTGGACTCGATGACCTCTCGAGGTCCCTTCCAGTCCTAGCGTCTATGAATCTATGAATCCATGTTTTGGAGTAGGGACCTGAAATGTGTACATTTGTAAATTTGCTCTAGTATTAGAAGAAATGCTTTTTGCCATGCCTATGAAATCTGCCCAAATTTATAAGGCTGAAAATTGCAGTTTGTATATGTTCAGCAGAGTCTTGTTAACAGCTGTCAGCATTATTCTCTGAAGAGTCTGTCTGCACTGAGCATGCACCATCCCCACACAGCATCTATGTGCCCATTGGGCTGTGCATTTGCCATCCTCACCGAATATCTGAGCATGCTCCAGCCCAAGGCTGCAGCAACTGAGCAGGATTTTTCCTGCAATGGCTCCTTTTGCTGGACAGGGATCACTGTGGTCACTAGACACTAGACCTGTGCTCAGGGTGACTATCCCTCCTTTCCTTTCAGTTCTCCCCCTGGTGATACCCAGGCAGTGAGGATGAGAAGGAGGAAACACTTGACTCAAAGGCAGGGGATGAGGGCCAGGATGGGGAGCTACAAGGATAGGAGCTGCCAGGGAAGCTGGGCTACAAGCAGAGGTGGGCAGGCAGAAGAGCAGGAGGGTCTGTAATGACCAGCGCTCATTTCCTCCAGAACCTGGAATTAAACCCAGGATTCCTGAAGCTTCACACTCCTCTGCTGTCAGCAAATAGCTGTGACACACACTAGCAAAATGTGTGCCTCATCCCCCCCTTTCATGGCTAGTTGGCACAGAGGATAACAGTTTACTACTGCTACCGGTTACTCCATTACCTGAAGTATTAGAGGTCTCTTCTGTGACTCTAAAGATACTAAACCTGCTGATGACCCATGTGGGGGGTCAATATGGTTCCACATGATGGAATTTGTTTTCTCAGTTTGCTTTTCTTAAAACCAGAGGTGAAAGTAAGCTGGTATGCGCCAGTACAGAGGACCGGTAAGGAAAGGAGACTGACTGAGGGAGGGAAAGAGAAGCCTGCTCCCTGCATAAGAATAGTTTAAACTCAGCTGTTCCCTGATGGTTCAGTCCCCAGGGCTAGGTTTCTGGCCTCCTTGTTAATTTCACTCACAGTAGCTGGGCGGAGGGGATCGAGGGGAGTGTGTGTTTGACCATGGCAGGGGCAGTCCCTGTCTGCCCCCAGGGATGAGGGGATCTCTCCTACTAATATACACAACAAATACAAGCATTTGACTGCACAGCTTAAATCCTGAGCTAATAAAAGCAGGTGGAAGGGGAAAACTCACTGTCACTTTGGTTTCTCGTCTCCTCCCTCCCCCTCCTCCAGCCAGGCTGCAGACAAGGCTCTGAATTCCTCCCCATTCCCCCCAGCAGGGGTTTTCCTCTAGGCACTAGCTTGCAGTAGGCTGGCTGAGATGTCTGCTATTGCTGCCTGCAAAAGAACAGTTTAAACTCAGCTGTTCCCTGTGCAGTTCAGTGCCCAGAGTTAGGAGCCGTTTCTGGCATCCTTATTAATTTCACTCCCAATTGTTGTTGGGTGTGTGTGACCATGGCAGGGGCAGTTCTTTTCTGCCCCTGGGATAAGGAGATTCCCTAAACACAATCAAATCAGGAACCATTCCAAGTTCAAATCTATCCCATTCCCTCCCCAGCAGAGGATCAGTGTGTAATGTCCAAACTGCTTGCAGATCCTATTTGAAATGTTACTGTTTAAAAAAAAACACAAAAAACATGGAGAACATGGTGGAAAGATGTGTCATGATGATTAGAGTTCATTTTGGGCAAGCAATTTTGCTAAAGCAATAAGATTTACAGGAAAGCAAATAGCACCCATAGACAAACCACAAGGGATTGGAGGGAAAACTGAATATTCAACGAAATTATTGTGCCTCCTTTGAAAGAAATAGTAGTTTCATTCCAATCCACCCTCTTTCTATATTGATAAACACCTGAAATGTCCTTAGGACAGCGGTGAAAATTTCAGATCTCTTTCTGTTTTGTCCTGCCTGCAGAGTGCAGAGGCTGAAATTATAAAACTTTCTTTAAATATCTTGTATATTTCATGGAGGCTATTCCAGTTGTCCTTCATTCCCCTGACTTTCCCTTCCTCTCCTCTTCCTCACCCCCGGCTCCTTCCTGGCTGGCTGTGGTTTTTGCCTTGGTTTACTTACTCCTTGACAGACCCAGCCCAGCAGCACCTGCTGGTCTCTGCAGGCAGCAGCCCACAGGGGCAGTTGTGAGGTCGCTGCTGGTCGGTGCAGGCTGCAGTTGCATTGTTTGTGACACATTCATACACAAACACACTGTATGTATATGTATGAATGTGTGTCACAAACAATGCAGCTCCAGCCTGCCACTAACTGCCCCAGCCCCTACTGTTGTATTTTAGTAGTATTGAGATCCCCTCATCCAGGGGCAGAAAAGAACTGCCCCTGCCATGGTCACACACAGCTTCCACCCTGCCCTAACAACTGGAGTGAAATTAACAAGATGCCAGAAACCTCTCTTAACCCTGGGGGCTGAACCATCAGGGAACAACTGAGTTTAAACTGTTCTATGGAGGAGGCAGTTTCCCTGCTGCAAGCTAGAGGGAAGCCTCTGCAGCAGCTGCTGAGTGCCAGGCAGGAGAAAGCGCAGAGCTGGCATCAGCAGCCTGGCTGGAGGAGGAAGACACAGAGAAAAATGTGACAGTGAGTTTTCACTTTTTCAGGCTTATCCAATAGTAAAGGTTATTACAGACAGTCCCTAGTAGTAATAGTACTTTATTTTCTCTATGTCGTGCAATGGAGGGATCCATGACGTACGGAGAGGTGGTGGTGCTTGCGATTGGATCATATGGGTAAGAAATGTAAATTACTTTCACCCCTGCCCAAACCCCAGGGCTCTCAGCCGCCTCTGCAGCTGGTAGCTCCGGGGTTAATTTAAAGAGCCCGGCTCCTAGCTTCAGCCGAATCCCTGAGCCCTTTAAATCCTGATTTAAAAGCCCCAGGATTTAAAGGCCCCACCTCTTCTGATAGAGGCCACGCCTCTTCCAGTTGAGGCCCCTCCCCCTCCACAGGACTCTGGAGTACTGGTAAGTCCTTTAAGTTACTTTCATTCCTGCTTAAAACCATAGGAAACTACTCCCAAAATCATGTTACAAGAATGTTAAAGTTGCTGAATCACACATTTGTAAATTAGGAAATGCCAGAATTTAAATTGCCTGTGCAATCATAATTTGGCATCCTTGTGCATATCCATTATGATACTGTCTATAGCTGTATGATCACATACTGTTTTTTCCACATGATCTCTGCTTCATTTAGAGCACATAATGGATGGAGCTCTAGGGATAAACCTGGATTGTGTAGAGAAGGAGGCTGTTGTTTGTAGGACCCCTATCTGATTTGTTGCACAAGTTGGAAGGTATGTGTGTGAAACGAGGCAAAGATTGTAGAAAGAGAAAGGTTGGTGATGTGGCTAAGCAGTGGTGCTGGAACTAGGGGTTGGGGGTGTTGCTGCACCCCCTGGCTTGAAGTAGTACTAACAAACACCAATATGTGGTTTCTATCAATGGCACCGCCACTATCAAAATTGTTCCAGCACCCCTGTGGTTAAGGCACTAGAACACTACTCTGGAGAACTGGATCCTATCCCTGCATCTCCGTGAGACATCCTATGTGATACTAGTCAGGTCACTAAAACTGAATTTTTCATATGTGGTCTCCAGTAGTTCTCACTTTCTGGGGGTCCAATGTGAGACATGGGGCTCTGATTGGCAGAAGTGCTGAGCCACTCTCAGCTTCAATGGAAGTCCTTGGGAACTGTGCTTTGAACATATAAAAAGAGAGAAATGCTAAGTATCCTGAAAAATCCAGCCTTCAGTGTCTCAGATTGAACACCCAAAATCAGCCGACAATTTGACTAATCTTTCTGTGCTTCCGTTCCTCATCTTCTAACGTGGAGATAATACCATCTTTGCATCACAGAGGTGTTAAATTATTTCATGTTTGGCACTGGTGAGGCCATATCTGGAGTATGGCATCCAGTTCTGGGCTGCTCACTACAGAAAGGTTGTGGACAAATTGGAGAGTCCAGCAGAGGGCAATGAAAATGATTAGGGGGCTGGTGCACATGACTTATGAGGAAAGGCTGAGGGAACTGGGCTTATTTAGTTTGCAGAAGAGAAGAATGAGGGGGCTGTAGCAGTGCAGCGACTCACCCTGTGGCACCTCCTGCTGATCGTCTGGGAATTAGCTCTTTTCCAGCCATCACAACCCTCTGCAGGCCGGTGTCCTGCCACCCCTTGGCCCCTGTGTCCCTCTCAGGACCCTGGGGTGCTTGCCCCTGGCAGTAACCCCTCACTCTTAGGGTGCCCCCTCCCCCTATCCCCACCTCACCTCAGTCGTAGGCTACAGCCAGTCACCAACTAGCCCCTGCTCCCTGGGGCAGATTGCAGTATAAGCCACTCATCACAGGCAAGGGGGTTTTGGACCTGCTGCCTTTCTCTGCAACCCATTACCTCCCAGGGGCCTTGTACAAGGCCCTGCAGCCTGGGGAGTTGCTGGTCCGGAGCTCTCCAGCTCCTCTGGCTTTTCCCCTGCCCTGCTTCACTCCAGTACCCTTTAACATTCAGGCAGCTAGGTCCATCTCCCTCCTCAGCTAGAGGGATACTGCTGAGGGCCTGGCTCCCAGCTTCTTATTATATACGGCCAGCTGAGGCCTGATTGGAGTGTGGCCCAGCTGCAGCTGCTTCCCCCTGCAACAGCCCTCTCCCAGGGCTGTTTTTATACCCCTCAGGGTAGGAGCGGGTGACCACCCCACTACAGGCAGATTTGATAGCTGCTTTCAACTACCTGAAGGGGGGTTCCAAAGAGGATGGAGCTAGACTTTTCTCAGCAGGGCTTTGGAGCTGTGCTCCAGCTCCGCTCCAGCTCCAGGCAAAAACTTGCAGCTATACTGCTCTGGAGCTGCTCCGCGCTCCAGCTCCGGGTTCTGCTCCAAAGCCCTGGTTCTCAGTGGTGGCAGATGACAGAACAAGAAGCAATGGTCTCAAGTTGTGGTGGGGGAGGTCTAATTGGATATTAGGAAAAACCTTTTCACTAGGAGGATGGTGAAGCACTGGAATGGGTTACCGAGGGAGGTGGTGGACTCTCCATCTGTTGAGGTTTTTAAGGACCGGCTTGACAAAGCCCTGGCTGGGATGATTTAGTTGGGGATTAGGTCCTGCTCTGAGCAGGGGATTGGACTAGATGACCTCCTGAAGTCTCTTCTATGATTCAATGAAGTAATCTTCTATGATTCAATGAAGTACTCAGACCCAACAATGAGAACGCAGAGAAAAGTTCAGTCAAGGGATGATGTGCAGTAAATAAGGCCTGGGGAACAGGGAGTCTGCCAGAAGGAGATGTCCTGATGATTGTGATGGAATACAGGCATTTGTGATACTGTTACATATATTGGCTGTACAGGAAATAAAACAAAAAGATAGAGGGAATTTTTGAATCTGTCTGCAAAAATAGCCTGTGCTGCTATTAAAGCCATAACAACAACAAAATCTATAGTAGTTAAAATTGCAGGGCACACAACCCAGTGCAGCACAGATTCCCTCCAATTCCTGATTGTTATATGATGGCAATAACTGAAGTGGTGAAGGTCAAACCGCAAAGGTTCAGAAGTTCACACAGGCATCTGAACTCCTGCAGTGTATCTACCCTGACCATCTGGTCAGAGAGAGACACCCTCAGCCCATCAAAATCTCAAGTTTTGGGGTAGGTCTTTGTCTTTGCTTGGCCTAACTTGTATTTTACTAG
The DNA here is from genome assembly GCF_003597395.2 of Chelonoidis abingdonii. Classification (NCBI taxonomy): domain Eukaryota; kingdom Metazoa; phylum Chordata; order Testudines; family Testudinidae; genus Chelonoidis; species Chelonoidis abingdonii. Next base: position 149,858,878 of record NC_133772.1, on the reverse strand, counting down.
CGACAGCGTCACTATTACAGCATATCTTTATAATATCATCTTCATTAATCAGCACTTAGAGGACAAAACTCCAATATTGTCAACCCCAAGTGTGCAAAGATCATGAGTCAGGCCCTGAAGATCATGAGATTGCCTTTAAAAATCATGAGATTTTTAAAAATAATACGTTGGGATCTTTTTCTTTGCCTTCTGGGTTTTGAGCCTGTAGGGAGCACTTGGGTCCTGTTTTTAATCTTTTCTCCACAACCATAGGAGCTAGAAACTTTTTTTTACATGACTGCTCAGATTTTTCACAAAAATCACTTAACTCCGGGGGATGGGGCTTAAAAACAAATACCAAATACTGCTAAACTTGCTATAAAATTGTGAGAGTTAGCAATACTGAGATGGTCACACGTGTCTTAATTTTGGGTACCCAGCTTGAGATACTTCAAAGGAATTTTCAAAGAGTGAGTGTTCAACACTCTCTGAGAACAGGGCCTCTTTAAGGTGTCTCAAGTCAGGCACTCAAAATGGCTAGTTGCTTTTGGAAATCTTGTCTCAGAATATAAATGCCTATTTTATGTATCCAGTGCTGGTGTGGCCATGGTGGTCCCAGGATATTAGAGAAACAAGATGGGTGAGGTAATATCTCTTATTGGACCAACTTCTATCGGTGAGGGAGACAAGCTTTTGAACTTACACAGAGCTCTACTTCAGGTACCCAACTGCCAATTGGTGCAACTAAATATGGGGTTTTGAATCTCCAGTTGAAGTGCCCATGTTTGCAAATTGGATCCTGTATCTCTTCAGTCTTTCTATATTTGCTACACTTTCTTTCTGTCTACTATAAGTCTTTCTAGCGCCTGATTGCTACTTGTCACATTTCCATTAGGTCTGGCTGATCCCCATTTAAAAATATTTAAAGTGAAGGTTGGTATGCGTTACCTACAGCCTGTCCTCCTGCCTTCAGTAATGTAGCTTTAATGACTCAGAAAGCTGTGACCCTGAAGGCTTTAGATGTATTTCACTTTTCCACAAACACAGGGATTTGTTGTGATTAGAGCTGGTCAAATTATCTGATGATTTTATTCATTTTTTTCCTGTTCCCAGACCATTCAGACTAATCCTGATTTCTGTGTCTCTGTATTTGCTGAACAGTTTGGAAGAACAGCTTTTCACTGTGTGGGTTGACCTTTGACTATTCCCTATTTGTGGTGTGTGGACTCATCATCATTTAGGTCACATGTCACAGGTTCTGCTTTCTGATCGGTGCCTGAAACTTTTAAGAGGCAAATAACAAATAACCAATAGTAAATTACTAATATGATTAGCAAGTACCCTAGATCACACATGGGTGTCCTGTTTGCATGAAAAATTAATATATTCACACCGTGGGCAGCCATTCTCCAAGCATTGACACCATGTAAAATTCAGTTCATATGAATGTTAGCAAACAGTAAAGGAGGTACAACCAATGGTTGAGCCTAAGAACCAGTCAGAATTCAAGTGAAAGTTCATGAACACAGTTTTTCCAGTATTTAATCTGTTTGATTTATGCTGTCAGCTGTACTGCAGTGAGCATTGACTCTGTGCTGATGAAGTTTGTGGGAGCTTTAGATACTATGGGCATAAATAAAAGTTGAATTAGGTTTTAGCGGCTTCTGAGTAGTTTGTGATTTTCAGAAACGCTGAGCATCCTCAACTGCAGTCGAATCAGGTGTACACTAGACTCTTTTGCTGGTATAGCAGTGTTGGTTAAAGATGTGATCGTTCTGCAACCGTTTATATCAGGAAGAGCCCAGACGGGGGTTAACTGACATAGAAGTGCTTTCGCTGGTGTAGCTTATTTCACTCAGGGGACTGCTATAAGCGATGACAGCAAAAGCACTTTTTTGCCAGCATAAGGTGCGTCTACATTAAAAGGATTTGTTGGTGTAGCTGAACTGGCAAACCTTTTCTAATGGAGAAGAGACCAAAATCAACGGGAGCAGGTAGTGTTTGGTACTGCAAAAATCAGTCACTCAGTGATTCAGTGTTTCAGAGAAATGCTTTGAAATGCAGTATGTGTATGTGTGTGTGTTTATGTAAATTTTATTTTTTTAGAACTAAAAATTAAGATTTTATATTTTTGGCTCTGAACTTTGTAAATAAAATCCTGATTGCAGAATTAATGGAGAAGGGAATGGGCTGCCTCAGCCAGCAAATAGTTTCATCAAATGTTTTTGGATCAACCTATTGGAAATTGTTGTTTTTACATTCTTTGTGCCCCAAAAATGTATTGCAGTAAATTAGGTTACATTGTCGTTTGAACTCTTAACATAAAATGCTAACATAACTAATCGTGGGAGTTAATATTATTCTGCTTCAGGCTCTCCATAGCCAAAGGCAATTCAAATTGCTAGCAGATCTGGGTAACATTTGCTTGAAACATGTTTAAGCCTGGTCTCCACTGACCTCGCTAATCAAATACACAAAGCTAAAAATAAATGAGATGATGTACACAAATGGGGGCTCTTATTCCTCTGGCTCTTTGGAAAAGAAAAGAGAGTGCTTCTGCTGAGTTCTGTTTGTCATAGGGAGATAAGATCTAGCATCTGATTGTTTGAATGGGGAAATTTTCTGGTCTCACTCTTCCAGACAGTAAGTACCCCATCCATGTCCTCTCAAAATCCCTAATGTTCTCTGAGTTCACATTTCCCAAATGCTCAAGGCCATTATGGGTTTTACAGCTAGATAATAAGAACAGCCCAAATCTGCCATCTGATCTCTGTGCTTATGTAGTACATGCATTGCCTTAATCAGTTTAAACAGGGATTTGAAAACTCTTTTTGTGATCTCTACAGCCAATGGCTGGGGATAGAAAACTTTCTTTTCAATTGGATGGAAAGCCATGGCCAATGCTGTGGGTTGTCTGTGCGCTGTATGGGTTCACTTGAAAATCAGTATAACAGGGCTCAGTGCTTGAGTTCAGAGCAATAATGAAGGACCCAAACCAAATAATTAGTCACAGAGGGGAAATTAATGTTCATGACTGATTTCAAAAGGAAAATGATCGTGCTACAGAAAGGATCCGCAGCTTTGACGTGTGTTTTACGTTCAGCATTGTGATTTTTTTAAAAAATCAAACTCCCAGTGAATAAGGAGTGGTTAGATGTACTACGCTAAGGAACCTAGAGACCTAGCAGGATGATCTACCAGAGATTTGGATAACCTGGTTTTATAATGCTACACAGAGCTGAATAGGGTGACCAGTTGTCCCGATTTTATAGGGACAGTCCCGATATTTGGGGTTTGTCTTACATGGGCGCCTATTATCCCGCACCACCTGTCCCCATTTTTCACACTTGCTGTCTGGTCACCCTAGAGCTGAAACAGGATAATGGAGGTCTTGAACTCATGTATAGGCCAACTTGGAAGAAATTGTAGAGCTGAGATGCCTGACTTCCTGGAGTTGATCTGTGTCCTAACAACAATATGAGAATCTGATCCATATCTTTCCATATACTGAAATAGTGGAACGCCTGTGACATTCCAGGAGAATTTGTAACTTGGAAGAATATCCCTTCTCGATTAGGCCTTGCCTTTCAGTAGCCAAGCTGTCAGATGAAAGTAAAGATCCTATGACAGGACACCCTGTGTGCTAGGAAGGTAAATCGCAGGGCTGTGTGAAAGCTCCACTTGGGCCCGAGAGGCAGAGTCACCTTGGCCAGTTTAGGGTGGTTCATATTAATGTTGCCGGGTACTGCAGCCAATGGGAGGTGCGTGGACAGTGCCTGCGAGCATGGGCAGTGTGCACTGCACACAGCAGCCTGGCCCCTCTGGCCACCTCGGGGAGCAGAGCAGAGCAGCACAAAGCCAGGGCAGGCAGGGATCCTGCCTTAGCCCTGCTGCACCACCGACCAGGAACCTCCTGAGGTAAGCGCCTCCCAGCCAGAGCCTGCACACCGCACCCACTCCTGCATCCCAACCCCCTACCCCAGCCTGGAGCCTCCTCCTGCACCCAAACTCCCTCCCAGACCACGCACCCTCACCTTCACCCTAACCTCCTGTCCCAGCCCTGAGCCCCTTCTTGCACCCAAATTCCACCCAAAGCCTGCACCCCGAATCTCCTGCTGCACTCCAACCTCCTGTCCCATCCCTGACCCCACCCCAGAGCCCACCCCCCAGCTGGAGATGCACCCCCTCTTGCACCCCAATCCTTTGCCCCAGCTCTGAGCCCACTCCCTCACTCCAAACCCCCAGGGGCCCCACAACATCTAATAGCCTCAGGCCCATCCGGCCCTGATTTCGCGGGCCGGTAGCCAGCTCCAGTCTATTCCTGACCATCCTTCATTCCCTGACTCTTCCGAGCCATATCTCTGTGAGGCAGGCTCCTGCTCCTGCAAGTGCCTTGCTCTGCAGCACCTATGACCGATGCATGCGGCTTGCTGCAGCTCTGCTTTGTAGCAAGTCAGCTTTGTTTTCCCTTCCCTAAGCTGTGACCCAGAGATTTTTGCCTGCCTCCCAGCCTGGGAGTCTGTAGCTGTGGAAATGAACAGAGGCACAGGCACATTGTGGCAGAGCTCCAGCGAGCTGTGGTGGAAATGAAGGTGGGGTGTGTGTGTGTGTGTGTGTGTGTGTGTCTTTCTCTTTCCATGCTGAAATGGAATCTTAATCATTTTACCATCTGCTCCTTTCTGATCCATTTCATCTCAGCTTTACAGTCAGCCCCCAATGTCAATGTTGCTCTGGGCGGCATTCATAAAATATCGCCGTTATATTCCTAAGCACTGCCTGTAAAAATACTGGCAGGGCTGCATGGGCCTATGCACACCACAGCTGCAACAACAAGGAGGAGGAGGCAGCACACTTTAATGCTGTAGGAAACAAAGGGGTTCTCTCTGGGGAAGAATGTTTGCATTCGAAATGGGCTGAGGAGGCTGCATTTTGGTTTAGCAAGATCTTGGGAGTCATGTTCTGGTTTTTATGAAAACAAAGCTGGGGTGGCTTGGATCCAGCTTCTGTTTTTCTCCCCATTTCTGAGCAGGGCTGCCCGGGGGAGGGGGCAACTGGGGCAATTTGCCCCAGGCCCCGCAGGGGCCCCCATGAGAATATAGTATTCTATAATATTGCAACTTTTTTTTTTAGGGAAGGGGCCCCCGAAATTGCTTTGCCCCAGGCCCCCTGAATCCTCTGGGTGGTCCTGTTTCTGAGGGTGGAGAGTCAGAGCAGAGTGTTCTCTCTTTAGTTTAAATGACCGAGATGGTGAATAAGTAGGAGAAAAGAGTGTAGCAACAGAGAGGGAGGAGGGGCCATAGTTAGGGGCATGTGGGTTCAGGTGTGTGCTCTGCGACAGACTTCTTGGGCACATCATTTAGCCTTTTTGTGCCTCGGTTTCCCCCATGTAAAATGGGGATAATAGCATTTCCCTGCCTCGCCAGGGATGGTATGAGGATAAATACATTAAAAATTACAAGTTGCTTGGATACCGCAGTAATGCGGGGCATGTAAGTACCTAAGCTAGCTAGACTATGCCCACATTTGCTTACCCTGGTGGCAAGTAACTTTGTCTATTGTAATGGCTCTCTGTGTTTAACCTAACAGTACATAAAATCACTTCACCCCTGCACAAAGGCCATCAAGGGCCAAAGAGAGGCTATTCACTGTTTAGGCCAGGCTTTATGAGGGGAGCTTGCCTTTGTGTAACTAGTGCTGCTGGGTTGTCCTCAAATCTAGTTCCCTTCAAATAAAGCCAACGCTAAATACACTTGAAATTGTATCATGTCATACGACACATATTTCACTAGGGTGTTGTGAGGGTAAATTCATTCAAAGATGGTGAGACACTTAGCTACTAGGGTGACACAGGCCATCTAATACCAGAGATACAAGAGATTAAATAAGCATAATGGATCCTTAGCAGTGATGTTCTGGCCTGGCATTGGAGTATAGCCTATTGCTGCTTCCTGTTAAAGGTGATCACTCCGTGGAAGCAATAGGCAAGAAAGCATCCAGCATTAGTGGTTAGCTCTGACCTCCTAAATAGGATGTGCTGAGCTGCTTTAAAATGCCCGGGATAACTAGAGTGAGGACTGCATTGTCAATGCTCACAGTTAGGCAGACTTGGGCCAGATTCTGGCCTGTGCTAAGGTCGCACTGTGTCACTGGCACAGCGTACAGTGACTTTAAAGCTGCCTTCAATGATCAGCAAAGGATTCCATTGGCAAGAAGCCATCCTTGGCTGGGAGTAAAAGTAGGCACAGCTAATTCTACGCAGGCTGCTCCTGGTCCTCCCTGTTATAGGGCTGAGAGGGCACATGTAAGGGGTGGAGGGGGCAGCATCAGAGAGCACAGCCTGATTTACTGGCATAATCACCTAATCGACTGGCCTTACAGGACAGAGGAAGGTACAGCAACACTTCGGTTATTCTAGGGTGACCAGGCAGCAAGTGTGAAAAATCGGGATAGGGGGTGGGGGTAATAGGAACCTATGTAAAAAAAAGACTCCAAAATCAGGACTGTCCCTATAAAATCGGGACATCTGGTAACCCTAGGTTATTCTAACTTAGGCGGGGGGAGAGGGGAGCGACTGATCTGCCCCCTGTGCAGCCCCAGGATTGAGGAAGGTAGAAAGAGGACTTGGAGCCATCTTTTCCTCGCCTTCTTCAAACACGGGCAGCCAAAGATGGGATGGGCAGATGGTATTTTCCTGCCAATGGGAGAAGAACCGTGGTGGAGCTTAGTCCGAGGAGAGATGATGGTGATGAGCACGGTCTTAGAACCTGTATAGAATACAAATCGGCTAGAACAGAGGAGCAGAGGGTGGAAGCAATCAAACAGCCTTGAGTGGCAGGTGCTTAGGTGAGCTTCCATTTGTTCCTGTTCATACGCTTGATGGGCTTTTCTGGCTCCAGCCCTCACCCCCTCCCACGCCCCAACCACATGAGCCAGCCTAGTGAAAATGAGTGAGTGAGGGTGGGGAGAGCAAGCGACAGGGCGGGGGGGGGGTGGAGTGAGTGGGGGCAGGGCCTCAGGAGAGGGACAAGGGCTCAGAGGAGGGGGCGGGGCCTCAGAGGAGGGACGGGCCATGGGTGTTTGGTTTTGTGTGAGTAGAAAGTTGGCAACCCTACCGACAGCATGAGGCCTGCCCGCAATATTGCTAATTGTATTGAGCCCGCTCTGCCTTTCCCCATTGCCTCACAGTGAGACAGCGGCTATCCAGGCAAATTCAGTTCGGTTCTACATTTATGCAAGGGCCAGCGGAGACAGGGAAGGGTCTTGCACCATATTAGGGATGGAGCAGGCAACTCTGGTCAGATTTGACAGACTGATGTTTCTTGCAGAGCAGCATGTACTCCAGGAGAGACCTGTGCTTCTGCACGCAGGCTTTGTAAGAAACATAACAATTCCTCTTAATGTCCTGGTTGCAGATTGGGTGTTTTTACAGTGTACATCTGCTCCTGCAACAGATCATCCAGAGGGCCGTGAGGATGACTGATTCTCAGTGAGTGGAATTTACTCTCTCTTTTGAATGTTGCCTCTCAGGACTTAAATTCTCAGAGATTATTTCTGGGAGCCCCCAACACCTCCCCCGTTCAGAACTCTGGGCTTCAGCTGCAGGGTGGCGGGGCCTCAGGGCTTTAGCCCGGCGGAGTGGGGGTGGGAGAGGTTAGCTGGGGGATGAGCCCCTGGGGATCAGGGCTTCTGTGGGGGTGGGCTGCCAGGGCTTGGGGCTTTTGCCCTGCAGAAGGGGAGGAGGGATGGGAGCGGGCCAGCAGGGCTCAGGGCTTCTGCTTTGAAAATATTTACCAGGGCCTGATCCAGAGCCCGTTCAAGTCAATGAAAAGATTCCTGTTGGTTTCACTGGGCTTTGGATCAAAGTCCTCAGCACAGCTATGGCAGTGCTTCTGAACTCTGCAGGGGGCAATCGCTCATCAATGCCAAGTCATCCTGCTGGATCTCTGCCCTCCCAACCTGCAATTTTTAGAAACCAGGATGTCATGTTACTTGGCCACATCTGACTATTGTAGTGGCAGCTGAGCAGGTTGAGCCTTTAAATCGTGGTCTGTCAATAATGTATAATATATGCAGATTCTGTCAAATATGCAAATGAGTTGCTGAGTCCTTTCCACCAGAGCTGGGCGGAGGTCACTTGCCAACTAACACTTCTACTCCCAGCCCATCTGTGCCTGGTGATAGCTTCATGCATAATACATGGATCATTTGCAACGAGGAAAAAAGTCAGCACTTTAAGTCTGTCATCTGAATCTGAGCCATCTCTGAGCTAAATCCTAAACTGCCCTCAGCTTCCATCTTTGGCCTGACAGACAAAATGCCAGAAGACGTCAGGTTTCCTGTTTGCAAACTCCTAAGACGATGCCACTGTGCTTTGCAGATCTTTGGGAGATTGACAGGCCCAATCCTCAGCTGGAGTGACACAGTAAAACGCCACTGACGCTAATGGAGCTACGCCTATTGATCTGCATATATTTGTTTGTATATTCTGGGCTTTTGAGACACACTGGACCTGACTTAGAACAACGCTTCCTTAGCTCTCGTTCCCTAACACCCTTACTCTACTTGCGCTACATTGATGACATCTTCATCATCTGGACTCATGGAAAAGAAGCCCTCGAGGAATTCCATCATGATTTTAACAATTTCCATTCCACCATCAACCTCAACCTAGACCAATCCACACAAGCGGTCCATTTCCTAGACACTACTGTGCTAATAAGTGATGGTCACATAAACATCACCCTATACCGGAAACCCACTGACTGCTATACTTACCTACATGCCTCCAGCTTCCATCCAGGACACACCACATGATCCACTGTCTGCAGCCAAGCTCTAAGATACAACCGTATTTGCTCCAATCCCTCAGACAGAGATAAACACCTATAAGATCTCTATCAAGCATTCTTAAAACTACAATACCCACCTGCTGAAGTGAAAAAACAGATTGACAGAGCTGGAAGAATACCCAGAAACCACCTACTACAGGTCAGGCCCAACAAAGAAAATAACAGAACGGCACTAGCCATCACTTACAGCCCCCAATTAAAACCCCTCCAGCGCATCATCAAAGATTTCCGACCTATCCTTAAAGATGATCCCTCACTCTCACAGATCTTGGGAGACAGGCCAGTCCTCGCTTATAGACAGCCTCCCAACCTGAAGCAAATACTCACCAGCAACCCGCACACCATACAACAATAAACACTAACCCAGGAGGAACCTATCCTTGCAACAAAGCCCGATGCCAGCTCTGTCCACATATCTATTCAAGTGACACCATCATAGGACCTAATCACATCAGCCACGCCATCAGGGCTCGTTCACCTGCACATCTACCAACGTGATATATGCCATCATGTGCCAGCAATGCCCCTCTGCCATGTACATTGGCCAAACCGGACAGTCTCTACGCAAAAGAATAAATGGACACAAATCTGACATCAGGAATCATAACATTCAAAAACCAGTGGGAGAACACTTCAACCTCTCTAACCACTCAGTGACAGACTTGAAGGTGGCAATTTTGCAACAAAAAAACTTCAAAAAACAGACTCCAAAGAGAGACTGCTGAACTCGAATTAATATGCAAATTAGATACAATTAACTCAGGCCTAAACAGAGACTGGGAATGCTGGGTCATTACACTAATTGAATCTATTTCCCTATGTTAAGTTCTCCTCACACCTTCTATGGGTCATCTTAATTATCACTTCAAAATTTTTTTTCTCCTGCTGATGATAGCTCATCTCAACTGATTAGACTCTTCCTGTTGGTATGCATACTTCCACCTTTTCATGTTCTCTGTATGCATAAATATCTCCTGTCTGTGTGTTCCATTCTATGCATCCGAAGAAGTGAACTGTAGCTCACGAAAGCTCATGCTAAAATAAATTTGTTAGTCTCTAAGGTGCCACAAGTACTCCTGTTCTCTTTACACTGGACCTGATTCTCCTCTCACTTCCCCCAGTTTAACACCCAAGAACCCCCACTGATTTCAGTAGAGTTACTCCTGATTTACAGTCGTAACCAAGAGAATTGGACCTATCCTTCTGGAAAAATAGCTGTGCTCCCAGGAACACACACTTTAACCACTAGCTTTTTAGAATCTCTCAGGAAGGCTTTGAAAACAAAAGCTCGAATTCCATAATAAGCAGAAAGTCCTTCATTCTTGGTGGTGAAAGCTTCCTCCCTGTATTAGTCCCAGAGGCAGTACAGACTCTGCATTTTGCCTCCTCTAAATGCATTAGGCACGGCATTAAATTTCACATCCCCTGCGTGTTGATATAATGCTCCTGACACGTCTGTTTGCACCATTATGAAATAAGGGATTTTCTTTCTCTTTCTTTCCACTTTTCCCCGCGTCTCGAGGGAATCTTGAAGATATGATCCGTTGGCATATAAGGATTAGGCCTTTTACACAGAGGACTTAAAAACAGCTCCATCCTGGTGCTAATAGTACTCTTAGGACAGCATCCGGCACTACTAGTGTTTGACGTGACAGAAAACCCGTGGGTGAAATGGATCAATTAATCTTTTGTGCTGTGGTGCAGCTAACACTCCCAATCCCATCGGAAAGCCTAAGCCCTGCTAAACGGAATTCTTTTAGGTATGTCTGGACTGGCACTTTAATAAACCAGTACAAATGTGTAACGTTTTGTGGTTCATTTCTTTTGAGTGAAAAGTGCTTTGATGGAGCCATGAGATTTCAGTAAATGGGCCTCCGATTGTCCTGACTCGCTTTGCTACTTATATCAGCAAGTACAATAATAACGTTGTGCCGAAAGGTGCTATGGCTGACAGCAGATGTGTCTGAGCCAAAGGCCAACCACAGACTACATTAATGCCAGTGGGTGCCAAGCCCCAACAGAAGAAGCAATCAAACCCTTCTATGTAATAGAAACAGCTGCATCCCTATGGCGTTAGGCTCTATGGCAGGTCAGAGCTGAGTCATGCAGACTTGGGGGTTTCCCTGGTTGCAAACACAGGGGTGAGGAGGCTGCTTGATGAAGGCAGAAAGCCAGTAGCAGGAGTTGAGTGTGACCCTAGGAGGAAACACAGGGACACTGCTTCCTGGGCACATAACAGGAGTGGCAGATCTGGAGATTTCTAAGCCAGGCTGTTGCTTATTTTTGCTGTGCTCAGGGAAAGAGGACTTTGTGGCCTTCTTGTAAATAAACAAGATGACACCACTGATATAATTGACCTATACAGTAGAACCTATGGTGTTCGTAACTCTGAGGTTCTACTGTACCTGTGATTTCTCATCCTAATGAAACCAAGCCTGCAAGGCTAACCCTTGGGCCAAAAGGGCCAAGAATAACATGTTGCACTTTCACAGAGCTTTTCATGTGAAAATCTCAGAGATTTTACTATAATAATAAATACCTAGCTCTTATCGCACACTTTGCATCAGTATATCTCAAAGCTTTTTCCAAAGTGAGTAAACATACACCTATAATTTAATTTAACCTCATAGCTCTCCTGACAGGCAGAGAACTGATGTTCGCACATTGTAGACGAGTAAATTGAGACCTGGTGCTAAGAGCTCTAACCACTAAACCTGTGGCTCCTTCATCTCAAGAGCCACATTCTGTATAATCTTTTTGGAATAAATTTTGAATGCATCCAAAAACTGAGTGGAAGGACAGGGGTGACAGAAGCTCCCTAAAAGCGGGGGAGGGCACTGGCACCCGAACCAAAGCCCCACCCTCGCTTCACCCCTTCCCCACACTCCCACCTGCCTCTCTCCCCTCAAGACCCCACCTCCAGCTCTTCTCCCCTCTCCCCCCCACTCTCCCTTAGGCCAGTAAACAGAGGAGGGCATAGCTCCCTAATCCCCCACCCCCATTCCGGTATCCCTGGGGGAGGATGAAGATTTGGATTTTGTCTTTTCAACATGCACATTGACACTACCATTTAAAAAAAAAACAAACAGTGAAAACTGGCCAGATTAAATGTAAATATAGAAGCGGGCTAGCTGCTGTCAATAGGCATTGCTACATTGCTGTTGGCGCACCTCTGCTGTTATACACCAGCTGAGGATCTGGCCCAGAATATTTTCCCCTGTGCTTTAAAATCCTTTATCCCTGGGCTCATCCTCCATCTCTTAAATGGCACAATAGGAGGGAGTGTTGGGAGAAGCGTATGGAGCTGGAGACTTGCTTTTAGAAATGGGGCTTGAGAATAAAAGAAGCCTAGAAACACTTTCATGTGAGGCTGTTGGAAAATAGCCTTCTGTTTTTCTATGCTGAAAAGCCAGACCAAAGTGTGTGTGCTTGTATCCCATATGGTTTTGCCGGAACTGAATATTTTTTCTGGGTTAATCAGAAGCCATCTATTGATTAATCACAAAACCAGATTGCAATAATGTTAACGCATAATGTTCAGAAGAAAAAGTCAAGGGGGTGTAATTATTCTCCATGACAGACCATTCACTCCCAATGACTTGTCTGTACTGACATCTAGCAGCAAAGACGTGGCATTGCACACAGGAATCCCAGTTGATCGGTGAACGAGGGTGCTGAATACATAACTTTGTGCAGAGACTGGTTTGTTTGTCGCTTTTTGACGCAGCCCCTTTCACGCCATCTGGTATTCCTGTTTATCGCTCAACTCTAAGGCAAACATAGTAATCAACATTGGCCTTCTATGGAACCAGTGTGAGCTGTTAGTGATTGGAGTAGCACCATTATCCCCCTTCTCTGAGCCAGTAAGTCCCTCTCTTTTCTGCAGAAGTCGAGACCTAGAAGCAAATGTGATATCAAACCGCACATGGGCGGAACCAGATACAGAATCCTCCACACTCGGACAAGCCTGGAGCTCCTTAAAGGCAATGACAAAATTCTTTTCAGTGTCAGCGGAGGCGGAAACAGGCCCCAATGCAAGGGAAAATGGGGTTCATTTCTGCTGAGGGGATGAGGATTTGAAGATTTAAATGCCCGATTTCCCACATCTCCTTACTTATCCAGCCCTGTCCCCTATTACCTCACTACACCTCTTTGCTTAACAGTGATACCAGCATGGGCACCACCAGAGAAGACAGAAATCAGAAATGGGGAATGGGAGGTGAGCCCTTCAGTGGGGGACAGAGAAAGCGGTTGGGATGGTGCAGGGGAAAGGATGAGAGAAGGACAGAGAGATCTTAGCTTGGGGCAAGGGAAGGCAAAAGAGGAAGGAGAATGAGCCTCAGAATGGGGGCAGTAGCTGAAGGGAACAGAATGGTGGACAGAGTAGGGGCTGAAATGTGTTTGAAGTACCTGGGGTTAATACTGATGAAAGGTTTCTATTCCGGCCCTCTCTGATATGTCATCTGATCTCTCTTGTTTCTCCTGATCTCTTCTGGTTTCCTCATCCCCCTGTTCCTTACTTTTCCTCTCTAGTGCTCACCTATCTTTGCCTGACCCTCACTGCTCCCCTGACTCCCTTATGGAAATTTGGAAGGGTCTCCAGCATTCACCTCTGACAGGCAGCTCACTGCACTGTGGATATGTCTTACCAGTAAAGACCCCAGGACACACATGTACCACTATCAGTATTCACTGCAGGAAGACTGGAGCTCCTTGACTGATTTTTGCAGACTGCAGTTCCACATAACCTTTGTTCACCCTTCCGTCACTCCCCTTGGTAGATGGCTCTGGTGACTGTGTGACAGTCTTTCAACTTGCAACCTAGGAGTTTCTCCCTGGGATCCTTGTGGTGACAGTTTCAGAGCATTTGAGGGAGTTTCAGCTAAAATGCTGACTTTCATTTTTTGCCATAGCAAAGCCCTGGTTTTTCCAACTTTTTGCTCTGACAAACAACCAGCCTTTACTTTGTCTGGGACCCAAGGTTCATCTCAAGCAACATTTATTCTCTGTGTGATTTTTGGCATTCTTGCCCTATAACGCTTCTTATGTAAGATGTTATCTAAATCATGGATCATGGGTCAGTTTTCAATGGCATGTGATTTTTTACTCATTGTTCTACTTAATTAATGTAGTGCCTCTCTTTTTTGGGGAGAGGGCTATGTTATTTCATGCTCTGAGGCCTTGCTGCAAAACTACTTCCATGTCTTCCAACCACATTTGTGAAAGCAATTGGAACAAAAATCAGGTTTTGGCAGGAAACATGACTTCCAAATTGTGTTGAACTGGCAAGTCGATGAATGCAGTAATTGTCTTGATTTTTAACTCGGTCAAAGGAGCCACTCTGGAGTTTTTGGTAAAGGATTCCTACAGTACTGTCCAGAACCCTCCAGGAAAGAAAACCTTCAAGATTTCTAAATGGATTTGTTCTGGTTCACATTCCAAGTTAAAGGTGCAGTTAGCCACTAGGATTGGATTCTGGCAAGCGTAAATTTCAGAAGTTGAAACCATTTATCATCTTAAAACCCTATAACGTGCCAGAGTTGCCACGGCCAATTCCAAACCACAATAACCTGTCCCTGCATAGACAAGGGGTTCTGTATGTGTGTGAGGGCAGGTGGGGCTGGGGCCAAAGGGACAGCTGATCTCCAGGGCGACCCCAAACTCTTCAAGGGATCCAAACATAAGTTAATACTTACATGTGCCATCATTAACCTATGAAATTTCCCTCATTGCAGAGAAATCCTCTGCCACACAAGGTGGATACTCACAGTGACAACCTGACTCTTGCTGCCCTGGGAGGGGTCAGGCTGGGGGCTGAGAAAATGGGTGGAGGCATCATCTCCTGTAGATTTCCCATGGCCCTGTCCTGAGTGCAGCCATCTAATGGAATAACCATGTAGAACTGCTGTTTGCAGAGTTGTAGCGGTTTGGATCCCAGGATATGAGAGAGACAAGGTGGGTGAGGTAATGTCTTTTATTGGATCAACTTCTATTGGTGGAAGAAACAAGCTTTTGAGCTCCACAGAGGTCTTCTTCAGGTCAGGTCTTCTTCTCACCCACCTTGTCTCTCTCACGTAGACGCTCTGCAAGCTCAAACTTCTGGGTTTTCTAGCCCCCTCGGGGAAGAACCTGCAGGTGAGACTGATCCCCAAATTATCATTAAAAACATAGTTTAGATTTAGCATCCACCTAATAGATCCATGTACAGTGCCAAGGTACGTGATAATTATAAAGATTGCCATATAGTAGCCTCCTCATATGGATGGAAGTTGGAACAGTGGGGACCTAACCCTGAAGAAGGAGTTTCTTTTGCAAACAGGCCTTGGAAACTTGCACCCATCTCTGAACCTTGCCAGGGTGCAGGCAACTGGTTCTAGTTTTATTCACTGATGGCCATGACTCTGCTTGGTGTTTCTAATATCCCAGGCTAGTTTCCAGCTGTGGTTTTGTTTAATGGAGAAGCTTGTTGCAAAGTAAAACCAGAGCGAACAGTGAAATGTGTCTCAGCAGCACACATTTCTCCTAGTCTAATCAAAGCACTCATGTAAATGATTCTTTTAAGTCAAGCAAAGTATTAAGGGGATGAGACTGTAGGTGGCTGACCATCCCTGACGGTACATCTACACTGCAGCTGGAGATGTAATTTCCAGATCGGGTAAAGGCACCTGCACTAGCTTTGATCAAGCAACTGCACCTAAAATAGCAGTGTAGCTGCAGTGGGGTGGGCTAACCACCTGAGCATGATCCTATTCGAGACCCCGAATACTGTGACAGTTGCACTGCTGCTTTTAGTGCTCTAGTCCAATCCAAGCTAGGGTGGGTCCATCCACCCGAAATGGAATCTACGCCTCCAGCTGCCGTGTAGGTGTATGATAGTGCCTGGACAGAGCCCTCACCTCCCATTGACTTTGGGGGAACTGAGTGCTGAGCACCTATTAAGACCACCCTCAGATCCGTTCAAACCCATTGAAGGATAAACCTACTGTATTCAGTGTGTCTCAGGGTGTGAAGCAAAGAGCCCTGTTGAATGCATAGAATTGGATGCATGCAATAGCGTGATGTAAAAATAGCAAGCAGCAAAACTGTGGATGGGACAATTGCTTTGTAACATTTCACTTGCAAACTCTCCCAAGGAAGATGGCAGATAAACTTGGTTCCAGAGGGATCAGTCCCATCCGGTGCAAACTGGAGCAGCTCTGGAGGTGCTCTAACTTACGCCAGCCCCAGAGGCACCATTCTGCCAGTTGGAGATCAGTGCAGTTTTGCGCCAACCATGCTCCCAACTCCTACAACTGATCCACACTGGAATAGCCTCTTTAGGGTTGGGAGCAGCTGGCCTAGAGCCAACAGGGGAATTTCTGGGACAGCTTTAAGCCCTGGTGGATTGGTGCAAGGAGGACTTAACATAGGCCCAGGGTCTGGCCCTTCAATGCCTTTGGTTGTGACCTACAGGCATGAGGAGCAGGTATCTTGGATGCTGGTTTATATATTGTTTGTTTTTTAAACCAGAGTAAAAAAGATTTTCCTCTCTGAATTCCATGTTTTCTAGCATGAGTCTGGCAGAGAACGCACATCTCAGTGTGATAGCGTGGAAAACAGTGTGTCCTCAGCTTGGAAATAACCAAAATGCCTGGAGTTAAAAACTGATACCCCTGGCTCTTTGGAGTGTGATGTTGCATTAGCAAAAAACACATCGTGGGTTTTAGCCCATGAAAGCTTATGCCCAAATAAATGTGTTAGTCTCTAAGGTGCCACGAGTACGCCTGTTCTTTTTACTGATACAGACTAACACGGCTACCACTCTCAGCTGTTTCACTGCTTTAAACAGGCCTTCCATTCCATGTGGAAATAAATCCTCAGAAAGGAACTTGCTATTAATTGAATGAGCCCTCATGAGATCCCCAAACAATCACTGGTTTGTCTGCCATGTACTAATTACAATTGATCAAAGTGCAGGTCTGGGTCTCTCGGGAGGAAGATTTATTAAACAAAACATGGTGGCTGCTTCCAAAATGGGCAGGGAACCGTATTGTCTGGACTATTTGTTCCTGTCCAAGTGCACGTATTATACAGTATGTTTGTGTTAGCACACAGCAAAGACTTGGTGGGCAGGTGGGAATTGTAATTGCAGCATAAGCTCAATGCCATGACACCTTGTTGCCATTTACTCCCTGATAATATTGTTTGTGATCATTCTCCTAGGGTATTGCTGGAACTGATTTCATGGATGGGGAAGTAACTGGCCAGCCTTAGAAATGTTTCCCTTTGAAACTGAGCAGCAGTGGGAGAGCTGGAAATTGCATGGGAGGTATGCCTATGAAAATTGGATTCTATCAGCTGTGTTGGGGCATCGGGTTGGTGAGGAGATTTTTTAACTGTTCTTTGCTACCATTCCAGCCAGCAGAGATCCCTCAGTGGAGAAACCACTTTACTGGTCACCTGGAGAACTCCTGCTGACTCACACGATTGTTTTTTAGGATGGATTTGATTCCTGCTTTCTGGGCTTTGGGCAGGTGGGTCCCTTCAGTAGAAGCGGCTTTCATAGTGGAATCTGGATTGCATTTGTTTAATATTTCAGGGCTGTTTCAAAAAGCCTGAGGTGAAGCCTTGTTCTAGTTTTGATTTTGAGTGAGATTTGCAGTCAAAAGGAAATATTGCAAGACTCCAAAGGCTATTTTTCGTGATCCACTTGATTCCTGAATAGTGGTAGGACAGATGGGTCTGTTAACCAACTGCAAGGTAGGGTTAGGTCCTCCCATCTCCCAGGGGCTTTATGAGGATAGACTCCATTAATGACTGTAAGGGGATGAGGGAAGTAAAACTTACCTGGATAGAAACAGGGAAGAGAGGTCATTTCCTGATGATAAAGGTACTCTGGGACTAGCAACACACAGCCACAAGAGGGTGCAAGGGGAGGAGGATGAAATACGGAGAGGTAGCTCAAAGAAGCCACAGTACAGCCCTACAGTGGCTTATGAGAACTACATTTTTCTGAGATTTGTTGTAATTCCCTTTGAAAAATTCTTATTAATCCCACAGCAATCTTTTGATTACATAGCATCCTGAGCAGGCCAGGATTTGGGGGAAACCAATTGTAAGCAGAGTCAGGATGAGCTCTACCCTGACATCTGGTGGTGAATTATGGGAAGTGCGGAAAGAATGTCAGGAAATATGAAATCTCAACTATTTGCATGGGCACATGCAGCAAGGCAGCCTGGGATGGTCATTTTGACAGCTCTGGGATCCCCAATTTCTTTGTTATTGGGGCAGGATAAATAAAGTGTTGCCACCTGATTATGTGAATGAGGCACTACGAAACTGCTTTATGACAGAGATGTCTCAATATAACTTAAAGGACACTTGCTAGACAAGGGATATGGGTTCCAAAACCTAGTGAATTGAGACAGGTTGGGGATTGGTGTGTGTATTGGATGGTATGGGCCCCTTTTGGGGGTCTGGAACACCAACTGCACATCTTCCTCTCTCTGCTGTTGAAGAGTAAAGCTAATGTTGATTCCATTAGGAGTCCATCTAGAGACTGCTGAGCTGAATTCATGTTGGGCCAATGGTGCACCAGCACCAGGGCTCCCCTACTAAGAACTGTAAAAGCAGCAGAGAATCCTGTGGCACCTTATAGACTAACAGACATTTTGGAGCGTGAGCTTTTGTGGGTGAATACCCACTTTGTCAGACTACTAAGAGCTGAAATCACTGAGTGCTGCGTTAACTAGTGGGGGAGCCTGAAGACCTACTGTTAAGCGACTAGCAGAGTAGAACAGTTTGCAGCGTGTTGGAGCAGCCCATGGAACAGCAAGCAGAGTGAAGCGGTTTGCAGGGGTGGCTGGAGGAGTGGCACAGCTGGTGTGGTGGAGCTGGTCGTGGTGAAGGCTGCAGCAGAACATCACAGAGAGGCAGAGCAGTTGGCCCTGGCCCATGTAAGGTGCCCCTTAACACCCTGTGTGGACTCCCCCCCCCCACGAACTCTGGGTGGCACTGACCAGAGACTTTCGGGTTGTTAGACTTTGGGGTGATTGGACTTAAGACCCTAAGGGGGAAAGGACATTGCCAAATGTACTTGGAGGTGGGTTTTTTTGCTTATGGTTTGTGTTATAATCCTGTTTGTGGTGTTTCTCCAATGGGATGCCGCATTGTTTCCTTCCTTTATTAAAAGGATTTTGCTACACTCAGACCCCGTGCTTGCAAGAGGGGAAGTATTGCCTCCTAGAGGCGCCCGGGGGGTGTGGTATGTAAGTGTCCCAGGTCACTGGGTGGGGGCTCGAGCCGGTTTTGCATTGTGTTATTGAAATGGAACCCCTGGATACTGAACCTGGCCCTTGTTGCTGCCAGCTCAGAGGGGCAGAAGGGTTACACAATGATAAGCAGAGAGGAATAAACATTCAGTGGTGTTCTCTAAATAAACATGATGAAGGAAGGATAGTCTATTGGTTAGAGTGCCCACCTGGGACTCAGGAGACCTAGGTTCAATTCTCTGCCCTGTTACAGGCTTCTTGAGTGACTTCTAGGAAGTTACTTAATCTCTTTGTGCATCAGTTCCCCATCTGTAAAATGGAGCTAAAAGCAATGATATTAATAAGTAGATAGCATGATTAACCCAGCCACATTGCCAATGTTCCACATAGGAAAGACTGGGAAAATAGAGCAGAGAAATGTGGAGAAAGTAATATAGGTTAAAAAAAAACCTTAGTAAACATACCATATTTGAGGTACCTTTTTTTATGTCATCCAAGGTTCTGAGGGTCATTCTTTCTCTAATACATAGCCCAGACTTCCCATTAGAAATGCAAAATGTTTTTTTAAACTTCATACTTGGGGGCTAAATAGTGACTTAATTTATTGGGCGGGGGGATGTTTGGGGGGAGAGACAAACTCCATTTGTAGCCTAGTCTACCCACAGTTTTTGAACCAGTATCATTACTTGGGTTAGGGGTGTGATTTTTTTATTTTATTTTTCTAACCTAAGTGGTCACATTGTACAAGCCCTAGTGTGGACACAGTAATACAGTACTAGTGTAAGGGTGCCTTGTACAGGTAGAGCTCATAAGCCATACAACTGCATCCGCACTGGAGTGGGGGTTCCTACTGCTTTAACTTGACTGCTATTGTTAAAGTGGCACAACTCGTATGGAACAAGCCCGTTCTTAGGGTATGGCTGCACTACAGAGGCTATGCTGGCATAACTATGTTGCTGTAGTAATGCTGTCATAACCCCATCATGCAGATGCAGCCTCACCAACAGAAGGGGTTTTTCAATCAGAGTAGGGACGCCGTCTCCCCCATATGATGGTAGCTAGGTTGACGGAAGCATTATCCCGTTGCATAGCTGTGTCTACACTGGGTGTTTTGGTCGGCATTGCTACATCAGTCAGGGTGTGTGGGGATGTTGTACACACCTGACAAAAGTTAGGTCAACATTGAAGTATTGACCAGGCCTTACTGAAGACAAAAACCCAGTTCAAGACTCCCAAAAGCTTGGCATTCCTGAGGCCTTGCCCATCCCCTGTACCCAGGGGATGTATTGCTTAAACGAACAAAAACTGCCCAAAGTTTTGCTTCTGTTGATGGGTGCTTTGAACCCATGAAGTTCAACTAGTTGTGAAATTCCCTGAAATGGGCTCTCCTGACCCTGGGCTTTGGCTGTGTTATGTGATTTGGAGGGTTTTTTCTTTTAAACCAGCAGAGTCACGCTGATTCTACAGAGTGGACCGAACTCTGCTGTCAATCACAGCCTGTGGGCTGAGCTATACATGTCAAACTCCATGTTCCCCCTTCAACCCCAGTGGAACTCCCATGAGCTCACAGAGGTGTTTGCACAAAGAACAAGGGTGAAAAGTCTTTGTGCAGTAAGTAAACTCTCAATATTTCACTGTCTCATTCAGCATCACTATTTATACCTCTGCTGTTTCTGCCCTTTGTATCTCTTTCCTCCCCATCCTCATTTCTCTCTCTTCTCTGTTTGCCTTAATGCCCAGGGAGGAAAAGAGCAGTTTCTTCCTTGCAGCTATTCCCACCCATCCATCTTGCAGAAGCTTGACTCCTCCTCCTTCCCCTTTTCAGCTACAAAAACGCACGGCAATTAAAATGTTAATGTTTACATCATAACTGTCATTATTAGCTCAACAAATAATAAAATGCATAGATTATAAAACCAAAAGAAACCTTGTGATCATCTAGTCTGACCTCCTGTATAACACAGCTTATAGGACTCCCCTGAATTAGTTCCTGTTTGAACTAGAAAAAAAAAATAACTTCCAAACCTAAAATTGCCAGTGATGAAGAATCTACCACAAACCTTGGTAAGTTGTTCCAGTGGTTGACTACTATCGCTGTTAAAAACTTGTACCCTATTTTTTCTTCTTCTTTTATGACACTTTTCCTGGTGAGGCTCACAGAGGCAGCATGGAGAGTAGGGAGGACTAGACCTCCTTTTCCTCTGCAACAGGTTACAGCTCCTCCTTGGGGATTTCCCAGTGTTCCCAGGCCAGCCAGGAGATATATCCCTCCAGTATGTCCTGGGTTGGCCTCAGGGCCTCCACCCAGTGGGACATGCCTGGTACAGTTCCAAAGGAAGCCTCCCGGGGGCATCCTTATCAGATGCCCGAATCACCTCAACTGGTTCCTCTTGACCTGGAGGATCGCCTTTTTGGGCTGGGCCCAGCCAAGTTACATGGGTTGCCTGAACACCAGACGCTTGCCTGACATCTCCCTCAGGGGTAGATCCCAGTATTCCTAGTTCAGGCAAGCTTTGCATGGTCATTTCTGGGCTTTCATGAGGGTCTTGAGATGGATCATTTTTAGGCTGGAACCTCCCTCAACCTATTCGCCTTGGGTGACCATACCAGGGGCACTAGGCTCCAGGCGGCATAGCCCTGGGGTTCATCGGAACACGCAAGCCCCTCTACCGCAACATGGTAACACTCCTCAGAAGGGACTTGCTCCGTTTCTAGTCTGAATGTGTCTAGCTTCAAATTTAAGCCATTGGATCTTGTTATACCTTTGTCTGCTAGATTGAAGAGCCCTCTGTTATCAAATTCCTGTGCCCCGTATCAATACTTATGGACTGTGATCACCATCCCTTAACAATTCTCTGTGTTAAGCTAAGCCAATAGACTCAAGGAGCTCAATCATTAAAGAATTGGAAGATAGGCCTTCTAATCAGTCTGGTGGCTCTTCTCAATGAGGGCAGGTTAGGGAGTCCAGACTCCACCAAGCCAGTGTTTTCACTGTTTGCTTGCAGGCTTAAGAAGACAGGGCCACATCCTATAGACTCAGATCAAATTTGGCAGGTTCTCCTGGCAGCAGAAGGGGCAGAAATGCCAATTTTTTGAAATTGAAGTTTAGGTTCTGCAGAACCTAAACAAGTCAGGTAGGCCCATGTATACATCCAGCATGCCTGGTGCTTGACAACACCTCCATTTCAAACAGCAGCGTTTCCTCATGAAAAGCCGCCCACTTCCTTTTACAGCAAGAAACTGAATCAAATCAGTGGTGATGTACTCGGTAAGCCAGAATTGCGAAGCCTTCCTAAATCAAAGGACCGGGAGGAACTGCACGCAGCTTTGTGTGAGACAGGTAAAATAACCCATTTTCAAACAGCACCAATACCTTTTCTAATCCTGCTCATATAATGTTCTCTTACCCCAGTGATTTGCTCCTTATGTGACTTTTGATCTTGTCACTCATTTTTTAAAGCCAGCCAGCTGCTTATGGCATTTTGGTTCATACCTGGAAGCCACTGAAATCAAGTCATTTGTGATCTTTATCCAAAGGCACTACATCAGCTAGCAGTGATTCAAAGAAACCAGAGAATGTTTGACACTTGGGACAGGCAGAATTTTGCAAACAGTGTGTTGGGGGAGGGAACCATGATGTAAATCATGTCATCATGGGTCTGCTGCAGATAAAACAGCTAGGAGAGCAATTCGACCACCACTGTTACCCTTGGTTTGTATCACTTTTGAGCTAGAATGTAGGGAAAGTCACATCTTCGTGTGGGACGTGAGAGAAATGATATTTCCACAGGACTTTCTCCTTTCGGTCTAGTTCTTAAAATACTGGACCAGTGTAATCTGCAATAAACAACTCTGATCCCAGTGGGTTATTATGGTATGTTGTTATAAGGAAAAAATAGTTTCCACTTGTTTTGCATCTCCAAGATGTGCTGCTAGAGACACTGTCTTCTGTGCATCTCCTCCAGAACCCAGTAATGATGGTTCTTCTGCAGCAGTAAATCCAGCGGGCTGATATCTTTTCCGGTTTTCCTCATTGTCTTTACCTGCCTTTCCCCTTTGGTGAAGATCCTGGGCAATTTTTTTTTCAGTGTCTTCCAATAACGTTGTCAATAAATTAAACAGAAGAGCAATCCAGGCCAGGCCAAAGATAATCCAAATGGCCACCAAAGATCGGTAATAGGAAGGATAATTCCCGTCAGGCTGTTTACCTGAATACAAGGAGAAAAAATAGAGGAGAATCAATTAAGAAATTGAATTCAATTTGCCTGAGTACAATTGGTTGAGCTAGTGTGTTGGTCAGAATATTCCATGTTGAATACTTTGAAAAGGACACTAACATGTAGTGTGTTGCTTCATCTTTCCAAAGGGAATGCAACTATGCTACATTTTCCACTGGAGAAATGCTTTATTCAGTTGGAGTGTGGGAGCTAACACAGGCAAACTCAATAATTTGTAGTGATATACAATGATGTAACCATATTATATTAGTATTAAGCTGCTCCAGGATATGTTTTAGTAGCAAGCACAAGGACAGAGTACCATGGAGGAGTGTAGCTGAAATGTACCATGTCTACCAACTTATACCATCTTCATAGACTTACCTAGCAAAGGGTGATTGTGACCTAATAAATAGCTGTCACAAATAGCAGATGACCTTGCATGTATAGGCGAAACCTACAGTTCATATGTTACTTCCTACAGGCTGCAGGGCCTACTCCATTAAAAAAGAATGAAATGCATTGAAAGCAACTGAAAGCAATTGATGAAAACTCTCTGCCACGTACCAAAAACTGAAGGCACAACTTTCTGCATTTGAAACCCACTGGACTGATGTGTATTTCATGCAGTCAAAACCTTTTAACATCAATGGGAGTTCTCCACCTGCTGAGTTGGCTACTCAGACATAAGCAATCCTCCAACAAGGGAAGCTTTGTTCCCACTCTGTTTAGTCACATGTAGCCTTAATAGTACAATGCAGCCAGGACGGCTCACTGAAATGTAAACTTCTGCTTGGCTAACGCATAAGGTCGAAACATCAGCATGGAATCTTCAGAATAACAGGCCTTGACGCTAAGTGTAACTGCACTGTGTGCAGTTTACATTGTGTGAATCCAAATCCTTGGCACACAAAACTCTGCTGTTTTGCTACATTTCTGTAGCAAAATTAAAGGGGGTGGATTTGGGTCGGGGTTTGGGTATCTGTGACACTCTGCACTCCATATTCACCATAGTGATATGATTATTATGTAACTAGGCTGCATTTTGTATAAGATATGTCATGTGAAGTGTCTATAGGAAAGTTATGGTTTGCTAAATATGATTATCCTATTTGTATGAATGTATCATTTTTGTGTCTGGAGTTATCAATATTGACTATGTATTTGTATTTCCAATGTGCTTGAACCTGGGTAACCTACACAAAGTTTTACATACAGACTGCCAGCACACTGTGAATGGCCTATTCAAGTTGAATGGCCCATCAACAAAGACAATGGGGAAAGCTCATCTTGCCTGATGAACTGTCCTGGGGACGCTTCAGTCAGCCTATGGATAATAGCTACCATGACTCACCAAAGTCTGCAAGGGCATTTGACTAGATCACCTGATACTGAACTCTATTTTGGTACCTGTATTTTTCCACAAACTGAACTGGGAACTTGGCTTGGAATAAAGGGGTTCCCACCATATGGAAGAAGCTATAAAAGGGGGATGTGACATCACCAATTTGCTTCACTTTCTACACAAGAGAACACTTGGAAACACCTGAGGAAAAAGACTGAACTGGGGGAAGTGCTAGTCCCAGGCAGGAAAGAAGGAAGTCTGTCTGTGTATGAGGACTGTGGACTGTTTATACTATCTAACAGGGTTAGATACTGCTTAATTCAAATCCTATCTAGTATATTAAAACTTAGATTGAGTTTTTGTTTATTTACTAGGTAATCTACTTTGAATTGGGGGGAGGGATAGCTCAGTGGTTTGAGCATTGGCCTGCTAAACGCAGGGTTGTGAGTTTAATCCTTAAGGGGGCCATTTAAGGATCAGGGCAAAAAATTGGCCCTGCTAGTAAAGGCAGGGGACTAGACTCAATGACCTTTCAAGGTCCCTTCCAGTTCTAGGAGATTGGTATATCTCCTATTATTATCTGTTTGCTATCACTTAAAATCTATCTTTCTGTAGTTAATCAATCTGTTTCATATTTTACCTAAAACAGTGTGGTTTGAGTGACGTGCTCGGGGAGAAAGCTCAGCTCAGGAGTGACAGTTGGTGCACATCCACTTTACTTTGTAGAAGTGGCAAACTGGGTAATAAATCCATACTGGTCAGGCTTCTGACCAGGGCAGGACGGTACAGCTCCAGGGACCTAGGCTTGGGAGCTGGGGGTATTTTGGCTGAAGCCTCTCTCTTGTTGGTTCATGAATGGCTCTGGGAGCATTCATTCAATCTAGCTGGCTGTGGGGCTCCACATGCTGTTGTGCTGAGTGATGGCAGTGCCTGGAGGGGTTTGCTGCTCGTCACTAGTCTGGCATTGTGAGAGAGAGCCCAGGCTGGAGGGTTCAGAAGGCAAAATGGTACCCCAGTTCCAGGTTGCACCCTGGAGGCTTTGCAGCTTGTCACAATGTCAAAATGTGAGAGGGAACCCAGATTGGTAAGACAGATGGTTCAGCAGTACCCTACTTCCAGGTTGCACCCTGGGAGGCCCGTCGCAGTATCTATTTATCTGTTCTCTGGGACAAATATGGCCTGCAGACTCGTGACAAAGGAAGCAGGAGAAACGGGCAAAAGTCTGCCTTTCTGTTCTTGTCCCAGGTCCTAAGTAGCTTTTCAGTTATGGCCCTGATGTCCTCCTGAAAACGTTGTTTAGAAGGGAAGTGTAGCTCTGAGTCTTGGGATTTACATTGAGGATCATTTTTCATGGATAATCCCATGTGAATGGAATGAAGAGAGTAAGAGTAGCCCCTGGAGTGGAGGCCTGTATGGGTGTGGAGGAGCCCTTACCATTATAAAACTGGGGAAGGGCAGGATGAAGGGAACCTGGGCAGGATTCTGCATCAGCTGGAAGCCATAGAGCTCTGTGTGGGTTTCTTCTGTCCAAGCCCACAGAGATTTTGTAGACGGGAGAGGAATGGGCCAGGGAGGTATATTCATGGGGTCACAGATCTAACAGCCATTTCCCTTGCTTTCTGGATGTAGAGAAGTTGGCATAGGAGCTGTAAGAGCAGCTGTAAGGCTGGGAAGACTCTCTCTTTCCTCGGTGGGTCCAGTAACTCAGGCTACGAGCCAGGGACAGGACTTGGGTTGTGGACTATATTAACAAAACAAACTGTCATCACTGCTCCAAGGCCGGTGTGTAGCTCAAGAGGTATGAAATCTCCCTATGTGGCAAGCCAGCATAAGACCTATGTTCCACTTTATTTCTCATCATTTGGCTTAGGTGGTGCTTTGGCCTAACTGTGGCCCTCTGCATAGGGGGAATTCTATATAGGTGAAACTTCCAGGGGAAGATTTTAAATGAACAACTGTGATGCAAGCTCATGCACTAGGCAACTTATTTATGGCCTATCTCCCCTCACAGAGAAGGCATTATCTTGCGGCTGTGAAATAACAGTTGCATAATCCTTTTTACCCAGTAAGATTGCTGCATGCAAATGAGCTCAAGCAAATTATTTTCTAATTGGCTATTTCACATCTGGCCATGTACAGAGGTGCGAATCCGTTCATTGTCTAAAAATACCGCCAAGCACACTATCATCAGGACAGCCCGTTCTTGTTTCATGGGGGAAGGCACTGTCATATGAAGAAGGTATCCGATGCTAGACTGACCATAATTTTGCTACTGTTGTTTAGCACCAGTGTAAAAGATTTCAACAGCAGCTGGCTAGCCCAGCCTACAAAGGTGAAAATCCAGGGCCATGAATTAAGCACGATTACTGTTATTTAATGTGTTTACAAAGAAGCACATCAACAGAGGAGGA
This sequence comes from Chelonoidis abingdonii, assembly GCF_003597395.2. Classification (NCBI taxonomy): domain Eukaryota; kingdom Metazoa; phylum Chordata; order Testudines; family Testudinidae; genus Chelonoidis; species Chelonoidis abingdonii. The sequence continues at coordinate 149,831,827 of NC_133772.1, read as the reverse complement.
AAATGCTGTTCAGATGTTGTTAGGGTTGCCAACTTTCTAACTGCACAAAATCAAATACCCCTGCCAGGCCCCTTCTCCGAGCTCTCACCCCCACTCACTGCATCCTCCCTCCCTCCATTGCTCGCTCTCCCTCACCCTCACTCACTTTCACCGGGCTGGGGCTGGTGCAGGGGGTTGGGGTGGGGGAGGGCAAGGGCATGAGGGCTCCAGCTGGGGATGCTGGCTCTGGGTGGGGCCAGAAATGAGGGGTTCAGGGTGTGGGAAAGGGCTCCAGGCTGGGGCAGGAGGTTGGAGTGCGGGGGGGGGGGGGTGCGTGAGGGCTCTGGCTGAGGGTGTGGGCTCTGGAGCGGAGCCAGAGATGAGGGGTTTGAAATGCAGGAGGCAGCTCAGGGGTGGGAGGGTATTGGGTACAGGCTCTGGGAGGGAGTTTGGGTGTGGGAGGGGCTCAGGACTGGGTCACAGATTTGGGGTGTGGGAGGGGTGCAGGGTGTGGGGTCCCAGTGGCACTAACTGCAGCTCCCAGAAAGCGGCTGCCAGGTCCCTGCAGCCCCTAGGTGCGTGGGCAGCCAGGGAGGCTCCGTGCGCTGCCCTCACACCTATAGGCACTGCCCCCACAGCTCCCATTTGTTGCAGTTCCCAACCAATGGAAGCTGTGGAGCCTGCACTCAAGGCGGGGGCAGTGCATGGAGCTTCCCTGCGCCTAGGGGCTGCAGAGACCTGGAGGCTGCTTCTGGGAGCTGCGCAGGGCCAGGGGAGCTAGGGAGCCTGCCTTAGCCCTGGGCCCCTGCTGTGCTGCCGACTGGACTTTTAACAGCCCGGTCAACGGGGCCAAATAGAGCCATCAGGGTCCATTTTCCACCGGGCTTTCTGGTCAAAAACCAAATGCCTGCAACCCTAGATGTTGTTCTTCAGGCTGTAATTTGCTCCAGGTATTTTAAAGTACCCATTTAATTTGGACCAGGGGCAGATGTCACAGCTAGTTCTGTTGCTGTCTGTATGTCTTAGCCCTTTATCTTGTGAGATGCAGAATATTCTCAACCTTACACGGACTTTGATGTTCCAATCAGAATTCTCTCTCTCTCCCTCTCCCTCTCTTTTGGGGAACGGGGGGAAATTAAAGGCTTGTGAAAGAAGCTGGATTGTCAGCCCCAGAGACAGGAGTTTATTTGCTCACAAAAGAGGTAGAATATAGGCAATGTCAGTGCAAGTTTCCCCACACCATTCTGCCAACACACCTTAGCCCTGACCTGGTGGGAGTCCTCACAATGGGTGAGAAGGAAAGAGAGTCACTCTCCATGCCCTTCCATTCTTGGCCTCTCTGCTGAACTTAAGCATGCCGGCAGAAGTGGTCTTTTTGTGCTGTGAATGACCTGTCCACTGAAAACTGGAGTGAGACCTCCAAACTCACTGTACTTCTAGTACCAATGCAAATGCTGTTTCCTTGTCATTTCTCTGTAGAGAGGAAATTCTGGTTGCCAGCGTGTTACCAGGCCAGGCACTGTGGAGGAATCTGTTCACTTTGACAAAATACCAATATTTGATCATTTTTCTGACTCTGGAGTTGTTTTGTGTGGAGTCTCTCTAGGGGTTCATTCCAAAAGCAAATGGAGAGAGACTATTTTGGTGAGAAATACCTGAAGGTGTTTGTAGAATGATTTTGCCTAGCTAAGCTGTGTTTGATAGGGTTTAATTTCAGGAGAACTTTTGAACTCCCACATGTGTGATGTCCAGGAGAGTCTAATAATGCATAGGGGATCACAGGAGTTAATTTCTATGCGGAATCATGTTAGTGGAGATATAGGTCTCCACCTCCAGGATAAGTTTTCTGCTCGCTCTTCATCAAAGAATGAAGCTGTGAAGAACGTTGCTTAAAAATTAGGTATTTTAAAACAAGCCCTGATTATTTCTTCACTGAATAAATAAAAACACAAGAGTCAGATACACCTGTAAGATTTTGTAGTTGGGACACTTCCGAGTCTCCTTTCTGGCTCCCCAACTTCCTGCCCCCCAAACCATTGCATCTTTTTTTCTACGTATAAAGGACCACGTTTCATAGTGTCTAGGCATTTGGGTACCCTGAGCTGTTCTGGGCTGCCCCCAGGAAACTGGTCATTCCTCTGAGAATTACAAAAGCTAGAACTGGGAAAGACCATTGAATGCAGCATTGCTTCCTAGTGCATGTTTGTTTGTGCTTTGCCCTGGATAGTTCAGTGGTTTGAGCATTGGCCTGCTAAACCCAGGGTTGTGAGTTCAATCCTTGAGGGGGGCCACTTAGAAAATTGGGGTAAAAAATCTGTGTGGGGATTGGTCCTACTTTGAGCAGGGGGTTGGACTAGATGATCTTCTGAGGTCCCTTCCAACCCTGATATTCTATGATTACTGTCCTTTGGTCACTACAGTGGTAATTCTACCACCTTTTAATTCAGAGAGAAGTACTATTCTCCTTACCTACTACGTAATCTCCAAAGCCAATAGTGCTCAGGGTGATAAATGCAAAATAAAATCCTTCACTGTAGGACCAGCCCTCCACCACCTGGAAGACAACTGACGGCAGACACAGGAACACTAGAATGCCCATCACCAGGAAGAAGAGAAGGGTCAGAAACTTGATCTTCTTCTGAAAAATAAACCAACAGCAATTGCAGTCCACTTGGACACATGAGGAAATCCTACACAACATGAGTATTTTGGAGGCATAGCTGGACAGGAACTCCTCCCAGGCCTGCAGAAGTTAAAGGTTGACACAGCCACACAAAAAGGACTATATTTCCCATGAGGCACCATGCCCTCATTCCTTGGTGAGGAGAGGTCACCTACTATAGCCATCCAGTTGCCACGATGCATCATGGGAGATGAAGTCCTGCCCCAGAGATGAATGAGAGCATGAAACACTTGAACTACAACTCCCCTGAGGCACCTTGCTGATATTTCGGAATCAAAATGTTTGTTTTCAGCCAAAATATTTCAGATTTAGTTGGATTCTGGGAGTTCAGTTGTTTGACCAAAAAAATTTAAATTTTCCATGGAAAATTTCCAGCCAGCCCAAATAACTGTCACTAAGGCCCAGACCCTGGACTGTGTGGCGCTGGCTTTCCATTGGGGGAGCACCCAGAGGCTGTGGGAATTTCTGGTGGTAGAAAGACAGCACAGCAGCTCCTGCACCATCCCTTTCCCTTTCAGTCAAGAATGGGTGGCCTGGCTGGGGCAAGGGTTTGGTATATACTAACATTTCTCTTTTATTTTTGTAGGTATGAAATTTACAAGTAGAAATTGGGTTAAAGGAAAGGAAACTGGACAACGGTGGTACTCATGCTGGAGAGGGCTGGGTGAGCTGTATACACCCCAGATCCCTTGTTGGTGCAATCCTTCCATTCCATGCCTATGGAATTTTGGCAGGCCTAGGGAGGGAGGTTTACCTGTTTGAAGGATGAAAGGAAATGGCTTTAGCACTGTTACCACTTTTTCTGGGAGAACTCAGGTTACTCAGCATCCTCAGAAGAATAACGCGCACCACCTCAAATGCAGCGGGCAGAGCATTAGGAGCTACTAGAGACTCTGGGTATGTCTACACTGCAGCTGGGATTGAGCCTCCTTGTGGTAGCGGAGCCTGCACTAACATGCTGAAATCACTGGGTGGGCACTGCTGCCCTGACAGAAGTTCAGGCTGGCCACCTGAGCTCTAACTCAGGGGGTAGAGCAGGCTTGAGCCCGGGCGGCTAGCCTGAGCCTCCACTGGGGCCACAACCTCCATGGAGCTCTTTTTAGTGCACTAGTGTGAGCCCTGCTTGCATGAGCTTGTCTACCTGGGAGAGTGGGGGAAGCCTTGTGCCCGGCTGCAATATAGACATATCCTCTGGGGCACAATCAGCCTTGAGAGCCCTTGCCTCCAACTCCAAGAGACCCACCACCATCTTTCAACACATTGACTAGAATGGCCCTCTTCTGGTGGGCTGTTTGTTCTTTGTCTCTGACGCCGTGGAGCGTTGGAGAGTGGCCAGCTGGCTCTTGGTGTGACAGCAGGCAGTTTAGGCCATTAAGATACAGGAGGTAGCTTGTATCTTGGAACAAGCCATGCACCTTGCATCACCCAAGATATTCTGCTAAAATGTCTCATATTTTTGTAGGTGTGTGTAGTGGGGTGGTCACCTGCTCTGGTCAGGAAGGGTTTAAAAACAACCCTGGGAAAGGGCTGCCCTGGGGAGCAAATCAGGAGCGGATTTGAGGCGGCCACTCAGGGCTGGGCTGGGCCAGTATGAGAAGGGCTCAGGGAGGAGCTGGGAGAGTCTAACTCCAGCTTTGGAGTGGGTAGGACCTAGGTGCCTGGGAGCACAGGGTACCTGAAGCAGAGCCGAGCAGGGCAAGAGGAGCTGGGGGGCTCCAGCCTGGCAACTCCCCAGTCCGAGGCCTTGGTAAACGCCCAAGCAGGTCCTGGGGCTACAGAGGTGCAGCCTGAGAATAGGCAGAGGCAGCTGGTCCGACCCCCTTGCCAATGATGAGTGGCCCGTACAGACTGCAGTTTGCCCCAGTGAGAGGGGGCTAGCTAATGACATGCAGTAGCCACTGAAGCAAGGTGGGCTTAGAGGGTTGGGGGTTCCCCTGGGAGGGGAGACCCTGACTGTGGGGGGTGCTGTGGTGGGCAGAAGCCCAAGGTAAGGGGCACTGGGGTCCAGGAGGGACATGGGCCTGAGGCAGGATAGACACTGGCCAGCAGGAGGTGCTCCGAGTGCTGGAAAGAGCTAATTCCCAGACTGACCAGCAGGAGGCGCTGTGCCAGTGAGTCAGAAACCTCACTACAGTGTGGAAGAGATTTTGCATATATGTCTCTTTCCCCACAACTTTGTCTCATCTCTTCAGAGTATAAAATCTTGCTCTCTCCATATGCATTTGTACAACACCTAACACCTTTTGGGTGCATAAGTAACAGAGATCTATCTGGAAGAAAACCCAAAGCCAGCATACAAAGAATCGTTGAGAGAATGAAACTGATTACCTTTTTCATTCCCCTCTCATACAGACATCTCCCAAGCCTTTCACACAGCAGAGAAAGCATCTTACTGACCCGGTGCAGGAAAACGATAGTCAAAGGGATTCCAAATGAAGCAAAAAAGACACAGAAGATCTGGCCAGCAACCGTTTTAGGACACTGGGTGCCATAGCCTATTGAAAGACAAAAAGGCAACAGGGAGCATTCCAGTGAGGCTTCCCCTTACAGCTTGGGCTTCTAATCAGGTTGCACATACAGACACATTCACACATGTCCCCATAGGTGCCGACTTCCCCTTCTTCCCATGGGTGCTTGACCTCGCACCCACTCCACCCCTTCCATTAAGCCCCGCCCCTTCACCCCTCATTCCAACCCCTTCCCCAAAGTCCCCATTCCAACTCCTTCCCCCAGGTCTCCACCCTGGACCCACCTCTACCCTGCCTCCTCCCCTGAACACGCCACTTTCCCGCTCCTCTCCCCCACTCCCGGAGCATGCTAATACCGCCAAACAGCTGTTTGGCAGCGTCCCAGCGGGAAACACTGAGAGGTAGGCAGAGGAGCGGGAACGCGACGTGCTCAGTGGGAGAGGGGAGCTTGGCTGCTGGTGGGTGCAGAGCACCCACTAATTTTTCCCCGTGGGTGCTCCGGGCCCAGAGCACCCACGGAGTCAGCGCCTATGCATGTTACACTTCTTGCATTCATGCCAACACAGCTTTAGCGCATCACAAGCATTCCTAGTGCTCCGTAGTCAGACTCACGCTCTTTCCAATGAAAGCAGTGAGACTGATTAAATGACACATTCTGCATATTTTTAGGGTTCAGAAAGTGCTGTGTTTGGCTCCAGCCTGGCCTTCATTTGAACTACATTATAATCTGAAAGCAATGTACAAAAACACATTATCCACAGTTACAAGTATGCAAGTAGATACAACATGGAAGGAAAGAAAGAAATAAACCAGAAGTTAGGAGAGCTGGAAGATGTCAAGGCTGGAGTTTGAGCTGTTTGCTGCTCAAGGATCAGATAAGCCACATTCCTGAATCTTAACTCCCATCTAATGTCTTGTCCCTCAGGGATCAGCATGCCGCACTGCACTAAGAAACCCACTGACAGCTTTGGAACATGTGGAGTTGGCATCACACATGGAAAAATCCTGTGCCTTTTCTTAATTTAGTGACTCTAAAATTTGCAATCCCAGAACTCCCCTTTTATTTTAATGGCTCTGGGAATCCCAACTCTTTAACAGTTGTACATAATATAGTATCACCTTCTAACAATGCCCTTCATCCCAAGGGATTGTAAACATGCCATGTATAGGTGTCACTTCACCCACCACTGAAATGCAGCCGCCTCTTATATCCAATTGAAAACACAGAGATCAATTACATAGGCAGAAAGTGGAATTTGGCCAGGACTCCAGGACTAATATTCCTCTGCAAAAGAACCTTAATGGTTATAAATGGCCAGGACTTCAACCTTAAATTTCATTAGAAAGATGGGATATTCCAACATCACAGACCTCTTCCCACCCCTGGCTTAGTGTAAGGCTGACAGACCCTCGTCTTTGGCAGGCAGGATTGAACCTGGGGCTTCTGGAGCTTAGTGCATGAGTCTCCACCACATGAGCTAAAAGTCAACTAATTCTTAGCTAAGGCTGTAGAGCAGACTCATTTTATCTCTCTTTTTAAGTGGTCTCGATGCCCATAGATGGGCCAGAACACTACACCCACGTGGTGTGTGGCTTACAATAGCACCATACTAAAGAAGTGGCTGAGGTACGCAGCAGAGGGAAGCATGCCACCTATTGAATGTATAGCCCCACATTTTGTAGCACAGTGGGTTTTCCCTGGGGGAAGGGGGCAGGGGCTGACCGTGCTCAGCTTGTGAGATGTGATGAACCATAGCCTGGAATGAAATGGGCTGCTGGGAATAAACACACACTATTTAATAAAGACAAGCGAGCAACACCCAGGATCGAACATATTCCTGGTGTTCCACTGACATCACCAAGAATGCAGCAACATTCTGATGGTGAAGAATGGACAAACATATCCATGCTTAAAACCCAGCTAACTTGGATCAACTGAACGATGGCCTGAGCAGCTTAGTTAAACTGGTATAATCCCTCTAATGTAGACACAGTTATATCAGCATGAGGGTATGTCTACACTAGAAATGCTTCAGCAGTGCAGGGCCGTAAAGGAAGAGGAATAAGCTCTGCAGGTGAAAGTCATTGTTATGCCAGTATAAGTGCATCCACACACGGGTTTGTACTGCTATAACTACATCCGTTTAAAAAAAAAAAAACCACACACCTTCCTGACATGGTTATACCACTACGAAATCCGTGGGTAGACCAGGCCTTTAAAGATAAAGAATTTATTTACACCAGAGTTGAATTTGCCATCAGGTGTTTTTAAAGGGGAGCAACACCTGAAAAATGAGACAATGGCTGCATAATTTACTGTAGCGTGTCCCCTCCCCCATAGCCATTCAGCTGCTGCAAGATGTGTGTTATATAGGGATAGTCCCAAGCTTTGTTCGTGTCCTTAGTGTGCCTGTGTCCCTGAGAAGTGGCTCTATCCCAACCTGAGTTAATCGCGGCCTGATTATACAATGGTCCTATTTAGGGGAGAAAGAAAATAAGACAGTGCCCTAGTTCATTGGCGTTTAGGCCGTGGGAGCTTACTCTACCTCTGCCTGCGTTACCGGATGGTAGTTGCATTCGCCATTTGGATGAGACAGAGCTATTTGTCTTCATCTCACTGCGCTTTTGGCCTCTCTCATCCAAATCAAACACCTTCCTAATAAAGATGTAAATATTGGTTAAAAAAGTTAACCAGTTAAACGATTAAAATTATATCAGTTAATCGTTAACTGAGGTCACTCCAGCCACCTGGCACAGCTGGGGCTGGGGTCACTCTAGCCACCCAGCACGGTTGGGGCTGGGGTCCCTCCGGCCAGCCCGGTGCAGCCAGGGCTGGGACACCTCCAGCCAGGTTAACGGTTAAAGCTTGGTTAATGGTAAGCCTAATGCTTACCTGGTTAACTGTTTACATCCCTACTTCCTAGTTAAGCACTGAGCAGGCCTCTCTCTCTAGCTGTCTATGATATCCTGGGTCATGAAATGGTTTTACCAGGTTGGCGGAGACCTCTTTAGGCCACACACGACTTTGGACGCTCTTTGGTTTTTGCCTCCAAGTCCAGTAGCCTCAATTTCTGTTAGCCTTAAGGACAGCACTGTGCTTGAATTGGCCATGACGGTATTCACTTTGTGCCTCCCCCATCTTTTCTCCTGGCAGCAGTGAAAACTGTGTGTATGCTGGTGCAGTATGTTCTATTCTAATGGCCTTCTACAGCCCAGCTGCATTCAGTTGTTTCCTATCATTCTTTGTTGCCTTATAGCTGCCTTGGAAAAGATTTACAGTTTGTTTAACCTAGGAATGAAAACCAGGGAAAGTCAAGTCCATCTTCCACCCATGACTGGCGGCTGAGCCAAGGTTTTGACCGATGATTCTATGGCTAGAAAGGAACAGACAGAGAGGGAAGAGGAGGTTGAGAAGTAAAAGGCCGTTGTCACATTACCAACTAAAATAATACTGTGAATGATGAATCGTGCAGCTGTAAAGCCTCAAGGCAAAGTCAGTTGCTGCTTCTCATCCTGGCCCATGAAAAATGGTAAATTCATAGACATGGATCCCAAGGCCATGATAATCTATCGTGATCATCTGCCTCTATAGCACAGGCCAGAGATCTTCCCCCCAAATAAGCCCTAGAGCAGAGCTTTTAGAAAAACATCCAGTTTTGATCTTAAAATTGTCACTGATGGAGAATCCACCGCCACCCTGGGTAAATTGATTCAACAGTTAATTACTCTCACTTAAAAACGTATGCTTTCTTTCCAGACTGAATTTGTCTGAAGCACAGTCATTTAGGGCGATAATAACTATATTTGGCAGAGGGGAAAAAAGCACCAGACCTACCTATTGTGGATACCATTGCGCCCACAAAGAAGAAGGAGTTACTCAAATCCCAGTTGCTGACCTCAGTCTGTGATTCATTTCCTACTGGATATATTCCTCTCTGCACTGCGGCAGTCAGGTTCTGCGAGCGAAACCAAAGTTTGATATGAACACCTCCCCATTCTCATGGGCCATTGTGATAAAACAGAGGAATCATCCCGCTACAGCCCCTTTCCTGTGAGTATCCGTAGATCGTGTGCATCAGTATGCAAAGTTATAGGCAAACGCTGCCTATACTACTAGCACTCCTGCTTCCAAGAAGGCTACCTGCTCACCAGCAGGCAATCAGCATTTCAGATAGTGCCATGTGCTTACCTGATCATTTAGATGGGAGCTGGAATGGGCCCTATGAGAGATCACTTGGGTTTTTTAGAACTAAGTTTCTTCTTTGAGTGCTTGCTCATATCCATTCCAATTAGGTGTGCGCGTGCCACATGCACGCTCGTCGGAAGATTTTTACCCTAGCAACACTCGGTGGGTCGGCTGGGTCGCCCCCTGGAGTGGCGCCGCTATAGCGCCGGATATATACCCCTGCCGACATAATGGCCCTTCAGTTCCTTCTTACCGCCCATAATGGTTGTTGGAACTGTGGAGCGCGGCTTAGCTGATCTCCGCATGCCTACCTTCTCGTAGTTCTTTGCTCTTTACTGTGTTTATAGTTCGAGTTCTTGTAGTTATAGTTAGTGTTAGTTGTTGTGTATGTATATATAATTAGTGTATATAGTTGAAGGGGGGCATCGGGGATTAGCCCCTTTCCTCCACCTCAGTGCGGGCCCATGCCCAAGGCACCAGGATTCAAACCGTGCTCGGTGTGCCAGAAGCCGATGCCAGTAGGGGATCCCCACAACTCCTGCCTCAAGTGCCTAGGGTAATCCCATCTTGTTGACAAGTGTCGCATTTGCGAGTCATTTAAACCAAGGACGAAGAAGGAGCAGGACTTTCGACTGAAGCAGCTCCTCATGGAGTCGGCACTTAGTCCTGCAACATCAGTACCGAGCGCCCAACAGACTGCCTTGGTAAGGAGCACTCCTTCGGCACCGGATCACTCCGATACCGAGAAGTAGTCCCGGCACCGACCTCTACCGGCACTGACTCCTCGGCACCGCTCCCTTTCCCCGACTGGGAAACGACATAGTGCTCTGACTCCGGCCTCGCAGAAGGAGCACTCGTCTAAGACGATTCATCAAGCACCATCATCCGCTGTGGCACCATCGAATCTGGCACCGCAGATTGCAGCTCCACCTGGCATGGCACCGTCAATTCCGGTCCCACAAGGGCCGTTGAGTCCGGCGCCAGACAGCTCCCCAGCTCCGGCTGTGGTTGAGCTTGTTCTCCCTTCTACGCCGGAGACCTTCTCTATGGCAAGGGAGCTCATTGCTATCACGGGTCTCGCAGACGCTCTCGATCGCATCGTTTCCGCTCCCGGCGCCGCTCGCAGTCCCGGCACCGCTCTCCATCGCGGTACCGGTCGCACTAGCGGCGATGTTCAACATCTCGTTCACTGGAAGATACTCCCAGTACCGATCTGGCTCTCAGCACCGATCTCAGTACCATGTATCCCACAGTCGCTCCAGGCAAAGGGACTTGAGATCCCGGTCAACCTCTCGGCACCGGTACAGTAGAAGGTCCCGGCCTTGCTCGCGGTACCGCCATAGCTCCCGGTACCACTCCCCGGTACCGCCCCGGGATCGAGCGTCAAGAACAGTGGCACCCTCCCAGGGTCTCTCGGCACCACCATGGCCTTCGAGACAAACATCAGTATCGTCTCAGGCTGGCAGTGCATCCTACCATCAGGAGGGGGAATCTGATGTCCCCAGCCAATATCTGCAGGGACAAAGCCATGAACAAGGGCCTCATCACTGGTCCTTCTGGACACCATGGGTGTACCACCAGACCCAAGGTGCCCCATCAGTGGCTCAACACTTGACCCCGTCAGAACACCGGGTACCAGAGGCGACAGTGAGCCGCCCTCCCCCTACGGGCATGGACGAGGCTCCAATTCCCTCTGCAGTCACTGAGGTTCCACCTGATGCAGATGACACCCCTCAAGTGCATGACCCACCTCAGGACCCGTTGGTCCCGGGCCTCTCCTCCTCCTCCTCACCTGATGAGGTGGTAGCAGGAACATCCTCCTCAGGCCCTCCACCAATCGATCTCAGAGCCCATCAAGACCTTTTGTGGCGGGTGGCGCAGAATATGAACTTGCAGATGGAGGAGGTCACTGAAATAGAGGACCCAGTCGTGGACATCTTATTGGCTGATGCACCCACTAGAGTGGCTCTTTCGTTCATTACGTTCATCGCACATACAAGTCAATGCGAACACCATTGGCAATTCCCAGGCTTCAATTCCACCATTACAGCTAGGGAAGTAGAGAGAAATATATGTCCCCTCAAGGGTATGAATATTCTCTACACCCCCACCCCCTGCTCTCTGGTTGTCCAATCGGTGAATGAACGACGAAGAGCATCAACGGCCAGCAAGCATCCAGCTCCTAAGGCGAAGCACAAAGGCTAGATGCATTGACCTCCTAAGCCGCCAAAAATATACTCCGGCTGGGTGCCTTAACTTAGTGTGGCACACCATACAAGCCCTCCTAAGTCAGTATAACTTAATACGTTGGTGTCCAAGTGGGAAGTTTGCGTGAGCTTCTTCCCCAGCAGTTCCCGTCCAGAGTTTCATGGCCCTTCTTTGAAGAGGGTAAAACGCTAGAAAGAACCATCTCTCCAGGCTTCTCTCTCGTATGCAGCAGATCTCAGCTGCCAGAAACTTTGGCATCCAGAGTGACCGATGAGGCGTATCTCTCTTGGCTCCAGGCTTCGGCCTCCCCCTGAATTGCCAACAGACCTCTCTCGCTCCTCCTCTTGAGGGCCCCCTCTTTCTCAGACAAAAACCGATCCCCAAGGTTGCAAAGTCTGAAAGACAACCGGGACTCATAATGCCTCTTCCCGCGTCATGGCACACGCCAGTGACCCAACGAATGTCCTTCCGGCCCAAGCCACATAACCGCCCTTACAACGAGTCTTAGCCGCATCAGGACGCTACCAAGTTAAGGCGGGCAGGTGGGAATTCAGCGGAGACGAGTCCTGGTCCTCAAGGAAACTCCAACAAAAAAAAGTTGCCAAGTTTGTTTTTCTGGCCCCTCCCTAAAAAACCAAAAACCCAACGGGGCCCCAAGCCAAAACTTTTGATGAGGACACCCGAGGACAGCCCACCAGTTATCCCTACCGGGATCCTTCTCCTCCTTTTTCAAACCACCTCTCCCATTTCCTCCCTGCCTTTGGTTCCAGCTTAACCTCAGATCATTGGGTCCTCCGCACGGGTCGGAAGCGCGATATCCACCTCCAGTTTGTTTCAACCCGCAATCACTCTCCCTACCTCCCTACTCGCCCTCTTCAGGGACCCCTCCTCACCGAGCAAGTCCTCTTACAAGAGGTCCAGGCCGCTCCTAAAACTGGAGCCATAGAGGAGGTGGCCAAGAAGACATGATGGGCAAGAGGTCCTAGTTCCGCGCTACTCTCCTCTAATCCCGACCAAGGCAAAGGGAGGTCTACATGCACTGATCCTATCGACCTGCGGAGAACTCAAACAAATATCCTGATAAACTGAAGTTTCGCATGGTATCCCTGGGGACATATCCATCCTTTGATCCGGGAGACTTGTAGGCGCCCTCGATATGAAGGAATCTTATCTTCAGAAACAAAAAAAAAAAAAAAAAAAAAAAAAAAAAAAAAAAAAAAAAAAAAAAAAAAAAAAAAAAAAAAAAAAAAAAAAAAAAAAAATCATTGCTATTTATCCACTCACACAGACGGTACCTCCGTTTTGTGGTCAACCACCGACACTTTCTGTTCCACAGTATCTTCCCTTTGGCCTTTCTACCAGCTCAAAGGGTCTTCACACAAATGCCTGGCTGTCGTAGCCGCCTCCCTCACAGCGTCCGTTGCGTACACGGTCTACCCGTATCTCGACGATTGGCCTTATTTGAGGGCACTTTCCAGTCACAAGTATCGCAGACACTGTGCATCATCAGAGAACTCTTCAGGAAGCCTATGGCCTGCATGATCCACACCAGAAGAGCCGTACTCTGATACCCACACAGAGACTCACCGCCTTCATCAGAGCTGTTCTGGAACTCCAATCCTGGCCAGACGCCCTGCCGTCCGCCAGTCGCGTTTCAAACGATGGCTTCGATAATATCCGAAGTTTCTTCAATCCTTTCCGACAAACGTCGGTGTGCACTGCCTCAGCCTAGTAGCGTTCAATGGCCTCCTGCACCTCGTGGACAACGTACGCGCAGGCTACGTCTCCGTCCCTTGCCAAACCTGGCTTGCTTCACATATTACTGTCCACTACAGTAGACAGTCCGATTCGGTGCTCACTATGCCCAGGAAGGTTCTCGACTCCTTCACTTGGTGGTTAGACCCCTCTCTGGTTTGCGCAGGGATACCATTCCACCCCCCGCAATCCTCGGTGGGCCCTAACCACAGACGCGTCATCTCTGGGTTGGGGTGCCCACCTCGGGAGCCTTCACACTCAAGGCCTCTGGTTGCCCCAAGAGCTGGCCCTGCACATCAACGTGAGGGAGCTGAGAGCAGTCCATCTAGCATGCCAGATGTTTCGGGACCATCTACAAGGTCATTGTGTATCAGTGTTCACGGACAACACAACGGCCATGTTTTACATAAACAAGCAGGGTGGAGCACGCTCCTCCCTCCTTTGTCAAGAAGCCATTCGCGCCTGGGACTTTTGCATAGCCCACTCTATCGATTTGGTAGCGTCTTTTCTCCCAGGAATCCAGAACACTCTGGCAGATCACCTCAGCAGGTCCTTCCTGTCTCATGAGTGATCGATACGCCTGGATGTTATCCATTCTGTTTTCTGGAGGTGGGGCTTTCCCCACATAGACCTCTTTGCCTCTCGAGAGAACAGGAAATGCCAGGTGTTCTGCTCCTTCCAGGGACGCTCCCCGGGCTCCCTCTCAGACGCATTCCTGATCCCATGGAAGAGGCATCTACTTTATGCCTTCCCACTGTTTCCGCTCGTCCATAGAGTCCTACTCAAGCTCCGCAGGGACAGAGCCCACCTGATCCTCATTGCTCCAGCATGGCCGAGGCAGCATTGGTACACCCTGTTGTTCGACCTCTCAGTGGCAGACCCGATCCCCCTGCCACTCTGGCCGGACCTCATAACACAAGACTTCGGCAGGCTTCACCATCTGGACCTGCAATCCCTTTATCTCACGGCATGGCTGTTGTATGGTTGAGCCAGTCTGAGTTGCGTTGCTCTGCCTCGGTACAACAGGTGCTTTTGGGCAGTAGGAAGCCTTCCACGAGGATGACATATCTCTCCAAGTGGAAGCGTTTCTCCTACTGGTGCGCTCAGAGTAACTTAGTCCCCGGACAGGTATCTTTCCCCACTGTCCTGGATTACCTATGGTCTCTGAAAGCGCAGGGCCTGGCGGTCTCTTCTATAAAGGTGCATTTGGCAGCTATTTCCGCCTTCCATCCGGAGGAAAGTGGCAGTTCAATCTTTTCTCACCCCAATGTTTCCAGGTTCCTTAAGAAATTGGAGCGGTTGTACCCTCAAGTCAGATGCCTGACTCCTACCTGGGATCTAAGCCTGGTGCTAGCCAAGCTTATGGGTGCCCCTTTTGAGCCTCTGGCCACCTGCTCGCTGCTGTACCTCTCCTGGAAGACAGCCTTCCTTGTCGCTATCACCTCAGCAAGACGCGTGTCCGAGCTTCGGGCTTTGACAGCGGATCCCCCGTATACGATATTCCACAAGGACAAGGTACAGCTGCGACTGCACCCCTCTTTCCTCCCTAAGGTAGTGTCTGCCTTTCATGTCAATCAAGACATCTTTCTCCCAGTCTTTTCTGAAGCCGCACTCATCGCGTCGGGAACAACAACTACATACCTTGGATGTCCGCAGGGCTCTCGTCTTTTATATCGAGAGGACCAGACCCTTCCAACGTTCGCCTCAGCTCTTTGTAGTGATGGCAGACCGGATGAAAGGCATGCCAGTCTCTTCCCAAAGAATTTCATCTTGGGTGACATCCTGCATCTGAACATACTGTGAATTGGCTCACATTCTGGCTAGCCATCTCACCGCCCATTCTACTCGGGCGCAAGCCTCATCTGCTGCTTTCCTGGCCCATGTTCCCATGCAGGAAGTACGTTGCGCTGCTACCTGGTCATTGATTCACACCTTTGCCTCACATTACGCATTGATTCAGCAGTCCAGAGACGATGCAGCCTTTGGCTTAGCAGTTTTGCGTTCTGCAATATCTCACTCCGACCCCACCGCTAGGTAAGGCTTGGGAATCACCTAAATGGAATCGATATGAGCAAGCACTCGAAGACGAAAAGACAGTTACTCACCTTTGTAACTGTTGTTCTTCGAGATGTGTTGCTCAAATCCATTCCAAACCCGCCCTCCTTTCCCTCTGTCGGAGTAGTCAGCAAGAAGGAACTGAAGGGTCTTTGGGTCAGCAGGGGTATATATCCAGCGCCATAACGGCGCCACTTCAGGGGGCGCCCAGCTGACCCGCCGAGTGTTGCTAGGGTAAAAATCTTCCGACGAATGTGCACGTGGCATGCACACACCTCATTGGAATGGATATGAGCAACACATCTCAAAGAACAACAGTTACAAAGGTGAGTAACCGTCTTTTACCACCACTGACCTAGCGTTATAGTGTTTTATCCTAAATTATTTGCATCAGAAACGCAGACTCATGAAAAAGACTTATATAGGCTAAAGCAATTCAGCCTGCTGCATTTTTACATTACTGCCTTGTTATTTTTCATCCCTTGGTCTCTTTGACTGGTTCTTCCTCCTGTGTCCCATAACTGGGCCCTGGAAGTTTGGGAGATACGGTTCTCCATGGTGCACCTGTAAGGAACACTCCCCAACACCTGAATCATTCCTCGGCATTCTCCAACTTTATTTTAGGAGACTAAATGAAAAAAAAAATCGATGCCCTGCTAGCTATATATTTTCCCTCCCAAATTCTAACAGTTCAATACTCATTAGGGACTGTAGCTAGTCTGCCAAAAGAAATGGAGACAGCAATTGTTAAAACCATAGGGTGAAGCCAATTATGGTTCAAGGCGACCTGTACTTTGGAAACCTTGTTGACTTTCATGTTAGAAAAATAAAGCGAGGGAATTTATCACATGGGACTTCTGAACATGAGTTTTTTTCATGTGATCTTCCAGGTTTACATTGTACTGATTCTTTGTAAATAACTTGCCTGCAGACATACTCTATTTTGTGAAGATAAATTTGAACACTGTGAATCCTTTAAGTGTACAGCCAGGTTTTCAAACCCCAACCCTAGTCATTTCAAACGAAACAACATGTAATGAGAAATCCTCACTTTGGGCCTGTAAAATATGCTGGGCCTATACAAAACAACACAGGTAGATGAAAAATACTGACCCCAATTTTCTCATCCAGCTGAGCTGCTCCCAGTGCAGGACCAGAAATAAAGGTGGCTTTATGCTATGTTTGTGGATCCTTGATCATGGCCCCAACTTGTGGCCAATTCAACCCTTGGTGACAGAGCTTTGGAGCGGAGTCTGGAGCTAGAGCGCTGAGCAGCTCCAGAGCAGTGGAGCTGCAGGTTTTTGCCTGGAGCTGGAGTGGAGCTGGAGCAGAGCTCCAAAGCCCTGCTTGGCGAAACTTAGAGCAGCCTCAAAACTGCTCTACGTTATGCCTAGCTGCCAGTGGCCCAAAAAGGCAGTTCCAGAAATCCAGGATTGCCAGAGCAAACTCTCTGGTCTTGCTTCTCTCATCCAGCCACAATTCTATGCTAGGAAGTGCAGAGCTGTTCTGCTAGGCCTATATTATTTAGGGATTCCCACTGGGCACAAGAGAATCTGAAGGAGAACTAAGCCAGGTTTATGGCTGCTGTGCACCACCAGAATGAAGTAAAACCATTGCATCATCAGGGAGACTCAGGGCCACTCTGTTAAATTCTATGCACTGTTCTACCCAAGCAGTCCCACTGAACTCAGTTATGTGTGGATGTGGATGTGAGAGCAGAGTATGGAAATTGCATCTCTTGCTCATTCAGAAATACTTAGGAAGGAAAAGGTTCTCCTAGTCATATAGTAACAACATTAATATATTTTATTCTTAGGACAGCCATACAAACAGAAAGCCAGTAGCCTCTATATTCATGCAAATCAATATACACCACTCTTCAAATGTGTTGTGGCAATCCCTTACCCTACAAAGTAACAGAAAGGCTCAATTTAATTCCTACCTTGACATACATGAGCTTACATCAGGGATACATTTGGCTCTGTATGAGATCCACTTAGAAAAATTTTATTTTAAGGCAAAGGGCCAGATTCTGCTTTTTTACTCCCATGTAAATCCAGAGGAACACCATTGACTTAGGTGAAACATATCTAGATGGACAGTGGAGTAATTACAATCAGAGACTAGAACAAAATGTGTCATACTATCTTGTTATTAATTGTTCTCCATGTCCGCCGAAGATAGGACAAGAAGGAATGGGATTAATCTGCAGCGAGGGAGTTTTAGGTTAGGTATTAGGGAAAACTTTCTAGCTGTAAGGATGGTTAAGTACTGGAATTGGCTTCCCATGGAGGCTGTGTAATCCCTGTCATTGGAGGGTTTTTTTGAAGAACAGGTTGGACAAACCCCTGTCAGGAATGGGCTAAGAGATTTAGTTGGTCTTGCCTCAGCACAGAGGGATAGCTTAGATGGCCTTTTGAGTCCCGAAAAGCTCCCGCCCTATATTTCGATGGTTCTGTGAATATCCCCCCACCCACCAAACACACACATGATACTTTCAAAGATGAGTTTTCTGACACCTTCAGTCTTTCTCTGTTCTAATGCTAAGTGATGTGTGTATTTTAAGATAAAGCTTTAAACAAAAGCTGCCTCCAGCTCATCCTGCCCTTAGCAACCTGAGGAAGCAGGGCTGGACAACTTGCACTGCATCTGATTTGGTACAGACACAAGCCTAGATACATTCCAAAGATGAGACTGCCCAGAGGCTAGACACAAGATGGAATAAACTGCACCAGAATGATCTCATACCATGGCTTCACTCCCCTGTCCCTGAGAGTCAGGAATAGCAGAGGTGGTTTTTATTTGTTTGTATTTGTCATCTTGTTTTTTAACTTTTAAGAAGTCACATTTTCTGGCTTTTCTTCCCAAGCCTGGAGGGCTAGAAACTTACATTTTTATTTCAAATGAAAGCTGAGATGCTCATGTAATCACCTGACTCCAGGAGCTGGGGCTTTAAGAAAAGCACCAAATGGCATGGGATTGATGATAAAATTGTGTGAGTTGGTGATACAGTGTGGTGCTTTGTGAAAGGTTTTGGGGGGAGCAGCAGCAGAATTTAGGGGTCCGTGCTGGGGCTGCAAGCCCAGCTTTTTGTGCATGGCAGCATGCCTGGGGGTGCGTGGGAACAGGCCCATGTAAGAATGGGGTCAGAGAAGCCAGTGTTACGCAGATGCCCCAGTCCTTCTGGGGACTGGAGCAGCTGCTGCTTGGGCCAGCTGCCCAGCGTCTAGTCTGTCTACTCAGACTGTACATTGGACTTAGGATTCACCCATCAGTGGTTAAATGAAATCTCCCCAGTGGATGCACAAGAAAAGACATAACACTCGTTACCTGCATGTGGCACAGAAAACATCATGCAAGTGAAAACCGGGTTGGGTTGCACGTGAAGGCTAGAGAGGCCACCATCCCATGCTGCTGCAGCATCCCTTACCTTCACAAACTGCTCAACATCTGCCACAGTGAGGTGGGCGAAGTTCTGCAGGAATGCCTCCTTCATTTGGATTACTGCCCTTTTCTGTTCTAGCTCTGCGTTCTTCTCCAGAGCCCGGAATACGATCGCACCCAAGAGTAGGTAAATGGTGTAGCTGACCACCAGCAAACCGGTGTGGATTTTGTCACTGCACATGGTATTCTGCAGGCAAATGTGGAGGATGGGGAATGGTCTCTATTTGCACATAAATCTCTAATGTAAATTTCCCGTATACCAGCACCAGGGAGTACGGGCTCCGCTCAGCAGCTAGGGTTTCCCTGGGGATCACACACAGACACAGACAGCAAGCGGTTGATACCATTTAGGGGGAGAGAAAATCTCCAGCTCCCTTGGTTTAGTGCTTGTCTGCAGTCTGTGAAACTTTGCCTTGCTGAGTTCTCAGAAAGTGAGTCATAGAGCAGGAAGCAGACTGGCTGGATGCCACCTCCTTCTGCTGAAATGGTGCTGGGTTGGGGTGGGGAGCATGGAGAGGAAAGGGAGCAGGTGAAAACAATACCCACAATAATAGATCAACGCATTGCACTTCATGGTAATTGTCTTTGTTCTTATTGAGGCTTCAAGGTTCTCACTCCACGTACTTTGGTGAGCTGTTGATCAAAACACTGCAGCACGAGCACCCAGACCCTGTAGCCAAAATGAGATGCTTGGCAATGAGGAAGCCTGGATATAAACTGGACACTAGGAAGTTTAGACTTGAAATTAGATGAAGGTTTCTAACCATTAGAGGAGTGAAGTTCTCGGAATAGCCTTCCAAGGGGAGTAGTGGAAGCAAAAGACATATCTGGCTTTAAGACTAAGCTTGATAAGTTTATGGAGGGGATGGTATGATGGGATAGCCTAATTTTGACAATTAATTTGGCAATTGATCTTTGATTATCAGTAGGTAAGTAGGCCCACTGGTCTGTGATGGGATGTTAGATGGGATGGGATGTGAGTTACTACAGAGAATTCTTTCCTGGGAGCTGGCTCCTGAATCTTGCTCACATGCTCAGGGTTTAACTAATCGCCATATTTGAGGTTGGGAAGGAATTTTCCTTCAGGGCAGATTGGCAAAGGCCCTGGAGGTTTTTCGCCTTCCTCTGCAGCATAGGCACAAATCATTTGCTGGAGGATTCTCTGCAGCTTGACGTCTTCAAACCACAATTTGAGGACTTCAGTAACTCAGACACAGGTTAGGGGTTTGTTACAGGAGTGGATGGGTGAGATTCTGTGGCCTGCATTGTGCAGGAGGTCAGACTAGATGATCATAATGGTCCCTTCTGACCTTAAAGTCTATGAGCCTCTGTGGGACATGGTGTAACACTGGCTGTCAGGAAAAGCTCGTCCCAACTGTCTGAAGTCAGACAGAGCTCAAATCCCCTGCCAGGCAGTCACTTTGTAACAAGCTCACCTTCACTGGCTCCAAGCGGGGAAAAGAAGGTAGGGCCTTCATCCCCAGAAGGACACGGTTCTGCCACACAAGCTAAGCCAGGTATTCCTTTCAGTGGGAGCAGTCACCGGCTGTTTTTGTCTGTGGGCCAGCTGTTGGGGGGGACATGGAGTGCCCTTTGCCCGTGCGTTACATATTGGGACCCACTCTACGTTCACATGGTGCTCCTGGCCATCTCCTCATATCTTTCCTAGGAGAACCAGCACATAACAGAGTCTCCACTCAGCCATTCAAAATGTGACAAAGAGACCTGTGGCACCTTATAGACTAACAGACATATTGGAGCATGAGCTTTTGTGGGTGAATACCCACTTTGTCAGCTAGTTGATGTTAGCTCAGTCAGGCCTCCTCAAAAATTATGCCCACAAGCCCAACCTCCAGCCCTTCCCTAGCTATGCAGCCTTGCCAGCAGGAGGTGATTACATCAGTGACCTCACAGAGGTCTAGGGGCAGGCGAACAGCCCCAACAGGAAGGGTGAAGGAGGCAGCAGCCCTATCCCCAGAGCAGTGGGCTTCCTGGAATGCCACAGATGGCCCTGCTGCTCTGTGTGTCTTGTTCACATATAAAACCTTGAAAATTATGTCCCTCTGAACCCTTCTAATCTCACTATTGTACAGGACCTTCATTTATGTTTTATCCCATAGAACTGTAAGAGGTTTCAGCCCTGTACATAGACATTCGCACCAACTCATAGCAGAGTGCCCCCTGCCCAGCCTTTTGCACTCGACTGAGGGCCACATGAAGGCGTGGCCTCGCTGCACTGGAAAGTCAGGCTCAGAATCAGGTTTAATCCCAACCATCCACACACAAACCTTTCCGACTGGGTCAGTAAGCCCTTCGGACCTGGGCCCATGGACCCACCTGGAGGCAGGAGGAGGGGAAGGGGTTGAGCCTCAGTGCCCTCTCTTTTTTCATTTGTTGTCTTCTTTTTGAACCTTTAAGGGGGGATCACATTTTCTGGCTTCTTCCCAAGCCTGGAGGGCTAGAAAATTACATTTTTATTTGAAATGAAAGCTGACTCAGCAGGGCCATGGGGCAGGCTTGGGGGAGTGGGTCTGTGGGGGGAATGCTGGGCAGTGAGGGGGTGGGAGGTGCTGGGTCGTGGGGGAGGTTTCTGTGTTTTGGGATACTAGGCAGTAGGGTCTGTTAGAGGGATGCTGTGTGGGAAGGGCACTGGGAAGTGGGGGTGGGGGAGATCTGTGTGTGTTTGGGGGCTAGGGAGTGGCGGTTCAGTGTGTGGTTCTGGGCAGTTGTGGAATTGTGAACAGAGGGGTGTTGGGCAGGGGTGGTGGTGTGCAGGGCGCTGTGCATTTGTGGGGGGGTGAGTGCTGGGTATAGCAGGTACAGGGGGTGCTGGGTGGGCTGTGGACATGGCATGGACCCACTCCCCAGGGGAAGGGGCACATAGGCAGAACAGGACCAGTGTCCATCTGGCGAATGCCAGTTTGTAAACAGTGCCCTTGCATGGAGTGGGGCTGCCCCCGTCATGCCTTGCCCCTGGCCAGCCCCTCACTCTAGTGACTGACCTCCCCAAGCCATGTTCCCTTGCCCCCATGGGAGCCCACAGATATGTTTGGCGCAAGGCCCACAAAAGATTAATCCAGCCCTGCTCCATTCCAGAGTACCTGGGCACCTGTGCTATGCATTCTCCATGTTAGAGGTGGCTGGGTGACCTTTGGACCTCATGGAGACAGCTTCTGTTAAAAACCTACCAAGGGATCCCCTCTCCACCTCTCACCCTATTGTGTTCTAACTGGGTTCTTCTACCAACCCTTCTTATTATGCTACACTGCCCAGAACACCAACTTTGTTATGGCTCTGATTCAGCACCTTTAAGCACATGCCTAGATCCATCTGATTCAGCAAAACACTTACGCAGGAGCTTAGCTTTAAAAGATGTTGAAGTCCCTTTGAACTTGGCATGTTCTTAAGCTTAAGTTCTGTGTTGAATCAGAGTCTGTGGACTCAATTCCAAACCTTATGCAGGCAAAACTCCCGTTGATTTCAGTGGGAATCTCTCCCTCTCGATAGATCAGACTGTCAGTTTTGTAGTAGCCATTTTTAAGGTTTTGAAAGTACTCCAGCAAGGACCTGGCTTGGCAAAAGACTTATTCACTTAACACAACCAGCGAGGTGTTCTCTAAACAGCCAGTGATATCTGGTCGCCCCAACAGTTTGCTTTAGGCCTATTATTTCTTAATGCAGTTCAGTCCCAGGATACCTTTTTCTTTGCATCATCAGAGGAATGTTTCCTGAAGATGGTGTATTATTAGATGAAGAACAAAATTAGTTGCTAATCCTGCTGGTGCTGTTATTGGCTGGCAAAGCAATAGTCACATGGGACCTGACTGATTCATAAGTAGGGATCTGGAAAACCGTGTTTCCAAAGCCAAACAGGTGATGATTTGCTTCTCCCAGCAGCATTCTGTGGAGCATCTGTAAAGCCCAACAGCTGAGAGCTATGTGGAGCTTGGCTGCCTCTTTGTTACTTTCTCACCTGCTGCATGTCATATTAACTGATCCTCTCTGTGTATCTGGCAGTGGGATCATTGCTTCATTTCCCCCTCCCCCGGCGCCCAGTGGAATGACCTCTCTGATTTAAAGCAAG
The DNA here is from genome assembly GCF_003597395.2 of Chelonoidis abingdonii. Classification (NCBI taxonomy): domain Eukaryota; kingdom Metazoa; phylum Chordata; order Testudines; family Testudinidae; genus Chelonoidis; species Chelonoidis abingdonii. Next base: position 149,808,965 of record NC_133772.1, on the reverse strand, counting down.
GGTGGAATTGGTAGTTCACTCACCTTTGCAGCCTTCTGCCTGGGCACACACTCGCAGTTCCTTTCCCTGTATTCAGAGTGGCCCGATTGCCCAGGCTCCACCCTTTGTGTCTGACACCTGGGCTACTGCCTCCTTCACCTTTGTATTAGGTGGGGCTGCTTAGCTGCCCCTTGGCCTCTGTGAGGTCACTGATATAGTTACTTCCTGTATTTGGTGGGGCTGCTTAGCTGCCCCCCTAGGTCTCTGTGAGGTCATTGATATACTCACCCTCTGCTCACCTGCCCCATCCTTTAGCCCTCATATGGAAGATAAGCTTAGATTCCCTTGGAGAAATGATGAGGGCCTGACTGTGTAACCTGTACTCCCATTGGTTAGCAAGCACTTATGCAGGTAGCTTCTATTGACTTCACAGGGACTATTCACATGCGTTCAAAGCTCACCAACATAAGTGAAGAGTGTGGAATTGTGCTCCGAGGGTCAGAGTCTGTTCCCACCAAAGTCACTGGGCATTCTGCTGTACTTGAGAACTTGCTGATTGGAAGGGGAAAGCCCCTGAAGGCAGGCATTGTCCTTGGACAGCAGGAGAGCAGAGAATTTGGCTCGGCTAACCCAACCCACGTATCATGTACATCCTTAGAGATGTTTCAAGTGAAGTTGCTCAGTCTTAGATTTACAGCATCAGTCGCTGAGTGCGCACAAGCTCTTTGGCTGCTAGGCGGATGTTCTGTTTTTGTCTTAAAATCATAAAAGTAAATCAGCTGCTGATGAAGGATTTAAGCATGCCGTCCAGTTCTGCTCTCCAAGGCCCCATGTTTTCAGTGAGTTTGAGAAATGCAAAGACTCTGGGCTTGCTTCCAGTTCAGTGAGATAAACAAGAAATGGCAGACAGCTATCATCTGGTGAGTGCTGACTGTCCTTTAATGCAGAAACCTGTAGCTGACTCTGGACTGTACGGTAAAACTGGGAATGGAGATGGCTTTCTTTGAAGGGCTTGCAAAATGCCATGAGTTTTTAAAAGTGACCTGTAAGGGATTAGGGAAAACATAGGGCTTGTTGGTCTTTTTCATCTTTAGGGTGTATAAAGAATGCCTGAGGTTTTGTTTTTCAGATTCCCTCCCCGCCCCCCATGTTTTTACCTTGGCAATATTATTATTATTAATTATTGATTTGTATGAATGTAGCGCCTAGAGGCCCTAGTCACAGACCAGGACCCCATTGTGCTAGGCAATCCCTGCCCCTGATGGGCTCACAAGCTAAGTACAAGACAAGGGACAGCAGATGGATACAGACAGACTGACAGAGGCATACCAAGAAACAATGAGACAATATTGAGCAGCAGCCGTCTCCGCACACTGGCAGCCTAGTATCAGGAATGCCAAATTGAGTCATCTGTGGTTTTTCCAGGACCTCTGTGGGAGGTCTCAGCAATGTTTGCCATAAACTCTAGCACCTTAACTGAAGGTGCATGGGTGATAAATCTTGAACAAAGACTTTCTTTATCCAAAATACTAATTAGGCCTTGGAGTTTAATAAGTGTAAACCAGGGATCCCCAACGCGGTGCCCGCGAGCACCATGGCACCCATGGGGGCATCTAAATGCACCCACGTACTGGCTGGTGGACAAGCATCCACTGAAATGCCTCCGAAATTCGGCAGCATTTCGGTGGCGCTGCCTCTGGATGATGTCGAAATTCAGCGGCATTTCAGTGGCGATGCCTCTGGACGCCGTCTCTTGCCACTGACAAGCAGTGTCATCCGGAGGTGTCGCTGCCGAAATGCCGCCAAATTTCAGCAGATGCTCGTCCGCCACTACGGTCCTTCATCTGACGCCCGCCAGACGAAAAAGGTTGGAGACCACTGGTGTAAACCAAAGCCTAAGGGCCAGCTCTTGGGAGTAAAGAGGCCTAAAGCTTTCCATGCAGAGAGCTGAGGAGTGTGCAGCGACTAGGGCTCCCCATAGCTCCAACTAACATTTGGGCCAGCACAGCTAGGCCAGTGCAGTGGCCAATATACATTGCCCCAGTTATAGGGCTGGCCCAGAACAGTCCACCTGGAAAGCTGTAGGGTGGGGGCAAGAGACCAATTGTGATTCCCTGAATCTTTATTTTCTCCCCAATCTGCTCCATGCATGGGACCTAGCCTAGCAAAGCCACAGTTTAGCCAAGATTCTTTTAAACTAAGAAAACCCTTCTCTCCTCTCCTCTGCTCAGATTTTGCTTTTTTGGCTCTTGTGATGTCCTCACTTCACTTGCTCGCTAGCCTTCACTGAGGCGGATCCGCACCTGGTGTATATTGTCCTAGCAGCTCCATTGCCTCCAATAGCGATGTATTACGCCAGCTGAAGACCTGCGCCCTCCAGCCCAGACAGGCCTGATTTCTCATGTAAAAACTCAAGCCAAAACTAAAATCTTTAAAAAAAAAAACAAAGCACCCATCTAGTCAGCCAACCTTGCAGCCTTCTTTAGCCATCATAAAGAAACAACACAGGGATGAAAACCCATTTTTCTTTTCCTTTACTGGTCTGCTTAGAGCTCTTTGAACGACCAGCAGGTGTAGGTTTCTGATCTGCACCCAAATGCCATACTTTTACATACACAGACATACCCACCAAGGACCTGATTCCAATCCAGCATATCCCAGCCAGAAAGTGTTGTCAAGTAGCTTCAAAAATGCCTCCATGCCAAATCCTAGGAGATGTTGATCACTCAGTATCTGGTCCCACATAGATGAGAACAACATGAATAACGAGCAACGCTCTGAAATCTGTCATGTGAGACAGTCTGAACATGGTCCAACTAACATATGAGAGGAGACATGTTGGGTGCATTTGACTATCACGGCAACAGCTAATAGCAATGAAAAATGTAAACGATCGTTGAAGCAGACAGGCGTTGACTTGTATACTGTACAAGTGAGCCATTCTGTATTAATGAGGGTGCTGTGGTGAAGGCACTGACCTGGGACGCAGGAAATCTGCATTCAGTTCTCTGCTATGATCTTGGAACAAATCTCTTAGTCTCTGTGTGCCTCACTTCCATCTCTGTAAAACTTCCTTGGTCTGCCTTTTCAGCTTAGACGGTGAGTTCTGCGGGACAAAGGGTATCTCTTACTCTGTGTGTGTGTACAGCCCTGTGACCCAAGGACCTCTTATGCCAACTGGGTAGAGGGCATAGGAGTTACGTGGATCCCCTGAGTAGATACTAGCCACCCAAGGGGTCATGTAAGGTCTCTAATGAAAGCCTGTTTCACACTGGTCATCACAAACATTTTGAGATGCCTGGACAGAAAATATGTAAAGAGTTATCTTTACTTACAGGTCTGTCTCATCTTATGCTGGGGTTATGTTCCGTGGTCAGTGTGTAAAGCGAAAATCACGTATAGTCAAAATTACATTGAGCGTAATGGCGGGTGGAATTGCCTGCACAACAGAGTCTTTAAATTGTGATTGTTCTCTTTTTTTTTCTTGTTTTTGCTGACCGTGTAAAGCTGAAATTGTGCATGTTAAATGCACCTAAGATGCGACAGCCCTGTATTACAAATGATATTCTCTAAGATCTGTGAGTTCAGACAGGTCACCAAAAGGTAAGCCACATACTCCTGGCAAGGAAAGGGGAAGAAACGTTTGCCTCTCTCTGGCTGGTCCTGTGAAAATTGGGGATTTTATGGTTCCTGGTGCATGCCCGTGTACAGTGTGAGTAAAATGCTGATCAATTGATCATGGGGGCTAGAGGAAAAGAAAGCAGCAGGGGCTTTCCTGTCTAGGAGTAAGACAATGAACTGTTGGAACTGTATCTGGGGTGCAGATGAGCCCCCCCGTTTTCCTTCCATCTGTGAAGACAAGCTGCCAGTGGGGTCCCTAGCACAGTGGGGCCCCAATCTTGGTTGGAGCTTTGAGACACCACTGTCATACAATCATAAACATGGGTCCGAGTGGATTTTTTTTCTCAACAAGGGTGAAGAAAGGAATAGGGTGAAATCTTGGCGGCCTTGAAGACAATTGTGTTTTGCCTTTGATTTCAATGGGATCAGGATTTCACTTCTGAGGGTTGAAGCCCCAGGAAACCATATCCTTCCCTTGCCATTTGCACTGAGGGATGGATTCCCTTTTGCTGGGGAATTAACGGAATTTGTCACCACCAGCTGTGATGCCGAGAAAGCAGATCTAATGTGTGTATAGGTGACTCTGCAGAAGAAGCAAACTGAGCCACCTCAGAATACAAGCATCCTGAGGGCATGTGACATTCATCCTCCCCCAGCTCTGGCAGTAGAGAGTGGATAGTACTGATGCATTATCCTTTCCCGGCATGTTTATTCACGCCAGCCTGAGATTCTTTAAAAGCTGCTACAAGGTGGCTTGGCACAGTGTTACATCCAATAACATCGCTTCATTTACATGGGTAGGGAACGTCTGCTGATGAAAAGCAATCATAATAAGGAGGGAGCGAAGTGTGGGCTCACCTCTAGAATCTCTGTAATGATCACAAAGGAAAGCTGGAGGGTGAGAAAGGACCCCCCCACACTTTGCCTACTTGTTCCGCAGCAGCCATGCTGGTGCCGTTTGGAAACATTTCTCAGATGCTTCAGAGTCATTTCCACCATTCTGGGCTGTGGTCCTTTCCCCCACTATGTCTAGGAGGGCCTCGCATTGGGCCTTTCAACCTTTATTTCAACCGTATTGGATTGCACGGTGTCAGCAGACCTACTGGCTCGAAACGCACATTGGTTATGTCTATACTGACACCATCGGTGACAGTGTGTAGGGTACACCTCTCCACATGCTGCAGTGGAAAGCAGGTTGCGTCCATACTGCGATGTGTAGCCACATGTTAGTGAAAAGCTCTGGCATGGCGGAGGTAGCAGGGAAAGCCTCAGCCTTTCCCCCCTGACAGAGCCTTCCTCCCACCGGAGCCTTTCCCTGCGATGGGGGTTGGGCTCCTGCAGCAGGGAAGCAGTGAGACTTTAATCTGCTAAAAACAGTGTAGATGACGAGGCACAGCTTAGTAGAGAGCTGCATAGGCAGGTCCTTCAGGCATGTCTTGACTCACCTAAACAGTGCCGACACTGCATTTCACCTGTGCTGGAGGGCTATCCATGTATGTAGTCTACGTGCTGCCGAGAGAAGCCTTAGAATAGACTGAGAGAGAATGGTGTGACACAGACATGCCCAAGCACGTGTGTCTGACCATCTTCTCAACATTTTGCTGAAGGGGGCTGTGTGTGGTCTCTGCCAAAAGCTAAGGACTGGCTGATTGTGATGGTTATTTCAAGATGGTTGTAGGCAACACAAGCGCCGAGTGGGGGGGGGGGGGTGAGGGCAGGGCATGCTCAGGGGAAGGGGTGAAGCAGTGGTGTGAGGAGGGGTGGTGGGGTGGGGCCTTGGGGAAAGGGGTAGCCTGTGAGCAGGGGGCCTGTGGCAGAGTGGGGGTCGAGCACCCCCAGGGAAATCAGAAGGTCGGCACCTGTGGTAGGCGAGACAATTTTAGAGCCATGGAACATGTAGGCGATGGTGTTCCAAAACTATTGGAAGTGAAATAGGTCACCTGAAGCAGGCGAGTCTTGAAGCTAAATCAGCCAACACTGAGAACAATCATCTGTTGCCCCAGTGGAGCCCTGCGTTTATAGTCTGGGGCAGATGCAGACTTGAGCATTTGCAAAGGCCATAGAACCCCAAGAGAAGTCCCCCTGGGCTGAGGGACAATAGTCTGTAACTGTATGTAAGCAGCGTCTGAATGAGCTCTCCCCTGATATCTGGTGAGGAGCTGAGGAAGAGGACTGCAGGACTGACTTTGTTTGCATGGACACACCCACACTGCCTGGGTGCTCAGCATGATGGGATTGCTTTGCCCAAATGATCACTTTTGGCTGGTGTTGGGTCAGAAATCACTTTGTTATTGGGGCAGGGGTGCTAAAGAGTTATTATCCGTGTTGTGTGAATTAAGGGTGGCAGAACTCTGGCATGTCCTGATTGAGAGAATCACCCTCAACTAAAGAGCACTTGCTAGATAGGGGACTAGGGTGCCACAGCCCAGTGAAGTTGAGAGGGATAGATACAGGTACTTGTGTGGAGTGGTTTGAAGTACTGGTTGATCTTTTCTCTTCCCACCCCCTGGTGTGATAACAGTGCTGATTAAGACTCAATGGGGAGTATTGTTACATGATACTAGAGCTGAAATCAAGGATAACCAGTTGTAAGCATTAGGGACAGTATCTTATATGTAAAGTTGTCCAGTCTGCGCTAGTACTGAGGCATCCCCACTGAGAGCTGTGTTAAGTGGTGGGATGTGAAGACATCTTATACAGTGGAGGGAGTGGCGAGTGACTGGCTTGGCAGCTGATGCCATAGAAAGCATCTGAACAGCAGATCGACCAAGGTGACCCTCCCACCCCACTAGTGAGGTTACGCAGATGCACCTCTGAACTCTGAGTCTTCGCTGACCGAGGACAACAACTGTGAGTGGGGTGAGGTGGAGTGGGATGGAGGGTGGAGGGAGAAGGAAAGGGCACTTTAAAGGAACTTTTGGTTGCTGGACTTAAGAACCTGAGGCAAAAGGACGCTGCCCAGTGTACTCTGGGGTGGGTCCTTTGCTCGTGGTTTTGTGTTTATGAATCCTGCTTGCAGCATTTTCCCAAATTAATGTCGGGTGACTTCCCTCCTTTTATTAAAAGTTTCTTTCTACTCTCTGACTCTGTGCTTGCAAGGGGAGAAGTATTGCCTCTTAGAGGCACACAGGGATGGTGTGTAATTGTTCCAGGTTACTGGGTGGGGGCTTGAGCCAGTTCTGTGTTGTATTGTTGAAGAGGAACCCCTGGGCATTGAACCTGGCCCTGGTTGCTGCTGACTCCAACTGGCAGACGGGTTACATGTATAAGAGAAGAGAGCACAAATGTTACCCATTATGGAGGAGATACTCTGCCAATTTGAGTGTCTCAGGAAAGGTGGATCCCAACTGGACTGGAAAAACACTGAAAGGTCTTACCACTGGGTGAGAAATATTTTAGTGGACAGGAAAACTAATTGCAAGTACATATAAGCTATAGATTGTAAGTTACGCTTTTCTTTTACCTATAACGTTGTTTCCAAATCCTTACTTTTATTTGAATCTTTCTCTCAAACTCTGTTAAATAAATTTCAATTTGATTTTACTATAGACATAGCTAAAAGTGCCTTGTGCTCACGAGAGTGTTGCACTGAGGTGAAAAAACCCAGTACGCTGGGGTGCTCTATTTCCATGGAGGCAGCAGATTGAGTGTCCAAGAGATCAGAGACTGGGCACTGAAGTGTAAGAAGGTGGGGTCCTAATTGCTAGGCTGCAGAGGGAAAAAACAGCACTCACAAAGCCTGGAGTTGAGCGTTGGTGTTGCCAGCAGTCAATGGTTGGTGTTCCCCTGAGATGTCATCCACTGGGTTCCATAAGAACTCAATTTGACACCAGTCTTGTAACTCAGGTTCATTTATGTGACATACAGCGAAGTTGGCCACTTCCAGGACACAGTGCGGTCCACGGTACTGGGACAGGCAGGAAGCCTGCCTTAGCACCCTGCTGCGCCGCTGACCAGGAGCTGCCCAAGGCAGGACTGCCCAGAGGATTCAGAGGGCCTAGGGCAAAGCAATTTCGGGGATCCCTTCCATAAAAAAAGTTGCAATACTATAGAGTACTCTATTCTTGTGGGGGCCCCTGCAGGGTCTGGGGCCTGGGGCAAATTGCCCCCCTCTGGGCAGCCCTGGCTTGAGGTAAGCCTGCACCCTCAGCCCCAATCCCCTGCCCCAGTCCTGATCCCCCACAAACCCAGAGCTCTCTCCTGCACCCCAAACCCCTTATCCTCAGCCCAGAGCCTGCACCTGCAGCTCAGAGCCCTCTAGCCCAGTCCAACCCTCTGCCCCAGTCCAGAGCCCCCTCCCACATCCTGAACCCCTCATTCCCAGCCCCACCCAGCAGTCTGCAGCCCAACCCTCTGCCCCAACCCAAACCCCTCAGCCCCAGCTCCATTGGGTCACTAGCATCAACAATTTTCTTCAGTTGGGTCACCAGAAAAAAAGTTTGAAAACCACTGGGCTATTCAAACCCCACGCTGGGCTGGAAGGTATTAAAGAACAGTACTGGGACCAGCTAGCCCTGCCCCTGCAACACTGCAGAGCATGCTCCAGCTGGAGAAGAGCTTGAAAAGGGAGCAGCCCACCTCTGAAAGGGGAGGCTGGGGAGGAGGGAAGGCCTACCCTGAAGGCTCCTGACAAGGGTGCCGGAGGAGCGTCCTTGAAGGAATAAGACTATATACTGGACCTAGTTGGGGCCGATGGTTTGGCTGCCTTTTCGTTTTGTTTCATTTCATTTTGTTTCTCTTGGTCTGGATGCTGGGAGAGGAAAGCAGCAGTAGGAAGTGGCCCAGGAAGGGTAACTCACAGGCCACTTTTGGGGACCAGACTCTGTCGACCCTCCTAGGACCCTGGATCAGAATATGTTGGAGTGAGTGAACCCGGGATCCCCTGGCACTGCCCCCACTACAGGAGGGACCCAGACCACCTGGCTACCTCACCAGAATGCTCATGAAAGGAAGACCATGACTTCAAGACCTACTCATCAAGAAGGGGCACTACATGCACTAACCACTAGCCACCTAACCCACCAAGAACTCTATTACAGCTGCGTTGAGTTGCTCAGACTCATGCATAGGGGGTCACCATAGGATGTACCACTCATCCAAAGTTACTTGGCAACCCTTTTCTTTTATATACATTTACCCATTACACTGCGTTTACTATACATTGCATCACACGTTTTGTGATGGGCGTGGTCACTTTGTAGAACCAATCACTGTGCAATATGCACAACTTCCTCTTTACTTCATCTTATATTGTGGGCTTATCTTATCCATTGTTATCTTGTCCATTGTAAATGGTTCCCTGGATGTTCCCCCTTATCTTAGCTAGTCTAGACATTCTCTTTCCAGCCTGCTGATCTGTTTACCTCCCTAATCCTCTCCCAAGAAATGAGGTCTTATCCATATCCAGTTACTCATGTCAAGCCAGGCCTGCAGCAGTCGGTGGAGAGAGTTTCCCTTGGTGGGCACAGACAAGACTTCTTCCTGTTGTGAGCAGGTGGTAGCGACTGACCTCAGTTAACCCTGAAAAGTGTTCCCAGAAGGTATGTACAATGGGTACGTTTCTGCAAAGGGGCCTGCGGCTTTCCATCCATGTGCACTGATGGGTAATTATGTTTGCAGTGCCTATACCATATGCACCTAACCATTGCTCACACAAAGGGGTGTGTTTTGCACATGCTGGTGCCTGGAGTACCCCCAAGGGAGCACATCTGGACCTCAAGCTGTTCAGCATGTTTTAATGATGATGTGTGCACACGTGTGTGTGAGAGTTTTTCCACTGGGCTTTTCAAAGGCGTTTGGGTGCCGACCTGCCTTGGCTCTTTGCAAATCCCAGCCCTAATGCTTTAGGCACAGGCTGCAGTACTGCCAGTCCCCGGGGTTCAAAAAATCCCGAGTCAGGCTTCTCAAATCAGGAGAGCAGCTTAAAATCATGAGAGTTAAAAAAAAAAAAAAAGTGTCTGTTCCTTCTATGTGTTTCCTGGTTTCTGAGTGTGCACCGCTCACACTTTCATGCTTTTCTCTGAAACCAGGCTGGCTAGAAATGTACCTGTTTAAAAATGAAAGCCGAGCCTCTCCCCTCCTGACAGGAGGCCAAGCACTGGGCCTTCAAGAAAACCACCAAATATTATGAGATGTGTGATAATAGCGCGAGAGGTGGCAGACTTGAGTACAGCTGTCCGCTGAAGGCACACTCCTGAGTAAGTGCTCTGCAGCCCTGTGATGCCTGGGGAGGGGCCATACCTCCTGGAGGCCATGTTCTCTTCCTGGGCTGACATGGAGTAGGTGAGCAGACCCCTGCCCCTGCTTCCTGTCCTTTGGGATGATGAGTGCTCCTCAGGATGGCTGGAAGAAGAAATGGGAATGCAGAGGCTGTGACTAGCTCATGGAAGGCCACTTGCAATGTGGCTCTTGGATTTCGGCAAAAGTGTGATATTGCAGTGCTGGAGACTGGAGTCTTCTATTTGTCCATTGACTAGGTGTGTTCCCCATCCTGCCTCTCCAACATCCTTTGGTCCCTGAGCGGCATGGGACAAGTCGAGGGGAAAGAGGGTGGCTTTCAAATTTTAACAATTACATTGTTTTTCTGTAAAAAGTGACAAAGAGTCCTGTGGCATCTTATAGACTAACAGACGTATTGGAGCATAAGCTTTCGTGGGTGGATACCCACTTCGTGAAACGAAAATAACAATTAGTCTCAGGGGCCCCAAATCTTTGCAGCCGATCAGGGTTATCCATAGAGCCCCAGTCACCATAGTAACTGGGGCATCAAAAACATAACTGTATATTTGTGAAGTCCTATTTCCTTTAAAATAGCCAAAAAATTATCTGCTCCTCACCCGGAGTTCACATAGTCCCAGTAAAGATGGAGTAGAGAGAAGGATTTAGAAAGCAGCTTTTCATTAAAATAGGCTTATTCGACATGATCTTTGAATGCTGAGAATACCAAACCCATTCTTAGTTCTTCACTTGTCTTTTAAAATTGTCTTTGGTGTTGCACATGTAAACGTGCAGTGGGTGCACTTGAATAGACACTGGCATCGTTGGAGAAATCATTTCCTTCCATGCCCCCTGCTGGCCATTTGCTATTTTACATCCTACGAGTAAAAAAAAATCAACACTCGTTCAATAACATACTGTTTTATTATTATCACATTAAAAATCCTATGCGAAAAGAACCTTCAGGTTGCAAAGCCAAGCATTCAAAAGCTAGGAAATACCAGAATTAAGGCTGCCTGTGAGGTGATATTGGTAATCTTACTGAGAAAAGGCGCATCTCGTACCATTTTAGGTTATCTCTACTGACTTCCGGAGTGGTGATAAAGCTTTCGGAGGTTCTTCTGTTTTGCCTTCTGCAATCTGAGTGCATGGGTTGTTGAGCATCTTGGGAGGGAAGAGAGAGGACTTGAATTAAAGGACTGGCTGAATGATCCAGGACTCTATACCTGGCAGAACTTGGTGACTACTATTAGAAGGGTGGAGACCCTCTTGGCATGCACCAAGCAAGGGGGAAGGGAAGCTCAAATGTGGATCACACCCAAGGGTCACCTGCCACGCACATGAAAGTTCCAAAACCTCTCTCCTCTGGTACCACAGCACAACTGGTATCACTAATGATGCAGCCTCCGGTCGCCAAGACCACGGGGTGCTGAATCAGAATGGTTTTAAACACATGCTTCAAGTTCAGCTTCTGCTCAAATTCTTCACTGGCTCGGGGCCTGCACAGGATGCAGTCAGGGCCATCTCTAGCTATTCTGGGGCCCTACACAGTTGTCTCCCCCACAGGGTGAGAGGGTGTGAGGTCCCAGGCCTCTGTGGGAGGAGCGGGGGGACTGGTCCCAGTCCTCTGCAGGGAGGGGGAGTGGGCGAGGAGCAGGTCCCAGGCCTCCGTGGGGGACGAGTGGACCCCAGGCCTGCAGGGGCAGGCTTCGGGGGCAGGGAGGAACCACTCACCAAAGGCGCGGCTGGGGCCGGGTTGCTGCACTCCCACCACTGGTGAGTGCAGCCCCGGCCCTGCTGCAGAGCTCAGGGGAGTAGGTGCAGGACGGGTGCAGGAAGAGGCAGGGCTGCTGCACGGGCAGGGCAGAAGCGGAGCAGGGTTGGGGGCCCTGGGGAAGATCTAGAGCAGGGGCTGGAGCAGCACACAGCTGCGTACTTTGCGTATGGGTAAGGACAGCCCTGGATGCAGTACCTGGGAATTCTCAATCCTTCTGGAGCGAATTACATTAGTGGGGAGGCCAAGACAAAAACCTAAAAGAGGGACTCTCATTAAAAATCAACCATCCCCTCTTGCTCTCTTTTACAGTAATGATCTGTGATGGGGGTATAAACCCCCCAGGAAAGGGTTAAAGAGCAGCCGTTGCCTCAGTTAGCCCCACTCTGCTACACTGGACCTGAGAGATGGACATAAAAGGAGAGACTTCTAGCAGCTGAGCTCTGACAGGGGAGGAGAACAGATTGGTTGCTCCTGTGTTGGGGCCAGAAGTCCTTCTGGAGATTGGTTTGCAGCCTGCCCGAGCCCCTGGCAGGGTCATAGTCACAGACAGGCCTATGATCCCCAGTGCCAGAGGCCCTCAGAAGACTAAAGGCCTCTTAAGATTTTACATATTTCATCTTCCATTGTTTTATGCACAAGGCCTTAAAATTCACATGGATCCTATGCACATCACTAAGAGAGCAGGAAATGCTGTGAACAATTGTACATTTTTCTTTAATAACACTGGAACCCCACCCACACACACACCCTCACATACACACTGAAAGTGGTTTGTATTTCTGACACGTGACTTGACTGGTTTTAGATGAACGCCAGTGTGCCGGAGCTGCGACGTTGGTATGCACATTGACGCTTGTACCACTGTGTGCTTGCCCAGGCCATGCATGCTTGCGTTAAAGGCATATTCTAGCTGTTCCTGCGATGTTACTCTGCAAAGCGTGGCTTTGTGTGCCAACCGCTGCTACCTGAGTCAGGGTGCTAAATGGAAACAGGAAGAAAAAAGAAAAATGTTTAAAAGAAGCAGTTTTATCTGAAAAAATTCCAAAGCTTAAGCTTGGCATGTTTTGAAAAAACCCAGAGAAGCCCCCACAAGAAGTGTGTGAAGAGGCTGAAAAGATGACAGGGAACAACATGGTCCATCTGGAGGTGGTAATGGTTGAAAATTTGCAAGCAGAAGGAAAGACTAAAGCAATACAGCAGCCTAGTCAAAGCTGTGCAAGAAGAAAAGGGAACTGTATCTCCCAATGACCAAGTTTCTGCAGATCCTGTGGAGAAAAACCTGATGAAACAGACAGGCAGTTTTGTGATGCTGAAGGTTCAGCTGTGTATATACACATGGATGTAGAAAACTTCCTGACTTCTGCTTGGGTAATTACAAAGAACGGAAGAAATGTTTTCTAAAGAACTTTTTTCATTTTCCCTGCACAACTGGGAAGTGGTTGCACAAGATTGGCTTATTTACTGTCCATCTGCTGGAAACATGTACTGCTTTGCATGCTGATCTCTAGTACGTGGCCTGTTTTTACAGAAGTATTTAACAGAATCCCAGAAATGTAGAGCTAAAAGGGACCTTGCAAGCTCATCCTGTGCTGAGGCAGGACCAAGTATTGCTAGACCATCCCTGCCAGGTGTTTGTCCAACCTGTTCTTATGTAACCCTTCTGCCCCTCTGAGTTGGCAGCAACAAGGGCCGGGTTCAGTATCCAGGGGTTCCGTTTCAGTAACACAAAGCATAACCGGCTCGAGCCCCCACCCAGTGACCTGGGACACTTACATACCAGCGATTCGCATCACTGGGCACGCTCTAGGAGGCCATACTTCCCCATCTCGCAGCACGGAGTCTGCAGTGTAGCAAAATCCCTTTTTAATAAAGGAAGGAAACAATGGGCATCCCATTGTAGAAACACCAAACAAACAGGATTATAACACAAACCATAAACAAAACCCCACTCCAGTACATTTGGCAATGTCCTTTCCCCTTAGAAGTCTTAAGTCACAATCACCCAAAGTCAACAACCCAAAATCCTTGGTCAATGCCACCCCAGAATGAAGAATCTCTATCTGTAGAGGTCCCCCCCAGCCGGGTGAAAGGGCAGCCTTACGGGTCCAGGCCAACCTGCCCTGCCTCTCCGTGGGTTCTGCTTGCGCCTTCTCCACGAACTGCCTCTGCTTACCAGCACGACTCACCTCTGCTCCTCCAACCGCCTCACAAACTGCTCTCGCTCCAAAACAGCTGCCCCATAACGCTCGCAGTTTGTCCTGCAAACTGCTCAGCTCCAACTCGCTCCTGTGGGCCACCTCCACCGTTCCAAACAAGCCTATCTCCACTGCCGCCGGCGGCCACTCACAGCTGTCCCGTGGTCCACTTCCAGCCATGCCCCCAAACTGCCCACTCCGCAGCGTGCTCGTTCCACAGTATAGTTCAGAGCTCCCACACTAGTTAGCCACAGTACTCCAGTGTTCCCAGCCTCAGTAATTTCAGCTCCTTTTTGTGATTTCAACTTCTATAGTGATCTCAGGCTAGTAGGGAGCCCAGTGCTAGTGCACCATTAGCCCACAAGTGAGTCAGCCTCAGTAACCTGTACTATGGTTCCTTAAGGGAATAAAAAAAAAAAAATCAACTCTGACACTTCCACAGTGGAGAGAGGGGGGTGGAATCTGGTGCTTATCTGGCTCCACAAGAGACTGCACACCAGGCACACATGCCTGTTCCAACCTCTTCTCAATTCAGTGGGTTTGGACCCAGTCCCTTGTCTAGCAAAGTACCACCCAACTGAAGTTGAGTCATTTCTGTCACACAGCAGTCCCACAGCTTCCCATTCACACAATCAGGGTGACAAACTTTTTTTTTCCTCCTGCCCCAATAACAAAGAAATTGGGGATGCCAGAGCTGTTAAAATCACCATCCCAAGCTGCTGTGGGCTTATGCTAAATTGGGGGGTGGATGCCAATGCAAATCTGTCCACACCCTTTGAGATTCTTGACATTCTTTCCACACTCCCTACAATTCACCACCAGATGTCAGGATACAGCTCATCCTGACTCTGCTTACACTTAAAAACCTCCAATGATAGATTCCCAGGCCAGAACGATCTGGTGATTGTCTAGTCTGACCTCCTGTATAACACCAGCCCAAGAATGTCCCCAAAATAATTCTAGAGCAGCTCCTCTAGACAATATCCAATCCTGATTTTAAAATTGTCAGCAATGAAGACTCCATCAAGAGCCCTGGTAAATTGTTCCCATGGTTAATGACATTCACAATTAAAACCGTATGTCTTATTTCCAGGCTTGATTTGTCTAGCTTCAACTTGCATCCATTGGCTCATGTTGCACCTTTTTCTGTTAGAATGAAGAGCCCGTTATTAAATATTCATTTACCATGGAGATACTTATAGACTGTGATCAAATCACCCCTTAATCTTCTCTTTGTTAAAATAAATAGATTGAGCTCCTTGAGCATCATTTTAAGGCAGGTTTTCTAATCTTTTAATCATTCTCATGGCTCTTCTCTGAACCCTCTCCAATTGATCAACATTCTTCTTGAACTGTGGGCACCAGAGCTGGACATAGTTGTCACACTTTGGGGTGCAATTCAGACCAGGGAGAGGCTGTGTCACCTTTTTATGGCCTATATTAGACCTCTACCATGTCACCTCTATTTTCCCCCTTTTATCTTTATCCAGACACTTTCAACCCAGGGTTGTGAGTTCAGTCCTTGAGGGGGCCTGTGATAAAGCCTCTGTCCCAAATCTGGACCTTAGCATCCAAAATATGGGGGCTTAACATGAACTCCCCCCCCCAAGCTCACTACCAGCTTGGTTCTGTTCTCGCTGCCACCAACCAGGATTCAGTGCCTGGTACACTGAAGCCCCCCAAAATCGTCCCTGGGGGACCCCCCCAAGACCCAGAACCCCTGGGTCTCCTATCTCAAACGGGAAAACAAGTTCCTCCCCCTTGTCTCCTCGTTATCTGATCCCCAGCTTCCCTCCCTGGGTGAGCCTGGGCGATGCAGTACTTAACTCCTTGAATACAAAACAAAGAGGCCAGAGGGCCAATCAACCTCTCCTAAGGCGATGCATTCAAACCTAGTAAAGCTAACATAAAGAAATTTCCCACCCTCCCTTTCCTGTAGCCTAACCAGAGAAAACCAAAACTCTCAACCAGGTTTTAAAAAGAAAACTTTATATAAAAGAAGAAATACAGAAAAATATCACCACATGCATTAAGATGTCAATTACAGGCTCTTGCTTATAAAGAATTAGGAATACACAGTCTGATTCAAAAAATAGCCAATTTAAACCAGTCCAGCAATTACACACATGTAAATACAACTTACAATATCACCTATTGCTTCCTTTGTACTCGCACATTTGGTAACAGAAGATTAGAAAGAAGCTTGGAAGATAGAAGGAAGATGCTCTCACCACAGCCGGGAGAAACAAAGAACTCAGAGTCCCCAGTTCCGCGCCCCTGACTTTTAAAAATCCAGTTTTCTGATTGGTCCTCTAGTCAAGGTGTTTGGTTCCCTTTGTCACCCTTCTCAGGTAAAAGAAACATTAACCTTACCTATCTACTTTATGACAGGGCCATTTAAGGAACTGGGGTAAAATCTGTCTGGGGAATTGAGCAGGGGGTTGGACTAGATGACCTCCCTGAGGTCCCTTCCCATCCTTGATATTCTATGATTCTATTCTATTCTATGATTCAACTGGACTTCCTCACCTCCTTCTGGACCTCGAAACAAGTATCTATTTTCTGAATGCATAGGCAACATCTTGTCCTTTTTTTCCCTGCCTGTCCTTACTGAACAACCAATTAAGTAATAATTTGGCTTATGAGCTAACAACTTCCAGTTCCTCCTGTTTATACTCAAATCCAAGGAGTATGGGAAATAGACATCTAAGATGTTTGAGCAGATTCCCACTGATTCTCTCTTGTTGCTCCTATGACCCTACTGCAATATTCCATGTTCCCTCCCCAATATCTAGCCCTCTGATTAGGTTGCCTTTATATACTCTACTGCTGGCTTTTGTCACCCGCCCGCCTTGAACCTAGCTTAGACCATAAGAATGGCCAATACTAGGTCAAGGAAATCAAAGCCCTACCAATGGTACCATTGCACACTGTGCATTCATCTCCTGGGAGGGTAGTCTAGAACATTACTGCACCCCAATTAGTCAAGGGAAACATCCTGAGTGACTCTCTGAGCACAAGAGGGGTACAGAACCACTGAAATTGCACTCTGGCTTGGGTAACATATAAAATCATCATCTGATAGGACTGCCTCTGATTTATTTCAAGGCCAAGAACTTCCTTTGTGATTTGGGTCGCAAAAAGTGTGATATTGCAGTGCTGGAGAACTGGAGTCTTCTATTTGTCCCCATTGACTAGGTGTGTTTCCCATCCTGCCTCTCCAACATCCTTTGGTCCCTGAGCGGCATGGGACAAGTCGAGGGGAAAGAGGGTGGCTTTCAAATTTAACAATTAACATTGTTTTTCTGTAAAAAGTGCAAAGAGTCCTGTGGGCATCTTATAGACTAACAGACGTATTGGAGCATAAGATTTCGTGGGTGGATACCCCACTTCGTGAAACGAAAATAACAATTAGTCTCAGGGGCCCCAAATCTTTGCCAGCCGATCAGGGTTATCCATAGAGCCCCAGTCACCATAGTAACTGGGGCATCAAAACATAACTGTATATTTGTGAAGTCCTATTTCCTTTAAAATAGCCAAAAATTATTGCTCCTCACCCGGAGTTCACTAGTCCCAGTAAAGATGGAGTAGAGAGAAGGATTTAGAAAGCAGCTTTCATTAAATAGGCTTTTCGACATGATCTTTGAATGCTGAGAATACCAAACCCATTCTTAGTTCTTCACTTGTCTTTTAAAATTGTCTTTGGTGTTGCACATGTAAACGTGCAAGTGGGTGCATCTGAATAGACACTGGCATCGTTGGAGAAATCATTTCCTTCCATGCCCCCTGCTGGCCATTTGCTATTTTCATCCTACGAGTAAAAAAAAATCAAACACTCGTTCAATAACATACTGTTTTATTATTATCACATTAAAAATCCTATGCGAAAAGAACCTTCAGGTTGCAAAGCCAAGCATTTCAAAAGCTAGGAAATACCAGAATTAAGGCTGCCTGTGAGGTGAATATTGGTAATCTTACTGAGAAAAGGCGCATCTCGTACCATTTTAGGTTTCATCTCTCACTGAACTTCCGGAGTGGTGATAAAGCTTTCGGAGGTTCTTCTGTTTTGCCTTCTGCAATCTGAGTGCATGGGTTGTTGAGCATCTTGGGAGGGAAGAGAGAGGACTTGAATTAAAGACTGGCTGAATGATCCAGGACTCTATACCTGGCAAGAACTTGGGTGACTACTAATTAGAAGGTGGAGACCCTCTTGGCATGCACCAGCAAGGGGAAGGGAAGCTCAAATGTGGATCACACCCAAGGGTCACCTGCCACGCACATGAAAGTTCCAAAACCTCTCTCTCTGGTAACCACACACACTGGTATCACTAATGATGCAGCCTCCGGTGCCGCCAGAACCCGGGGTGCTGAATCAGAAATGGTTTTTAAAAAACATGCTTCAAGTTCAGCTTCTGCTCAAATTCTTCACTGGCTCGGGCGCGCACAGGATGCAGTCAGGGCCATCTCTAGCCTATTCTGGGGCCCTACACAGTTGTCTCCCCCACAGGGTGAGAGGGTGTGAGGTCCCAGGCCTCTGTGGAGGAGCGGGGGGACTGGTCCAGTCCTCTGCAGGGAGGGGGAGTGGGCGAGGAGCAGGTCCCAGGCCTCCGTGGGGACGAGTGACACCCCAAGGCCTGCAGGGGCAGGCTTCGGGGGCAGGGAGGAACCACTCACCAAAGGCCGCGGCCGGGGCCGGGTTGCTGCACTCCCACCCACTGGTGAGTGCAGCCCCGGCCCTGCTGCAGAGCTCAGGGAGTAGGTGCAGGACGGGTGCAGGAAGAGGCAGGGGCTGCCTGCACGGGCAGGGCAGAAGGCGGAGAGCAGGGTTGGGGGCCCTGGGGAAGATCTAGAGCAGGGGCTGGAGCCAGCACACAGCTGCGTACTTTGCTGTATGGGTAAGGACAGCCCTGGATGCAGTACCTGGGAATTCTCAATCCTTCTGGAGCGAATACATTAGTGGGGGACCAGACAAAAACCTAAAAGAGGGACTCTCATTAAAAATCAACCATCCCCTCTGCTGCTCTTTTACAGTAATGATCTGTGATGGGGTATAAACCCCCCAGGAAAGGGTTAAAGAGCAGCCGTTGCCTCAGTTAGCCCCACTCTGGCTACACTGGACCTGAGAGATTGGACATAAAGGAGAGACTTCTAGCAGCTGAGCTCTGACAGGGGAGGAGAACAGATTGGTTGTCCTGTGTGGGCCAGAAGTCCTTCCTGGAGATTTGGTTTGCAGCCTGCCCGAGCCCTGGCAGGGTCATAGTCACAGACAGGCCTATGAATCCCCAGTGCCAAGAGGCCCTCAGAAGACTAAAGCCCTCTTAAGATTTTACATATTTCATCTTCCATTGTTTTATGCACAAGGCCTTAAAATTCACATGGATCCTATGCACATCACTAAGAGAGCAGGAAATGCTGTGAACAATTGTACATTTTTCTTAATAACACTGGAACCCCACCCACACAACACCTCCACATACACCACTGAAAGTGGTTTGTATTTCTGACACGTGACTTTGACTGTTTTAGATGAACGCCAGTTTGCCGGAGCTGCGAAGTTGGTATGCACATTGACGCTTGTACCACTGTGTGCTTGCCCAGGCGCATGCATGCTTGCGTTAAAGGCATATTCTAGCTGTTCCTGCGATGTTACTACTGCAAAGCGTGGCTTGTTTGTGCCAACCGCTGCTCCTGAGTCAGGGTGCTAAATGGAAACAGGAAGAAAAAAGAAAAATGTTTAAAAAGAAGCAGTTTTATCTGAAAAATTCCAAAGCTTAAGCTTGGCATGTTTTGAAAAAACCCAGAGAAGCCCCCACAAGAAGTGTGTGAAGAGGCTGAAAAGATGACAGGGACAACATGGTCCATCTGGAGGTGGTAATGGTTGAAAATTTGCAAGCAGAAGGAAAGACTAAAGCAATACAGCAGCCTAGTCAAAGCTGTGCAAGAAGAAAAGGGAACTGTATCTCCAATGACCAAGTTTTCTGCAGATCCTGTGAGAAAAACCTGATGAAACAGACAGGCAGTTTTTGTGATGCTGAAGGTTCAGCTGTGTATATACACCATGGATGTAGAAAACTTCCTGACTTCCTGCTTGGGTAATTACAAAGAACGGAAGAAATGTTTTCTAAAGAACTTTTTCATTTTCCCTGCACAACTGGGAAGTGGTTGCACAAGATTGGCTTATTTACTGTCCATCTGCTGGAAACATGTACTGCTTTGCATGCTGGATCTCTAGTACGAGGTGGCCTGTTTTTACAGAAGTATTTAACAGAATCCCAGAAATGTAGAGCTAAAAAGGGACCTTGCAAGCCATCCTGTGCTGAGGCAGGACCAAGTATTGCTAGACCATCCCTGCCAGGTGTTTGTCCAACTGTTCTTATGTAACCCCTTCTGCCCCTCTGAGTTGGCAGCAACAAGGGCCGGGTTCAGTATGCCAGGGGTTCCGTTTCAGTACAACAAAGCATAACCGGCTCGAGCCCCCACCCAGTGACCTGGGACACTTACATACCACATCGCTCCTGGGCACCTCTAGGAGGCAATACTTCCCCTCTCGCAAGCACGGAGTCTGAGTGTAGCAAAATCCCTTTTAATAAAGGAAGGAAACAATGGGCATCCCATTGTAGAAACACCAAACAAACAGGATTATAACACAAACCAATAAACAAAACCCCACTCCAGTACATTTGGCAATGTCTTTCCCCCTTAGAAGTCTTAAGTCCAATCACTCCAAAGTCAACAACCCAAAAGTCCTCTGGTCAATGCCAACCCCAAGAATTAAGAATCTATCTGTAGAGGTCCTCCCCCAGCTGGGTGAAAGGGGCACCTTACGTGGTCCAGGGCCAACCTGCCCTGCCTCTCCGTGGGTTCTGCTTGCGCCTTCTCCACGAACTGCTCTGCGTTACCAGCCGCTCACACTCTGCTCCTCCAACCGTCCTCACAAAACTGCTCCGCTCCACAGCTGCCCCATGAACTGCTCCAGTTTGTCCTGCAAACTGCTCACTCCACTCGCTCGTGGGCCACTCCACCGTTCCACAGCTACTACTCACTGCCGCCGGCGCGCACTCCACAGCTGTCCCGTGGTCCACTTCAGCCATCCCCAAACTGCTCCACTCCGCAGCTGCTCTGTTCCACAGTATAGCTTCAGGCTCCCCACTAGTTTAGCACAGTACTCCAGTGTTCCCAGCTCAGTAATTTCAGCTCTTTTGTGATTTCAACTCTTAGTGATCTCAGCCTTAGTAGGGGAGCCCCAGTGCTAGTGCACCATTAGCCCAAAGTGAGTTCAGCCTCAGTAACCTGTACTAGGTTCTTAAGGGAATAAAAAAAAAAAAATCAACTCTGACATTCCACAGTGGAGAGAGGGGGGTGGAACTGGTGCTTTCTGGCTCCACAAGGAGACTGCACACCAGGCACACATGCCGTTCCCAACTCTTCTCAATTCAGTGGGTTTTGGAACCCATGTCCCTTGTCTAGCAAGTACCACCCAACTGAAGTTGAGTCATTTCTGTAACAGCAGCAGTCCCCAGCTTCCCATTCACAAATCAGGGTGACAACTTTTTTTTTCCTCCTGCCCCAATAACAAAGAAATTGGGGATGCCAGAGCTGTTAAAATCACAATCCCAAGCTGCTGTGGGCTTTTATGCTAAATTGGGGGGTGGATGCCAATGCAAATCTGTCCACACCCTTTGAGATTCTTGACATTCTTTCCACACTCCCTACAATTCACCACCAGATGTCAGGATACAGATCATCCTGACTCTGCTTACACTTAAAACCTCCAATGATAGATTCCCAGGCCAGAACGATCTGGTGATTGTCTAGTCTGACCTCCTGTATAACACCAGCCCAAGAATGTCCCCAAAATAATTCTAGAGCAGCTCTCTAGACAATATCCAATCCTGATTTTAAAATTGTCAGCAATGAAGACTCCATCAAGAGCCTGGTAAATTGTTCCCATGGTTAATGACATTCACAATTAAAACCGTATGTCTTTATTTCCAGGCTTGATTTGTCTAGCTTCAACTTGCATCCATTGGACTCATGTTGCACCTTTTTCTGTTAGAATGAAGAGCCCGTTATTAAATATTCATTTAACCATGGAGATAACTTATAGACTGTGATCAAATCACCCCTTAATCTTCTCTTTGTTTAAAATAAATAGATTGAGACTCCTTGAGCATTCATTTTAAGGCAGGTTTTCTAATCTTTTAATCATTCTCATGGCTCTTCTCTGAACCCTCTCCAATTGATCAACATTCTTCTTGAACTGTGGGCACCAGAGCTGGACATAGTTGTCACACTTTGGGGTGCAATTCAGACCCAGGGAGAGGCTGTGTCACCTTTTTATGGCCTATATTCAGACCTCTACCATGTCACCTCTTTTTCCCCCTTTTATCTTTATCCAGACACTTTCACCCAGGGTTGTGAGTTCAGTCCTTGAGGGGGCCTGTGATAAAGCCTCTGTCCCAATCTGGACCTTAGCATCCAAAATATGGGGGCTAACATGAACTCCCCCCCAAGCTCCACTACCAGCTTGGTTTCTGTTCTCCGGCTGCCACCAACCAGGATTCAGTTGCGTGGGTACACTGAAGCCCCCCAAAATCGGTCCCTGGGGACCCCCCCCCCAAGACCCAGAACCCCTGGGTCTCCTGTCTCAAACGGGACAACAAGTTTCCTCCCCTTGTCTCCTCGTTATCTGATCCCCAGCTTCCTCCCTGGGGTGAAGCCTGGACGATGCAGTACTTACTCCTTGAATACAAACAAAGAGGCCAATCAACCTCTCCTAAGGCGATGCATTCAAACCTAGTAAAGCTAACATAAAGAAATTTTCCACCCTCCCATTTCCTGTAGCCTAACCAGAGAAAAACCAAAACTCAACCAGGTTTTAAAAAGAAAACTTTATATAAAGAAGAAAATACAGAAAAATATAACCCACTGCATTAAGATGTCAATTACAGGCTCTGCTTATAAGAAAATTAGGAACTACACGTCTGATTCAAAAAATAGCCAATTTAAACCAGTCCAGCAATTACACACATGTAAATACAACTTACAATATCACCTATTGCTTCCTTTGTACTGCACACTTGGTAACAGAAGATTAGAAGAAGCTTGGAAGATAGAAGGAGGAAAGATGCTCTCACCACAGCCGGGAGAAACAAAAGACTCAGAGTCCCCAGTTCCCGCCCCTGACTTTTAAAAAATCCAGTTTTCTGATTGGTCCTCTAGTCAGGTGTTTGGTTCCCTTTGTTCACCCTTCTCAGGTAAAAGAAACATTAACCCTTACCTATCTACTTATGACAGGGCCATTTAAGGAACTGGGGTAAAAATCTGTCTGGGGAATTGAGCAGGGGGTTGGACTAGATGACCTCCTGAGGTCCCTTCCATCCTTGATATTCTATGATTCTATTCTATTCTATGATTCAACTGGACTTCCTCCCACCTCCTTCTGGACCTCAGAACAAGTATCTATTTTCTGATGCATAAGGCAACATCTTGTCCTTTTTTTCCCTGCCTGTCCTTACTGAACAACCAATTAAGTAATAATTTGGCTTATGAGCTAACACTTCCAGTTCCTCCTGTTTATACTCAAATCCAAGGAGTATGGGAAATAGACATCTAAGATGTTGAGCAGATTCCCCCACTGATTTCTCTCTTGTTGCTCCTATGACCCTACTGCAATATTCCATGTTCCCCTCCCCAATATCTAGCCCTCTGATTAGGTTGCCTTTTATATACTTACCTCTGGGCTTTTGTCACCCGCCCCCTTTGAACCTAGCTTAGAACATAAGAATGGCCATACTAGGTCAAGGAAATCAAAGCCCTACCAATGGTACCATCTGCACAACTGTGCATTCATCTCCTGGGAGGGTAGTCAAGAACATAACCTGCACCCCCAATTAGTCAAGGGAAACATCCTGAGTGACTCTCTGAGCACAAGAGGGGTACAGAACACTGAAATTGCACTCTGGCTTGGGTAACATATAAAATCATCATCTGATAGGACTGCCTCTGATTTGGCATGCCAATTTAATTCAAAGCAGCAGCACTGGAGAGTTGTTCTTCAGTGTGCAGTGGCAGTTATAATGTTTTTTAAGTTCTCATGGACCTGGCTTCTGTGGCCAGGGTGAAGTATTAGGCTCCAAAAGCAATGAAAACTATTTGGGGATTTTGTAGCAAATATCACAGGGTTGATCAATTTCTGTCTGACCAGCTGGCTAAATTGGGACAGAAGGGGAAGCCCTCCTACTCGTCCTCAACTATATGTGATAAATTAATTGATCTGATGAGAAAGAAAATGTAAAATACCATCACAGGAGAACTGCAGCAAGCCAACTATTTCTCTATGTTGTTGATTCAGTGTTTGTAGACCAGCTGTCATTCATCTTCCAATTTCTCAGTTCAGATGGGCAAATAATTGAACACTTCATCAGGTTGCAGATACTTGAGAACCAGAGAGGTGCAAACCGGGGTTAAGTTGTGTTGGATCTGATAAATAACAGGTTTGGATGTGTCTAACTGCCATGGGCAATCGTATGATAACCCTACGAGTAGTATGGCTGATTGTTACAATGGTCTGCAGGCTATCTGTCACAGAATAACTCACTAAGACCATGTGTGTATATAAATATTGCCAAGAAGCATGGGGTTGCATCCCTGATTATCAGGTGTCCCTAAACCCCCAACTGCCAGAAGCTGGGAAATGGGAAACAAAGAATGAATCACTCTTAATTGTTCTGTTCTGTTTATTCTCTCCAAAGCATCTGGCATGGGCTACTGTCAGAAGACAGGATCATGAGTAAGTGTACTATTGGTTTCACCGAATAAGGCCATTCTTATGTGTTCTGTGCTGCACATTCCTTAAATTTAGTTGGGCTCAATTGTGTTAACAGTTGCTCAGATGCAGTCAGTTTGGGGAGTTCATGCAATCATTATACTCTTTCAGTAAAAGGAAAGCTATTTTCCACAATGCAAATACTGACACTAGCCAGAGATTGTTGATTCTCACAAGTCTGTCAGATATGTGATGCTGTGGTCATGCTGATTCTACCTAGGCATTTTGTCTAAATGAGAGTGGTAGTCTACAAGCCTGTCAAAAGATACAAATTGGGCACCTGACACTCATTTCAATGCAGCTTCTCTTCCGAAGAAAATAGACCAATTGGAGTCCCATTTCATGGCATACTTTTGGATCACTGGGCTTCAGCAGCTCAAACTGACCAGCATCTGGCTACAGAAAATGGACGTAGATCTAACTACTGCTGTTAATTTACTGTGCTTCCTAGAAACATTTGTTGCAATGTTGCATGACCAGTTTGAGGATTTTGAATTCAGTGCAAAATGTGCAGTGCTACTTCTCAGTACTATCAACACAAGTTGCATCCTTCGTGTAAAAGAAAACAGTTTGAGAATGTGCAGGGCCGTCCTTAGGATTTATGGGGCCCTACACAGTATTATTAAACTGGTGCCCCTATGCTGGATGGCAGCCCAAGCTCACAGCCTGGTGGGGAAAGGGAGGAGGGACGAGACAGCAAAGGATAATGAGATGCCCAGCCCGCCTCATGGTGGCAGAGAGTCACAGTTCCCCGCAGAGACTCCCATGCCCTCTACCTCATGCAGAATGGACATGAAGAAAGTACCTAATTAAAAGCACTAAAATTTGGGAATAAAAAATGTCAGTCACAGGTTTTTTGATATGCCCTGAAGTTTGTCAGAGATTTATTTGCAAAAACTTCGTAGTAAGGGTGAGTCAGCTGTCCTGCTGAATACAACATTACATATAATGGAATACATGATGCAGCTCTTCTCTGTTTTACATTTTCTTAATCAGTATTTCTAAGCTGAATTTATATTTTAAATGTACTCAAACCTTAAGCCAGCATTCCAGATTACTACATATTTAACTCACTGAAACAAAGACATTATTTTAAATTAATCAGAGAGGTTTAGTGTGTTCATAACAATGTTCATTGCTTTTAGAAAAAGGGAACAGTAATTTACTTTGTGTGATCTCCATAACAAGAGACATGGTTATGAAATTTCACCAACTTTAAAAAAATATATTTCCAAAGATTTTAGGTATAACAAGGATTTTATGTCTTACTAAGGTACTGATTTTGCTGGAGGGTTCTTTTAAAACTAGTTCATCGGATAGTCAGAAGTAAAGAAAGGGAAACTCTTTGTCCAGCTATCTGGAAGGGAAGGACTGTTGTCCCTTTAAGGGCTCTCTTCAGTGGGGAGTGGGGGGAGAGGTGGTGAAGGGATGGACAGAAAGGACAGGAAGACTTGGAAGCGCCTTTTTTTTTTTAACTATAGTAATTAAAATGTGTATTTTAGATAAGGGAGGTCTTTTGAAGGATTTATTTAAAAAAATGTATATCTGAAGATCCACGCATTTAAGGCTAAAGATGATTGTGCATCTAAAACTCTATGCAAGCATTTTTTAGAAATGTGATTTTATAATCTTCACCAGCTCACTAATGAAATATTTTTAAAGCAAATTTTAAACTAAGGTCCTGTAGACTGACATGTTCTGTGTAAATATTACATTAATGCACAACTGTTTTTGTCAGTAAAGTCAGAAACTGACAGTATAAAAATTTATTTGGGCATAAGCTTTCGTGGACAGCTGATGAAATGGGTTCTAGCCCACAAAAGCTTATGCCCAAATAATTTGTTAGTCTCTGAGGTGCCACAAGGACTCGTCCTTGTTTTTGCTGATACAGACTAACAGGACTACCACTCTGAAACCTGTCAGTATATACCTTGGGGTTGGCAAATGCCTGTTAAATGGCTTTATTACCCCTTGAATGTCTCTTTAACAGTTTCAATGTTGTGCTAATAGGTCTGGCAGGCTGGAGGTTTTTTCACTTTTAACTACTAGATTCCCTCCCAAGGAAGACTCACCAGGCTAGAGCAGCCATCTGTGGGAGTCTGCAGGAAGGGTCAGAACAGGGATAGGAAAAGAAGAGGGTGGACACTAAGACTCAGTGGTGCCCCAAATTTTCAGGTGCCCTATGCAGCTGCCTATGTTGCCTATGCCTAAGGATGGCCCTGAGAATGTGTCCTAAGAGGTCAAGCCAGTACTCGAAGGAAGCCATCAGTTTTGCAGTGAAACATTTTTGGTCATAACTGACAAACTTACAGCTTGTCTACATCACTGACTGGATGCTTACAATGTGCTGTATGAAAGCTATGGTGCAAAGGCACCAATTAGGTAGGGTGTGGGGGCTGCCTCACCCCCTGCCTCCTCTCCCTTTTCCCCCACCCCCGAGTGATTAAGATTAGAGAAGACTGATGATTAAATTAAGGATCTGGAAGTCGTTAGATTAATCAGTAAAACAAGAATCCCTCTGCGGTTGATGTGGGGAGAGGGAGTTTGAAGGGAGAACGCAGAGGGACTCAAAAGAAATACAGCCAAGCCCTCTGAGCCAAGGTTACATTCAGAAAAGAGGAAGATTTGAGGGGGTAGGTGAAAACAAGGGGCCAAAACCCAGGGAACGGCTAGCAGTGGTATAGAGAAGTCCCCACACTACCTGTGGTACTTACGTGGCCCCATCGCCATAGTATCTGAGCACCTCACATCACAGCACCTCGGAGAGATAGGGCAGTGCTGTTATCCCCACTGTACAGATGGGCCAATGAAGCACAGAGAGACTAACAGCCAGATTTTCAAAGGTATTTAGGCACCAAGTGGGATTTTCAAAAGCGTATAGAAGGTTAGGTGTTTTGTAAACCTCACTAGATGCCTAGCTCCATTTTTGGGTGCCTAAAAACCTTTGAAACTCTGTCCCTAAGGCACTGGCCTGAGGTCATACAGAAAGTCTATGGTGGAGCAGGGAGTAGAACCCAGGTCTTTCAGGGCTAGCGCCCTATCTACTGGAGCAGCCTTTCTTTCTGCTGCATGCTGCAAAAAAAGAGGCCTCTGATGGATAGAAGCAAAACCAAGGAAGCCCGTTCTCTGAGACTCCAGCAATTGGTCCCAAGTGATTGGGAAGGGTGTCATGGTTGACAGTATGAAAAGCAGCACGGAGGTTAGGAAGGATGGAGAAAGAAAGATGAAAGGAGAGCACTTAACTGCCAATGGATGGCAGGTTCTGCCCCAGGCTGGGTTGTATAGCAATGCCTGTGATGCAATTTTAGATTTTAACTGAAAACCATTTTGTTTTGTCATTTTTTGTTCTGAGTTTGAGAAAAGGAAGGAAAGAGAAAGTGTCATATGAGTATCAGATGTGATTATACATCAAACTCTTAGCGTTTCAGCTGTATTCAGACCATTTCCAGCACAAAGAAGAGAAATTGCATCCACAGAGTCCCATAAAGTCGACGATTATTGTCCAGATTTGTGTTATTCACTGGGCACCATCTGTGTGCTCAGCACTGTTCAGAATATTCCAGAAAATATAGTTCCTGAGCCAACGCATATAACATGTGTAACTGGATAAGATGGCACTTATATTTAAGTATGAAGCGTATCGTTATTGACCAGACATGTTATCACATGTTCACTCTGATGTTTATATCTATGAGTGGAGGTACTGGTGGCAATAGAAGTTTTACTTTATTAAGGACTAGAAGATTTGACCCTCCAACTTTCCCTCAAGAAGAAAAGCTGCCCAGAGCTCCTGTGCCGGTTTATTTTCTTTTCCTGTCTGCAGTAGCCATGATATACTTCAGAAGCCTCAATTTTTTCCCCAGCTTTAAAACATGGAATTTTCTTGGTGTTTAATTTTAAAATATTCTCTTGTGAAAACTGCAACTCAATCACTGTAGTGTTATGTTTAAAACCCTTCTGGAAAGCAACTAGACTTTAAACAGAAGTGAAAACAGTATTGCAACTCTCATGACTTTGTTATGAGTCTCATGATAATTATTGTTTTCCTCAAAGCCCCAGCTCCTGGAGTCAAGTGATATGCAATGATTTCAGCCTTCCTTCTTAAAAAGAAATGAAGTTTCTAGCTCTTGTGGCTCTGGAGAAAGCTTCAAAATATGACGCTCAAAAAGCAGAATGTAAATAAAAACCCCACCAAATCTATACTTTTTACATAATCTCATTATTTTAAAGCCAATCTCATGATTTTTGGTGAACTTGCTTCTTGATTTTTGAACATTTGGGGTTGGCAATACTATGAAAGTGACTCAAAAGTGTCAGTTTCATTCCTATTTAAAGTCATTTTCTAGTCTATTATTTGTAGTGGGGTAGCACCCCAGAGCCCCAGGCAGCTGAAGTATAAACTCACAGGGCCTTGCCCTAACAGGATGTTTTTAAAAGTTAAATGATCTATTCCAAGCCTGACGAACTACAAAAAAGTGATAGAAAGTCATCTAGATTTTCCTACTATTGTTTCAATTGTTGTATTCCAGAGTTAGTAACAAATTAAGAATATACATTAAAATTTTTAAACCTAACCAGTGCCCCTTAAGTGACTTGACACAAGATGTCAAAAAATGTTAGTATTAGAGCTGAGTGGGTCTAATATTTATTTAATTTTCTTTATGTAGGAATTAGAAATTATTATCGGACAGGAGCACTGTATCTAAGTTATTATCTGCAAAAAAACAAGAGTCTTCAGGTGCTCAAGTAGCCTCTGGAATTACGGGTTAAAGTTGCCCTCCCCCTACCAGAATTTGCCCCTGCTTTGGTGTCCTATTTAAAACTGGGTTCCCTGGATGTCAGTAAGGTTTGCAGATGTGCAGAACTTGCTGCAGTTTACCCACAAATACTTTCCTGACAAACTCTTTCAGTTCTTTGCACAAAACGAGATAGATAAACCTACACATGCACTCGATTGGATGTTCCGGCACAGTTGTCTTCAGTCTACATTTCCTAATGTTGACTTTGCCCTACAAATTGTTCTTACCATATCTGGGACTAACTGGGAAGTATGTCAGTCATTTTTGAGAATAAAAAAATTAACTGAGATCCATAATGCAGCAAAGCCTCTTGAATGCTTTGTCCTTCTTGGCAGTAGAATCAGAGTTGATTCAAGAACTGAATTTTGACAACCTAATCCCTAACTTTAGTTTGCTTAAAGTTAGGAAGAGAACAGTTGCATAAAAAGGTATTAATCATGTTGTATTGGTTTTAAATTCAGAAAAATGCCCATAGCAAAGGCATTTGTTTTATTCACCTATCAGATGCGCCATTGGCTACATTATGCTAACTATTGTGTAGGTCTGTTACTGTATTTCACAGTTATTTGTGTTTAAAACAAGTTGCTTTATCTTCACAACTATTGTTTGATGTTATGTCTTTATCAAAACCAAAAACTAACATAATCTTGTGTTAAAAGCTTGAAGGATAAGCTAAATTATGCTTTATGTGTTGCATGAAATATTACATTTCTATCAAGTATCAGACAATAGAATACTGCTTATCGGGTTTCCAGAGTTGGCTGTTCTGATATCAAGGCCTATTTTTGGTCTTCTGTTTTGGAGAAGAACTGGGAAGGTGAAAAAGTTGGGTGGTAAATTGTTAGCGATCATAAATTTCACTTTGGTGAACAGTGTTATATCTATTTTCTACTATACTTGGCTTCAGCAGCAGTCTGTACATGAAACCAAATCGCTCTCTTTCTGCACCAGGCAGTGCTTCTGTGGAAACCTATTAGCTGGAAATGCTAATTGCTAACTAAAACAAAGTTTTAATGTCTTAATGTGTGTGGTGTTCCCTTATTCTGTTCATTCTCTAACAAACACATTTTTAATCATATTGGGAAATTTATTTATTTATTTTTTTAACCAGGATGTGTTGCGTGAGGGGCAGGAGTTGCCTCAGAATATTCTGTGTCCAGGGCCCGAAGAGATCTTAATCCAGTCCAGGCTCTTAGGTAGGAGAGTGGGCCTGGCTGGATCGTAGGTTTGGCTGAGGCTCAGGATCCTTATGTTGGGAGAGGCCACGGCAGCTGGTCACTCTGCCTGCAAGGAAGGGGGCTGACAGCTGAGCCGGCTGGGCTGAAGATTCTTTTGTTTGGTATGTCTGTTGGATTTTGACCGATGGACTCTGTTACCCTGGATGAAGTTGAACTCTCATATGTGATTTGGCCAGAGGGCTAAGCTCCATCTATAGTGGAAGTGGGTTGAAAACCATGTGGGGAAACTGAGGCACCACCATTGCACTCCATGAGGGGGGCACACTGGGATGACATCTCTGTCACATGGTCCCAAACCTTGAGTGTACATTACAGTGGGACAAGAGAACTCTAGAGTAAGGAACTGTTGCACTTTCATTAAAACAAGAGGAGCCTAAGACAGTTCAGTGGCTATTTCAATTGCTGTACCAGAGAAGATGCTGGTGGAGTGGAAGGGAGGGGTGCTAAGTAGTGCCAGTATCACTGGTGAGTGTATAGGTGTGGTTGGTAGAACTGAGATGTCTAATGCATTGTGGGCCATATTTTAAAAAGTGTGCAGAGCATTGGGTGTGGAGAGCTTAAGAAAATCAGGCTCTAACTCTGGGTACAGAGCACTTGACTATCTGGCCATGAGCTAGAACTCGTTGGGACCTTTTCATGGAAATGTATTTTTGTCAAAATGTGCCATGTCATGGAAGCTGAGCCATGCCATGGGCATTTTGGCAAAGGGAGGTGAGGGGGCATTGGAAACCTGAGCTTTTCGAGCCAGCCACAGCTGTTTGACATCATTCCATCTCGCAAGGCTTTTGGTTTCATTCCAATGTGGAACAGAAACTAATTTTGAAAGCTCAAAAGTTGCCATGAAATGGAATTGTCGTCCTTGGGGCTGGGCCACCTCTGCCTTGAGCTCTTCTGAAAGGCTGGTTCTATGGACCAAAGCACGGGTCGGCAACCTTTCAGAAATGGTGTGCTGAGTCTTCATTTATTCACTCTCATTTAAGTTTTTGTGTGCCAGTAATACATTTTAACGTTTTTAGAAGGTCTCTTTCTATAGTCTATAATATAGAACTAAACTATTGCTGTATGTAAAGTAAATAAGGTTTTTAAAATGTTTAAGAAGCTTCATTTAAAATTAAATTAAAATGCGGAGCCCCCCAGACTGGTGCCCAGGACCCGGGCATTGTGAGTGCCACTGCGAGCCATAGGTTGCCTACCCCAGACCAAAGTAATCAGTTTAAAAACTGTGCAGGAAACTATACGGTGCTTCTACCAAACAGTAGGTGTCAGTGTTGCTGCTTGTTAGATAAATATCACTCCTATTGGAAACAGCTCTGTATCTGAAGAGGCTCTAGATATGAAGTGATGCTAGACATTTTTGGTTTTAATATTGTTCTTTGAACAAATGACCAAAGTTCATCAGTTACTGATCTCTGAGTAGTTATTGCTCTTGATTGTTGCAGCTCTGTAGGGGAGAAAGATTCTCTGTTTCATCCATTTAGAATGCCCAAAAATGTAAACAGGAAGAAAAAGGCCATACAAGCCTGCAAATCTATCACAACTGGTATTGCAA
Organism: Chelonoidis abingdonii; assembly: GCF_003597395.2. Lineage (NCBI taxonomy): Eukaryota > Metazoa > Chordata > Testudines > Testudinidae > Chelonoidis > Chelonoidis abingdonii. Next base: position 149,776,763 of record NC_133772.1, on the reverse strand, counting down.
TTCCTCACTGCCATCTAGCATTCGGCCATCTCCTCACCATGATTTCCTCCTTCCTACCCATTTAGGATCTTGAGCTGTTTCTGCTGTTTTATTTTTAAAGCATCACAATAGAACATTTTTTAAAACGAATCCGTATCTGTTCATATGTACAAATGAGTGTATGGGGAGGGCGTCTGTGTATCTCTAGCTGTATATTTTATCACACCTCTCCAGTGCAGCTATATTTAGGTACGTTGTGTATTTATATGGTGTTTCATTTCCCCTCTTTTTACGATAGATGCCCCATGCATCACAGCCTGGGATTTCCCTTGCTCTGCCCAAGGCATGTGCCAAGAGGCCTTTGATACTCCCTTTATTTTAACCAACTCTCTAATTACATTTGTCCCCAAAGAGGAAAACCACCTTGTTAATTACCCTGGATGGGGGGTTTTCTTTAACGCTGGGATTTTAAAAGTCCATATGTGCTCAGGGAGTGAGTGAGGCCCTGCGTTGTAAGGCAGCCATATGTTCGATACAATAGGCTTCCCCCAGAAAGTAAAACACAAATTAAACTACTAAAAGTTCTGGTTATATAGGTTAAAATCTTGCCAATGATCCTAATACAGAGTGACAGTTCCCACTTATTTAGTAAAATTCCTTATAATATTTCCAATCTGTTCTGCCAATAAGTTTTGCTTCTCCGATGTATTATAATGGAGCTAAGATATTCCCCTGGTTTTTCCCCACTACTTGTCCTTATGGCTTTCCAGCAGTGGCATTGGCATGGATGCTGTATGTATGTTGAAAGCCCCAGAAAGAGGCACGGGTCACTTGCAGGTTTAACCAAGTATGAATGGTGGATTCTCTGTAACTTGAAGTCTTTAAACCATGATTTGAGGATTTCAGTAATTTAGCCAGAGGTTAGGGGTCTATTCCAGGAGTGAGTGGGTGAGGTTCTGTGACCTGCAATGTGCAGAAGGTCAGATTAGATGATTGTGATGGTCCCTTCTGACCTTAAAGTCTCTGAGAGATCCTGCAGGAGGTGTAAGAATTGGCATGTGATTTTTAGCTATAATATAAAAGAGGAAAGTAGGAAGCTGGCGCCTGTGGCCTCTCCAGCAGTTGATTCCTTTCATCTGGTTCTTTAGGCATGCTGCAACCACCCCAAGCACATCTTCTAGGCTGAGGTGGGCAAACTTTTTGGTCCGAGGGCCACATTGGGGTGTGAAACTGTATGGAGGGCTGGGTAGGGAAGGCTGTGCCTCCCCAAACAGCCTGGTCCCTGACCCCTATCTGACCTCTCCCACTTTACGCCCCCTAACTGCCTCCCTCAGAACTCCCCACCCATCCAACCTCTTCCCCCCACTCCCTGTCCCCTGACTGCCCTGACCCCTATCCACACCCCTGCCCCCAACAGGCCCCCCGGGACCCCATCCCCTATCCAATGCTCCCTATTCCCTGTCCCCTGCCCCCCGAAACCTCTGCCCCATCCAACTGCTCCCTGTCCCCTGACTGTCCCCCACAACACCCTGCCCCATATCCAACCCCCTGACCCCCTTACCATGCCACTCAGAGCAGCATGTCTGGAGCCACATTTCCTAGCTGGAGCCACACACACTGCCATGCTTCCCTGCATGAGTGTGCAGCCCCACCACCCAGAGCACTGCCTACACAGCGACGTGGCTGCAAGGAAGGGGGGACAGCAAGGAGGGGCCGGGGCTAGCTGCTCAGCCAGGAGCTCAGGGGCTGGGCAAGATGGTCCCATGGGCTGCAGTTTGCCCACCTCTGTTCTAGGCTGCGACCCCTGGGACAGCTAAGTCACTCCTGTTAAGTTGTTTATGGTGAATTGAGCTGACACATTCATTCATTGCCTGTTTGTTGTTCCTCTTCCTCTAAAAACTGTCCTTAACCTGCAAGCTCTCAGACCCAGGCACCATATTTTTTTCAATGTCTGGAACCTGCCTCGCACACCATAGATAGTATCATAAATGTATGTTGAATAATAATAATATTGTACCATGGGTGTGAGATTAGCAGTAACTCCTCTACCACTGGGATTTCCAGGCACAGCATTGTGTACATTAAAAAGGCTCATTCTCTGCCCAATGCACATATTAATGAGCAGAATGTGTGTGCAATGAGGGGCTACACAGACCCCTCCTTCCCCATCCCTTAGTGATTGCTATGGTCAACCATCAGCCTTCCCTGTACAACGCAGATAACCATCCTGTCCCAAGCTGCTCAGCTTCCCAGCATAAGCTGCAGAGGAGACCCATTCAATGCAGCAAATCCTGCTGAGCCAGGTTATACAAATCCCGCACCAGTAAGGAAGGGGTTAAGGAGCTGCTCTGGGTCCATGTGGCCCCACTCTGCCACATCTGCAAAGCGTGGAGGAGGAGCTCCAAAGAAGAGCAGGCCACTCACTAGAGCAGCAGACAGTGGTGGTGAACTGACCTCAACTCTCAGCTCCTGGGCAGCAGCACACCAGGAGGGCCAGCTGCCTGGGCCCTCTAGCTGTGGGGACTTCTCCAAACAGCTCATTACAGAACGGGCTCACGACACTCAAAAGGTCTGAGATTTTACCTTTGATTTCAGTTGCTTAATGTCTCTATCCACTTGGGAAGGGGAAAAGGGTAGGAAGTGATCCAGGGAAGCAGCAGAACTTAGCTGCCCATTGCTTGGATCCAGATTGGAACCTGGTGGAGTGGGTGGGCCTGGGGTTCCCTACCAATCCCTGGGTGGTGCAAAAGGTGGAAAGCCTACCCCTGATAAAAGAGAATCTGGACAAAAGAAGGCCCTGATACCAGAAGGGTCAAGATCCCAGGACCCGCACCAAGAGGAGGCCTGGAGCCCCTCACCTCCCTGTGTTGGACTCTTGATGTACTCCAAAAGGGATGGACATAAATATGTGTGACTTGGATGGTGGGCTGAGTGATGGGGAAAAGGCAGACCATCATAGGGCTGGAAAAGCTGTCAGCAGGGTACACCAGGAAAGAGAGGAACCTGCTATGCCTATGCCTGGCCACAAAGAGATACTGCAGTGAGTGAACTCCTTCATATCTGCTTCGTAACCAAGTCATCCCCATGGCATGTGTTTTTGGGACCTAGTGTGTTCAGCTGAGCAACCCAGGATAATGGAGATGCCAAACCTCATGTTTAACCAATGGTGCAATAGTCCAGTCACACACAGATTTAGTGGCACATCAAGTCAGGTTAGTACATTACAAAGCTCACTTGCATGACAAACACATGTGGACGTAGGGGTCAGCATCCCTCTTGCAGGTCCATAGAGAAGGAGAAAAATGCCTCTGGCTATGAAAATGCATGAGAAAGTCTCCAGGGAACTTTGAGTTCTGTTGCCCTTTGTTATTCCTAGTTTTTTATTCCTATTAGGGCTGTCAATTAATCCCAGTTAATTAAGGCTATTAACTCAAAAAAATTAGTCACGATAAAAAAAATTAATCACGATTAACCACACTTATAACAATACAATACCAATTGAAATGTATTAAATACCTTTGGATATTTTTCTACATTTTCAATACTGATTTCAGTTACAACACAGAATATAAAAGGCACAGTGCTCACTTTATATTATTATTTTTTATTACAAATATATGCACTGTAAAAATTATAAACAATTCACTTCATACAAGTAGTGAAGTACAATCTCTTTATCATGAAAGCGTAACTTACAAATACAGATTTTTTTTGCTTACATAGCTGCACTCAAAAAAACAAAACAAAACAAAAAAAAGTGTAAAACTTTAGAGCCTACAAGTCCACTCAGTCCTACTTCTTATTCTGCCAATTGCTGAGACAAACAAGTATGTTTACATTGACGGGAGATACTGCTGCCTGCTTCTTATTTACAATGTCACTTGAAAGTGAGAACAGGCTTTTGCATGGTACTTTTGTAGTCAGCGTTGCAAGGTATTTGCATGCCAGATATGTTAAACATCCATATGCCCCTTCATGCTTCGGCCACCATTCCAGAGGACATGCTTCCATGCTGATGATGTTCTTTAAAAAAATAATGTGTCAATTAAATTTGTGATTGTACTCCTTGGGGGGAGAATTGTATGTCTCCTGCTCTGTTTTACCCGCATTCTGCATGTATTTCATGTTATAGCGGTCTCAGATGATGACCCAGCACACGTTGGTTTTAAGAACACTTTCTCAGCAGATTTGACAAAATGCAAAGAAGGTACTGACGTTAGATTTCTAAAAATAGCTACAGCATTCAACCCAAGGTTTAAGAATCTGAAGTGCAGTCCAAAATCTGAGAGGGACAAGGTTTCAAGCATACTTTTAGAAGTCTTAAAAGAGCAACACTCTGATGTGGAAACTACAGAACCCAAACCACCAAAAACGAAAACCAACCTTCTGCTGGTGTCATCTGACTCTGATAATGAAAATGAACATGCATCGGTCTGTGCTGCTTTGAATCATTATCATCAGCATGGAAGCATGTCCTCTGGAATGGTAGTTGAAGCATGAAGGGAGATATGAATCCTTAGCGCATCTGGCACGTAAATATTTTGCAATGCTGGCTACAGCAGTGCCATGCAAACACTTGTTCTCACTTTCAGGTGACATTATAAACAAGAAGCGGGTAGCATTATCTCCTGCAAATTGTAACCAATCTTGTTTGTCTGAGTGACTGGCTGACCAGACCAGGAGGTAGCATTAAGTGAACTTGTAGGCTCTAAAGTCTTACATTGTTTTAATTTTGAATGCAGGTTTTTTTGTACATAATTCTACATTTGTAAGTTCAACTTTAATGATAAAGAGATTGCACCACAATACCTATATGAGGAGAACTGAAAAATATTTCTTTATTTTTATACAGAGCAAATATTTGTGATCAAAAATAAATATAAGTGAGCCCTGTACACTTTGTATTCTGTGTTGTAATTGATATTAATATTTGAAAATGTAGAATATATTCAAAAATATTTAAAATAAATGGTATTCCATTGTTGCTTAGCAGCGCGATTAATCGCAATTAATTTTTTTAATCGTTTGACAGCCCTAATTCCTATGGAAGATCCAAAAGTAGGCTAAGCCCTTTTAGACATCAATCATTCATTGAGTGTATTTGTCACAAGCCATATTAAAATGACATGCATGGAAAAAGCTGATGGTGAATGATGGAAACTCTGCTTTTTCTAATCATTAATATTCCCTAAATCAGACCTGTTCCACCATGCAGTTAATGGAACTTGCCTCTGAATAATGTAGCCATTTCTTTACTCCACTGCTGTTTCTTTTGCAACTTTGCCTCTTTTCCTCTGTTACACGTCACAAGGAAACAAGTGAAAGCATCAATCACGCTTCAGATTAGGTTACTATGAAGATCAGGAGTTAATCCATTAGTATTTGGCAAAGAACACTGCCAAGTGAAACATATATCAAAGTTGAATGTGCTGTACTGAAACATGCCTCCACAGCAGAGGCATGGAAGACTTCACAGCCAAAACAAAGGGGAAAGGATGAAATAAACAGCAGAAAGACAGAGTGGGCTAGTACACTTGGAGATTGTACAGCCTATCCACCCAGCTATGCAGACTACAGACATGTAAAGTAGCGCGCCGTTCACAGACCCAGATCTAGGGAATGGCCAAATCTCTGTAGCAGAGAAAGGTCTAACTAACACAATCCAATGGCTGGAAATTGAAGCTACATCAATTCAGACTGGAAATAAGGTTACATTTTTAATGGGGAATTTAATTAATCGTTGAAACAATTTACCAAGGGTCGTGGTGGATCCTCCATCACTGACAATTTTAAAATCAAAATTCAATGTATTTTTTTCTAAAATGTCTGCTCTAGGAATTATTTTGGGGAAGTTCTCTGGCATATGTTATACACAAGGTCAAACTAGATAATCACAATGGTCCCCTCTGGCCTTGGAATCTATGAATCTGTGAAAAGCCATGACTCCAAACACTACCAGAATTTGGGGAGATCTCAAATTTGAACCCAGATCTGGATTCAAATATTATGGATTAAGATTCTCTGTATGCAGGTGATACAAATTAGGATGTACTGTAATAATGTAATGTTTATTAGGATGTCTGCAGTGGTGAATCTAAAACTGTTGTCCAGTCTTTGAATACCACCATAGTGTAAGCATTAGAGCTGGTTGGGAATTTTTCTTTGGGAACAAAATAATTCTGAGAGAAAATGCAGTTTCCACAAAATCTCAAGTTTCTTTGGGGGGAAATGTTGATTTTCCTCATGGAAAATTTCCTCACATCAACTTAAAATATTTAAATTTGTAGAACATTTCCTTTCAGGTTAGTTTGACACTGAACTGCATCCTTCTGGTCTGCCACTGTGCCTCATGGGAGTTGTAGTTTGGGTGCCTCATGTGTCCATTCGCCTCTGGGGACTGGGCTCCCTGGCTTTTTTACATCTCCAATGATGCACCAACAGTTTCCGCTGTGGACAACTGCTGTGGTGCTTTATGGAAGAGCCACAATCTTGGTGCATCATGGGAGATGTAGTCTGACTGGAAAACCCAACCCTAGAGGAGAATAGGGACATGAAGAACCTGAACTGCAACTCCCTTGAAGCACTGCAGCAGCTCAAGCAGACACAATTAAATGTTGAACTGGCTCAAAATGAAACATTTCAATTCAGTTTGACAAACCAAACTGAAATGTTTTAACATTTCTGAATTGAAATAGTTTTGAACTTTGTTCCACAAAAAAATGTGTTAATTAAAATGTTTTTCCTCATTCATGATGAAAACAGGTGTCAAAATACCAGAACTATCAGACTTCTCCTTGGGCTGGCAATTCCAATTTTTGACCAGCTCTGGCCAGACCAAAAATTCATTAATTTTTAAATGTATCTATTCAGAAGGATGTTGCATCAGGAAAAAACAAAGACGAGACTTCCGTGTAGTCACCTCATGATTAGGGTGACCAGATAGCAACTGTGAAAAAACGGGATGGGGGTGGGTCCAAATAAATGGGACTGTCCCTTTAAAAATGGGACATCTGGTCACCCTACTCATGACGGGCTAGATTCGGCCCCAGTTCTAGACTGCAGCACAAGGCTGTAAGATTTTATGGCCCACCCATCTGCACAGATACTGGGTCTAGGCACTGTGTTGGGGGAAACAGGAGCTCCATGCCCAATGCTCTCAGGGCCGCCCAGAGGATTCAGGGGGCCTGGAGTCTTTGGTGGAGAGTCCCAGTGTGGAAGGACCCCCCACCGTGGATCTTTGGGGCACTTTGGCAGTGGGTCCCAAGGCAGAAGGAGCCCCTGCCGCTGAATTGCTGCCAAAGACCTGGAGCAGAAGAAGCTCCAGGGGCCCGGGGCCTGCGAGAGTTTTCCAGGGCCTCCAAAGCAAGTGAAGGACCCCACTCCAGGGGCCCTGAAAATCTCTCATGGGGGCCCCTGCAGGACCTGGAGCCTGGGGCAAATTGCTCCACTTCCCCCCCCCCCACCCCCCGGAAGCCCTGAATGCTCTACTCATGAAGGAAGTTAAGAGTGATAGGAAAACGAGCCGAGCAATGGCTTGGTTCCCCAGTATGTATGCAGGAAATGTGCTGTGCTTTATAAACGGCTGCTGAAGCATACTTAGGCTAGCAAAGCAAAGAACACACACTGCTGGGGACTAGCACGTTACACAGAACAAGGCTTCAGGAAGACGCCAGATGGACATTTAATAGTGAAGGACTTTACAATGGAACTGCGAGGAGAAAGGAAAGGCAGGGCTGCGAGATTAGAGGCGCCTAGGCATGAAGTGAGGCCATCTGGCCATATTCTATCCTCACTCACAGACCTGCAATGCCACTGAAATCAATATCATTGCCTGGGCTATGAGTCGAGGCAGAGTACAGCCCAGATGTTTGCAGCTGTGTATTGACCCAAGCCAAATAGATAAACCTTCCTGCCCAATGGGAAATGGACTTCGGAGCAGTGTTTTTGGTTATCCCATGGGGAGAATGTCCCAGATCTGTTATCCTATCATAACTGGGCTTTAAGGCTAAAGTCAATGGAGGGCTCAAACGAGAGCTTATAAGTACGGTATAATGCGGAGGAAGGACATTGTTATCATTTAAAATGTAAAGGAACTCGGGGAAAATATATACAACAGTAACTTAGTGAGAACTGAGAGGATGTAAAGTCAAAGCTGGGTCTTTAAAATTAAAATACTGCAGATCTAATCAGTGGGAAAATGGTAATAATTATTTGCAATTAGTTTTATGGCTGCAAGGAATTGACATGCATCATTGTCTGCATCGTCAATGCCTGTTCGGTCACGCTGCATCGTTCAGGGGACTGCACATGAAGAAGAGAGATCAGCCTCATCTCTACTGTCTGCTAGAATGGTGAAAACTATCTGGTGAAATGACTTATTTTCTGGAGTATTAATGATTCAGGTAGAAATTCAGTTTCACCCTAAACAGGTGCTGTATGTTTGTGTAGTCAAGTTATCATATAATAAGGACTTTTCACGACATAGGATACATTTTGTAAAGCTGCTTCAGTGTGTTCTAAGCAACAGCTTCCCTTCCCTTGTTGGAACATATCCAGCTCTCACCCTTACAGCCTGTTTTTACTGAGTTCAACCCTAATAAATGGTCTCTATTGATAAATAAGCAACCTGTCCAACCTGCTGAGCTATAGGTCTGAGCAGGTCCCTCCCTAGAATTTATGCAAATTATTTCAGGATGAATGTGTCCAAATAATTGCAATTAGTTAATTAATATGTATATCAGTGATTCTCAAATGTTTGTACTGGTGACCCCTTTCACATTGCAAGCCTCTGAGTGTGATCCCCCTTATCAATTAAAAACACTTTTTAATATATTTAACACCATTATAAATGCTGGAGGCAACACAGGGTATGGGGTGGAGGCTGACAGCTCGTGACCCCTCAAAGTAAGAATCTTGTGACCCCCTGAGAGGTCCTGCCCCCCAATTTGAGAACCCTGATGTATATGAATCACTGCTGTCTATGGGATGGAATCAGAGCCATTCAGCTGTGTGTGTCACAGGCCCTATATAGCTCCTACTTGTTAGAGACTTTAGGTTGGGCAGGTGTAGGGGCCTGTGCTCTTTGGATCATGAGGATCTGGGGTCAATCCCTGCTATCACCTTGCAGCTTCAAGTGACACAGCCTGGTAACAGGCAGCTGAAATGGGCCTGTTTGCGTCTTGGCAGCAACCATGTGGCTGTGAGCCTTGGCTCCTTGATCAGCCCTGCTGTTTGGAAGCTCTGAGTGGTTAATTGGTCCCTATTAGTGAAAGGCTGAGCTGAACACTGAGGCCTAGTTTTGCTTGGTAAACTTGTGAGCTGCAAACATTTTTTTTTTTTTTTTTGAGCGCCTGGGTCAAACTGACCCAGTACAAAATATTTCGTTTAAATTTTCCCATGAGAAAAATCAAAAATGTTCAGCTCTACCTTACCCCTGCCTGCCCCCCATGTCAGCTGCAGGGCTGGCATGAGAGTTGCACTGCAGATTCTCTGTTACTGGAGTATTTCCCTGTGCTGGAATGATCTCTCCATGATCTCCCCTTTAAGCCTACTTTGCACTGCTGATATGATGCAAAGCAGCTGCACTCCAGCCCACTGCTTAGTTTTAACTCATTTTTACTATCTCCTTTATTTAAAAAGCTAAGCTAAAAGATCCTGAGCCTAGTTCTCAGGTGTAACAGGCACTGCTCCATTGACTTCAATGCCCCAGTATCCACCAGCAGAGAGTTTAGCCCTCCTGACTTACACTCACAGAGGTGTTAATCAGAAGGCATCTGTGTTTCTAGACACATCGTTAATTCTGATGTGGACCAGACACAGAACATACAATATATCCCATGAAATACTCAGTGCAGATTTATAAGGCATTTAGCTCTCAATCAAATATAAAATATCTTCATTAAATCTGTGCTGTAGAAACACTAGTGGCTTTCTAGCAAAATGTAACATTCATTCTCCATGCCCCATCCTCTAAAATCATCAACTCTGTGCACTCACGTCTGCGCTTCTGCTCCATGAGAGACGCCCATTGACTCAGTTATTGGCATTTTTGCCAGAACAATGAATGCAGGACTGAATTCCATCTCAAAGTTGTTTTCTTCCCTCAGGCTCTTGGACAAAGGGCCCAAACCACTACTGTTGACGTAGGCAAAGTGCCCAAGGGCAGCAAGAAACACAGGATTGGGCCCAAAGCATATATATTTTGTGGTTTCTAAAGAAAGAGATAATAAAGGTGATTTTATTAATAGTCAATAGACACTTCAAAGCAAAAATGTAGCTCAGAAATTAATCATTCTGTACTTCCTGCCTGAGATTTATGTTGACTCCAAAACTGACACAGGAATGAACTGAAAGCTAAATGTATAAACCAGTTTCTACAAATACAACTGGAAGAACTTTAATTGCTACAGAACCTGTTCCAGTCAAATAAGTTAGAGGAATGTCTAATTTTTTGACTCCATGAATTAAAATAATTTGTTGGTACTTTAGATATTGAATTAGCATCTAGACAGAGCTGAGTGAAATAATTTCTCAGCACTGACAAGACTCGTGCCACATAATGGTTTCCCAGATTTCTCAAAAGTTTGGTACAGTTCTGTTGATGTTGTTTGTGGTTTTCAATATATATGTTTCCCCCCAAAAAGCTCAGAATGATCTTCCCACTAGGAAATACCTAATGTCTATATTTACCAGTGCAAAGAGAGGCTGTGGCTGTGGAAATTTGCATAAAATATTTGTATTTGCCTCAGTTGTATTACAAATGATACTGGAGACCAGTGCAAAATTTTACACAGTTTGTAAATATTTATAAACTTCTTTGGGGGGAGGAGAGGAGGAAATTTTCAACATTGACAATGATCGTTTTGTGAAGTAAAATTTGTTCATTTTTCACAACACTCGGCAAAGAGTCAATCCAGCCTTAAAAATAACTTTAGGTGAAGAGTATCTGTATCTAACACACTATCATACTTGGTTTGAGGGGAGGGCACAAGGAGTACATCTACACTGCAAAACGCAAAGAAACCCACAGCAGCGAGTCTCCAAGCCTGGGTATACAGACTTGGGCCTGTGCTACGGTGCTAAAAATAGCAGTGTAGCCATCCTTCTCAGGGTGGAGCCTGGGCTCTGAAGCCTGGTGTCAGTGGTGGTTCTAAGAGCTTGAGCTCTAGCCTGAGCAGGGGTACCTACTCTGGTATTTTTAGCACTGGAGCACAAGCCCTGTGAGCCCAAGCCTTTTGACCCATGCTCTGAGACTCGCTGCAGTGGGGATGTTTTTGCAATGAGGATGTACCCAAGGTGCAGTCTTCCTCTCTGGCTCCCTTCCTTGGAATGTGGGACTTCATAGTCCCAGCGTCCTAGGGGCTGAAATCAGTGTCAAGACCTCCCAAGCCTCCCCAGTTAGTAATTCACGCTCTCCCAGAATTCCACTTTCATGGGCACTCTAGTTTATCATTTAACTCTTCGGGGACTGGTGGCAAGTAAAATAAGGAACACAAGCTATGCATGGGAACTTCTTAATCGTGCTCACTTTATTCATAGCCTGCACAAGTGCGTTACAGAGCTTTGCAAACAATAAATGCCTAAACACAGCAATCCCACTTCAGTGCCCTCACTGCTCCTGAGAGTCCTTGGGTTTGGTCAGTGACTTTAGGTAAAGGCAAAGCCCTTCCTCCATCAGTGTCTTTTGGTTCTGGCGATGGTATGGCTCCCTTTCTCAGAGCATATTCGGACACTTTTTCTGTTTCTCTTCCTTCTATGCTACAACCCCTGTGTCAGTTGCTGCGTAAAGAGTCATTAAAAGCCAATGGCTATGCTGGTAGCAACCCCATTGTCCCACCAGAATAGAATCATTCAGTGTTGATGGCACTGTTTCATCTTTCCAGACATAGTCTGTTTCAGCTTCAAAACAGGTTCTAATCTACACAGAAGATTACAATCATAATGCCCTTCATAAAACAAAGAGGGATGCATAAATTGACCCAGACTTATTCCTCAGAGTGTTATGCAGGGCATGCAGCAAAGTGTGCGCCCGATCTAGCGGGGGGTGGGGGAGGGAGTGTGGGGGGGAAGAGAGCCACGTGGCCAGGGCTTCAGTGGGGCATTTGCCATGTGGCCCCAACTGCCACGTCACCCGCCTTGCTTGGCTGGTGCCTAGAGCCAGCCCTGGGTTTGATGTGCATGGAGACTGAACTACCCTTTCAACCTGATGACATGGGCTCTGCTCTCTGCATATTGGTTAGATACTGTCAAAAGCTTCTTTTGCTGCAGCTCCTATTGAAACTGTTGTGTCGATAAATAAGACTCCAGGAAAATTATAGGCCTCTAAAGAGGAAGATAGCCTGGTGGCTAAGACACAAGCTGGAGACCCAGGAGATGTGGGTTCAATTTCTAGATCAGCCATCTCTTTATGGCATGACCTTGGATCACTGAATGTCCTCTGTAAAATGGGGATGAGAAAGTTGGACACCTTAGAGGGGTGTTGTATGGGGAAAAAAAACAATGCTGGCAACTCTCGTGAATCTAAGGTCTTTTTTTAACTGTTTCATGAAAACAAAAAAAACACATTAATTTTCCCTTATTCAGAATGGCCATCATCATCCACTACTACCAATGAGACTGAAGGCAGCAAAATGCCACCATTCCCTATGGTCGCTTTGCATGTGGAAGTGAGCCTGCCCCTAATAAAGATGGCTGCAACTTCCTATTGTTTTCAGTGGGACTGAAGCCATGTCCACAGGCAAAATGGTGGCCATACAATGGTTTGCGCAGTTGGAGGGGACACAGGGACTATGAGGAACAGCAGAGGCATGGTCAAAGGGGCATGGGGAGACTGAGGAGGGAGCTGGAGGCAGATTTAAGATTCACAGGGGACTGGAGGCAAGAAGAGGTGTGGGTTCAGGAGGAGACTAAGAGAAACGGGGTAATATCAGGAGCAAGAGGGAACCTGAGATTGTGCAGGAGGAGTCCTGGAGTAGGGTGGAAGATAGAGGAGCTCAGATGGCAGCTCCCCCACTCTGGGGGTAGTGGAGGGAAAGGAGAGTCCCCTCTGGGTAGCCAGCTGAAAGGTCAACTTTTTCCATGTGCATTTAAGACTGGATTTTGACTCTTAAAAGCTCCTAGGAATTGGCACGGGGGGGAGCGAGGGGGCTGATTCAAGATTTTTGAATGGGTGGGTCTGGCAATACTGAAATCCATGAATGTCTGTGAGGGGCTCAGATACCATGGTGATGGAGGCCATAAGTGGAACTAAAGGGAGAACTATTCCAATAGGTTTCCAGAGGACAAAGTCCAGTTTGAAGAGAGAAGGAAACAAGAGATAGCAGAGCAAACGTAAGAGCTTAATGGGGGAATAGCTTTTAAAAGGAATAAAACATGAAATCCCTACATATAAAAGAAGCTGGGACTTATCCCTGCCTAAATTCATCAGGGTTAATGGCTACCCTCACATGCTGCACTGTGGAGGGCTTGCTTGTCTATGGCTTTATCATTAGTGACAGAATCACCTCCCGGACACTTTGCTGCTAGAAACAGCTGCATTGATTTTATTGGCAGACCTGTTCCTTCCAGGCCCAACATTTTATAGTCAGTAACCCGGGGCTCCCCCTCTCCCTCCTCACTCAAGAAAATGTAACTTGACAGACACAAAGAGGAGCAGATCCATTTGTTCTTGAAATCCACATGGAGATTTCATGCCCGCTGCAGAGCCAGAGCCTAATTCCACTCCCGTCAGCTTCAGTGGGAGCAGGGCTGGTCCCTGAACTTCGTTAACTGGAAAAATCCTGCCTTAAATTCACACTCCCAATGCAATTCCAGGTTATTTAATAGGATTCCTCAGGGTTGAACTGGAAAGGCACCCTATGGTCCTTTGAATCCATGGGCCAGATCCTCAGCTCTTTTCCAGCAGATTTGCCCCTCTGGAAACCTGGGAGATCCTTCCCCCTGCGGATTTTTCCCTTGCAGCCTTCAGCGGAGGGAATATGAGCAGGAAGAAGTAGGCGTAGGTGAGCCGTTGCTGTGCTTCAGCAACCTGCAGTTGTTGGAATGGTCCTTAGGGGTCACTGACCACTAGCTGTGACTTCAGTGGCTCTCAATCAGGAGTACACAGAGGTCTCCAGGGATACATCAGCTGATCTAGATATTTGCCTCCTTTTACAATAGCTACATAAAAGCACTTGCAAAGTCAGGACAAACTAAAGTTTCATACACACACTGATGTGTTTATAAGCTCTATATGCTATATACTGAAACGTAAGTACTAGATTTATATTCCAATTGATGTATTTTATAATTGTATGGTAAAAATGAGAAATTAACCCTTTTTTTTTCAGTCGTGTGCTGTGACACTTTTGTATTTTTATGCCTGGTTTTGTAAGCAAGTCATTTTTAACTCAGGTGTAACTTGTGGGTATACAAGACAATCAGACTCCTGAAAAGGTTGAGAGCCGCTGACTTAGAGTATCCCTACAGCTTCTCTAACTTACATTAGGGGCTGGAATGGTCCTGGATCAGGGAACTGCAATGGTGGACTAGAGCCAACTTTCCCCTCCCTCTCCCCCCACCACAGCTGTGCCGTAGCTGAGAATCTAGACCAGAGTCTCTGATTCACGTGAAACTTTAATCACCTTTAAACCTGTAAATGTTAAAAACCTCCCCCACCATTCACTTTCACTGTCCCCTGCCTCTGTGTCCCACCCAAGTAAAACTCTGAGGGCTTGTCTACTCTGGCATGTTACAGCTCTGCAACTTTCTCGTTCAGGGGTGTGAACCGCACCTGCCCCCCCAAGCGCGGCAAGTTTCAGCGCTGTAAAGCAGCAGTGTAAACAGTGCACCAGCGGGAGGCACACCCCTCATGAAGGTGGGGTTTTAGCTCTCTCCCAGCACTCTGTCATGACTACACACGCCACGGTAAAGCGCTGCCATGCCAGCGCTTGAACATTGCCTGTGTAGACTAGCTCTGATACACACACAAAACCCCCTTTGGCTTGACTGGCTCCCTTATCAGTTCATTTCCAGGCCTTCTAAATGTTGGCGTTTGTAAGGGGGTGGGAGGTGGTTGCAAAAGAAAAGGCATTGCTGTCTGTGGAGGTTAGCTGGACTTTCACCCATAACTCTGCCTTAACTAAATATTTGTGTGGGAATGATTCCACACTGAAAACAGATAATACATGCTTTTCCTGCCCAGTTTGGGAGTACTCAAGCTTGACATATCAGGCCAAATCCTGCCCATTTTGTGGACACACAACTCCTGTTCAAGCAAATGGGCATTTGGCATAAACAAAGCAAGCAGCAGTGTTTGGCCCACTGGGAGCATGTTTAGGGTGGTGTCTTTAACTCCTTCACTGAGTTGCAATGATGCCCTTAGCTCTATCATGCTGTAGGTCTGACTTCTGAAGACAGCTCAGTTTAGGAGGCCAGCCTTCTTGTCCACCGGCTGCCTAGCCATTGCAAACAGAAAGTAGTGAACATTTATCCCTGCAGTGAGCAGATCTGAGCCTGAATATGCTGGGATAAAATGTGTGGATTAAGAAGGAGGTGTTTTTACATAGTCTTATAATAGGACTGTACTTTAAGGTTATCATAGGTACTTCCTGCACATATTGCCTCAAACGCAGACAAGGGAGAAAATGCCTTTCATATGTCTGGGCCTGTCCTCTGGAGAAATCCCTACAATCATGCCAATGCAACTTATCAGACAGGCAGCCTCTTCCTTTACTTATGTAGCCTCAGAGTGCAGATGCTGCTTCCTTTTCCTGCTTTGTGAGGAAATGATCTACCCTGACTTCTGGTGGGAATGATTCTCCGGTATTCAGATGGTGAAATTTACCCATGTGCACAAGGCCCAGTACCCGTCTTAATTCCCATCAAAGTACCGTGGTGGTACACGTGCTGCTTCTGTGCAAAGAATAATATAATTTCGTCCCCAAGGGACACAATTTCTTATTTTTTAGTCCCTTAATAGGTTAGATCCGTTAGAGTCATTTGTCTCTCCCAGAGTTCCTTACAGGCAGTTGGTGCCATGTTATAACCCTGTTTGTATTCACAGTACATTCTGTTTGTCTTACACTGTACATTGCTGAAATATTTACTGGGAGATGTAGCTTTCTCTCTCTCCATTATTTGTATACAATGCATGCTTTCACCAGAGGAGTGGAAACAGTCGATCAATCTCTCGTAATATATACTTGCCTACTGTACCAAAGTGTCTTTGAACAGTTCTATTGTCCATACTCTCTTTCACTCTTATTTCGTTATTTTCAAATGCATGAAATCTTTGACTAGAAATAAATGCCAGCTTGAGTGGCTGGTATAAACTCCTTAGACAAAAATGTCATAGTGATATGAAAGGGAAATTCAAAAATCACCATCAAATCCTTAGACACATTTCAAAGAGTTTCCTATCTTTCAAATCATTTGGGGCCAGCCTGCGAGCCTCTTACTTGCATTTGGGGAGCAGCTACTCTCACACGTAGTCCGGCTAACTTCAGTGAGTTTCCTCGTGCTTAAAATAGGGCACAGTCCTAAACATCTTGCTGACTTTAGGGCCAGATTGTGCCACCCTAACTCCAGTGATAGCCCCAGTTATTTCACAGCCTCGTTGCAGAATATGGTACTGCTCAGTGACATCACTTCAACAAAGCACTTCAGTTTGTGCTTAAATTTAAGCACATGTTTAAGGTCCTCCCTCTTCAGCAAATCATTTAAGAACGTGCTCAAAGACGTGGCTGAATCAGAGCCCTGTGAGTGATGGCACAATTTAGCCCCAGGAGAGTTTAAATGATCATCCAGGAATTCCTTTATTGCCATTCTGTGTAAATACAGATTAGATACACTACGTTGTTTGTACAATCTGCAAATTCCTTCTACAGACTAGAGAGAATATAGCTTACATAATCCTACACTGGTGCTTTACAGCGCTGCAACTTTCTTGCTCCGAGGTGTGAAAAACACCCCCGTGAGCGCAGCAAGTTACAACACTGTAAAGCGCCAGTGTAAACAGTGCCCCAGCGCTCCCAGCGCTGCAAGCTAATCCCCATGGGGAGGTGGAGTACATGCAGCGCTGGCGCCGCAACCACACTCGCGCTTCAAAGTGCTGCCACGGGAGCACTCCGACGGCAACGCTGTACCGCTGCAAGTGTAGCTATATCCATAGTTATCTTTGAGAAAGAGTTCATTTAAAAATAAAAGGAAATAAAATCATAGAATTGTAGGACTGGAAGAGACCTCGAGAGGTCGTCTAGTCAGTCCACTGTACTCACGGCAGGACTCAGTATTTTCTAGATATGCAATCATAATATCAGCCAATCAAAATGAAACCCATGAGCTCAATCATGCCCTGTGATAACCCCCATCTGCGCTGGCCCAGAGGACAATTTTTAGACAAAAATCCAGCATAAGTCTATGCCAGTCCCTGCTGGGCACCATCCTGATAATTGTATGTTTACTTTCAGTATATTATTCATCCACTATCTGTCTTCGTGTGCTGTATAGAGTTCCAGGCACATAGGCATGTTCCCCGGTAAACAAGGGAAATAGAGCAGGAACTCAAGCTGTGTTAGAAGCTTGATTATTTGAAGATCTAGTCATAGTTGTTTTCTGTAATAGATGCCTTCTCTTTTAGAAGATCAATGATTCCATATATAGTAACATGAGGTGTACCAGGGGTTGGAAGGGATGGGTTGGGTACAATGCACTCTGGTGACCCTGTGCCAACAAAATATCGCATAGGGCAATGTAGGTAAATGTTCCTGCTGCTGTAAATATGAACAGGACAGCCTGCTTTAATTTATGTTGCGGGCTGAACAAGCCTCACCCAGACCCAGGATTATTGTGGCCAAAAAATTAACATAATACTACCTCTGTCCCGCATTCTTCTAGGTGCATTAAGTTCAGCTCAGGCTCAGGACTGAGCTCCATACTGAATGAATCCATTCTAGATTTTCATGTTGAGTTGAATTCCAACCCCTTCAGCAGCAACCTTCTTGGTTGGAAGCAGACCCTTGGTAATGTACAAATGAGAGAACAAAAAGGTGTGCATAGGTTTTTAATGATAAATTTCTCTCTCTCGGGACCAGTGCAGTTTCCCACACCTTGAGGTGTGTACGCTCCATAGAGCATATCTTGTTTACTAACATTTTACCCAAGACTATGTCCCACATAAATCCTCATTTCCCTATGGGAACAACTGTCTCACAGTACAGCCAGGGTTAAAGAAACTCTGAAAACCACAATCATGCTTTCCTTCTGCAACATTCCTGGCAGAGGCTTGTATTTTTATCATTTGCAAAACCAGCTACATCTGCTCTGTTGAACTATAACTGGAATTCTGACTCCATTATTATGACCTCCGTAAAACAAGCTAGCCAGCCACTGGGGTGTATAATTTAAATTCTACGGGCTTTCCCAAGGAAAAGATAATACCACATCGAATGGAGCTGAATAGAGAGTCAAGACAGCTCCAGTACGTCTGCTGCTACCAAAACCTATTGAGTCTGTAAATGAAATTTTCCTAAAAGTCATCTAGGGCCATGTGCTCCTATTTCTTTCACATCTCAACATGTAGCAATTTATTACAAACCTGTTTCTGCCCAAGAGTATAACGAGAGTAATCAGTTAAGGTGGGCTATTAGCAGCAGATTATCACTACAAAAGTTATGGTTAGGATGGAAACATCCATTTTTTCATATCCTCTGTGTATATATATCTTCCTACTGTATTTTCCACTGCATGCATCCGATGAAGTGGGTTTTAGCCCACGAAAGCTTATGCTCAAATAAATTTGTTAGTCTCTAAGGTGCCACAAGTACTCCTTGTTCTTTTTACAGATTTTGAATCACTTGATTGGGTGCTTCCAGCCATGCTTTCTGCCAGACCAGGTGCCAGCTCATGCCAAGGCCCCGGGACTCACTAAACATTGACAAATGCATAGCTGGAAATCAGTCTGGTTCACCTGTGTGTTGGCCTTGCTAAAACAGATGTTAAGTTGATAAGAATGTGCTTAGATCCGAGGATGCTGCTGCATGTATTAATCTCACTTATCTTTACCCAGTGTCATAAAGCAATAGTAAATGTTTGCATTGTGAACCTCTGTAACTGTGTCATCACCAGACAGGAAAGAAGCATTAGTTAATGTAAAGTGCTCGTGCTGCACAAAAGAAGGCCCATTATGAAGCATCAAAGGACAGAGACCTTGTTGACTGCATTCCTCACCTCCTCAGGAAGGGGAGACCTGCGCATGGACTTATCCCATCATCTTGGATTCTGGGGTGAAGGAGTTAAAAATCCCTGACAAAGAGAAACTTGTTTCTTTTTGCTGCTCGGACTCTAACGGGGCAAGAATCACTAAGTATCAGCAAAAGACTTCCCCCCCCTCCCCCAGCTGCTTTGCGTGGGTTAGCCCAAAGGACGTAGAGAGTCTGCTTGTGATAGAAGTTTCTATTATCTTTTGAAACTCCAGGCTGATACCCATTTGTGAGTGTGTGTTACCTGCTTTAACCTGATACATAACTCTCCTTTCTTTTTCTTAGTTAATAAATCCTTAGTTAGTGTGTTACAGGATTGGCTACTGGCATTGTCTTTGGTTTGAGATTTGAGATACACCTGACCTGGATAAGTGACTAGTCCTTTGGGACTGGAAGTAACCTGAGGAGTCTTGTGTTTTTTGATGTAAGGCACCATCTATCACATAGTCCAGCTTGCCTGGACAGCAAGATAGACTGGACTGCCCAAAGAGACTGTCTGTGACTCTATGGTAAGACCGTAATAGTGCGTTTAGGAGTTCACACTTGTTATTGGCTTGGTGAAATCTGATTATAGAACATGCAACCAGTTTGGGGTTTGTGCCCTGTTCTTGACAGTCTGCCCTAAGGTTGGCACTCACGATCATGAGCCACTCCAGACAGAGTGACCACGTCAAGGGACATTTTTTCTCGTGGCTGGTGATGCTTAATATATTAAATGGCTTGTTTGGTAGTTTGTTTATATTTTGGCACCTTTTTACTACAAAGGGGAACATACAGCCCTGATTTCTTACCTTCATTTTTGGGATGGCTAGTATGAAGCGTTGTAGCTAATTTGGAAAATGGGAGCATATAATAACCTTGGGCTTCATTTTTCAGAAACTGGTTGATGACAATAGAAATGTTTATCTGTTTTATTTTGTCTGTTAGCAGGGTCCAATTAGGCCTTTAGAAATTATAAGCATTTAAAAGGACACCACTCCATCACTCCTCACTTCCAGACAAAGGCTTTGTAAATATCTCAGCAGTCATAAATCATTATGACTGTATACACAGAGTGTTCTGTGCTGCAACTCATCACCAGAGTATAACTGTAACTCCTTTCCTGACTTGCGTTTGCTCTCCCAAAGTAATTGTCACGTATCTTCAGCGTGCAGTAAAGAGGAGGCATTTCAGCTCATGCCTCCTGTGCTCCCAAACAAAAGCTGTCTTCAAATCAGAGCTAAGGTTGAAAGTAGAGCTGTCAATTAATCACAGTTAACGCAAGTGATTAACGCAAAAAAAATGAACTAGATTTTTAAAATAGCCGTGATTAATCACAGTTTTAATGGTACAGATAAATAATAATGGAATACCAATTTAAATGTATTGTAAATATTTTTAAATGTTTTTCTACATTTTCAAATATCTTGATTTCAGTTACAACACAGAATACAAAGTGTACAATGCTCAGTTTATATTCTTATTTTTATTACAAATATTTGCACTATAAAAAACCCAAAAGAAATAGTATTTTTCAGTTCACCTCATACAAGTGCTGTAGTGCAATCTCTGTGTCGTGCAATTGCAACTTACAAATGTAGAGGGTTTTTTTAATGTATTTGCTCAAAACAAAACAATGTAAAACTTTAGCGCCTACAAATCCACTCAGTCCTACTTCTTGTTCAGCCAATCGCTAAGAAAATAAAAAAACCCAACTTCTACTATTTTTAAAACTCTCATGGTTTGGAGGGCCCAACTCTGTTCCTTGAATACATGAAGTTGGCAATACTGCACAGACAGGAGTCTCTTTGCTGCAAGTAACTAATTTTATAAGGAAGAAAGAAAGAAAGCTGGCTGGCTGGCTGGCTAGAAAGCTCTTACTACTTGGATCTCAATTTAAAAAATAGCACCAAGCCAGAAAGAGCTGAAAGTCCAAGAACACATTTAGGCAGTGAGCCTGCAATTTACAGCTTGGCTTCAGTGGGGCTCTGCACAGCAGTCCGCCTCTGCATAATATGCTGCAGGATCAGGGCCTTGCACCGTCACTACACCTACGTGGGGCCCCACATACTTCAACAGGCTATTAAGCAGGTGCAGCTTTGTAGGTTGCAGGATTGGGGCCTTAATGTGAAATCGTTGATATGTTTTGCACATGGACCTCATGCTTTCCATTTGAAAAACACAGCCTGTTTGGCCAAGTTTAAATACCTCAGAAATCATTCACAATGTAAACACTGGCACAGTCTTAACTAAGGAGAATGCCTGTAATCTGTGTGTTTGTGTACAAGCAAGCTCTGTATTATCCCTCACTTACCACCAGCAGTGATGTATAATGCTTCAGAGTCTAAGCAATAATCTATTTTGCTATTTCATAACTGGAAATAAAAATAATTTGCTTGAAATTAGCCCACAGATTAACACCCTCCAACTGTTGCTTTGATATCATACACCCTAAACAAAATCATTAGTGCTGTAGTTCATGATTCTTTTCTTGTACATCTTCCTACAAATTCTCAGCAAGTAGGATTAGTTTGGGATGGTTTTTCACATGCGGTTCAGGGTTGTTTGGTGGGATTTTTCAGACTGTTTAATCCAGTGGTGCCCAATCTTATTACACAGGCAGGCCCATATAAATCCGAGCACAGGCCTATGAGGGCCAAACAGATTCTACATATTTTAATAAGATGTATTTAGATAGGTTGTTTCTCTGTACAGTAATGTTTATTTACACATCCTCAGGGTTTAACTCAGTTGAGATATTCCTGCCTCTCTGTGAACAACAGGGAGTCGAATGGCACCTGTAAACATGACAACAAAACGCTAACGAATCGGCTGTTAACGTATTGTGTTGAAGCAGGTCACGGGCCTATGAATTGCTCTGGTAGGCCGTAGGTTAGGCACCCCTGGTTTAATCAGTTGAGTATATAGATTCTGCAGGTCGTTTTAGGGCAAAAATCTGCACACCTGTCTGAAAACAGGTATGCAAAGGATCTGAACTATAAAAGTTCTAATGTGGCATTGCAAGACTTTTCTGCAAAGCAGGCGGCTTAGTTTCAATAAGCACTAATTCAGTTCAACACACACACTCTCTCTTTCACTCTAAGTTGGCTAGTTTGTTTGCAACATGAAATTATTAAAGCTTTGTGTTAGGACAGAAAATGTGAAATGCTGAGAAAATTTTTCTTCATGTAATAATTGTAAAAAGTTTTGCAAGCTACTAAATTGTTATCTGATGTCCTTCAGCTCCCTTGTTTCTCTTTCAAATTCAGTACTGTATAGTACAGAATTTACTAAAATAAAACAGGCCAGATCTTTAGCTGGTATAATTTAACACGCCTCTGACACTGCCTCACTCTTTCTTCTTGGGACAGTCACTTAGGATTTGGCTGTATCCTAGGCTGCATGGCTTCAAAATGGCACTAGAGGGCGTCAGACCCCCTCCAAGTTGCCATATGGCCTCCCTGGACATTGGTTGTAGGTCCATAGAGGTAGGTGGAAGTTATGTGTCTGCTACTCCAAAGCAGGAGCGGGGAATGGATAGGAGTCGGTTGAACCTTGTCTCTGACTTCTCAATGCACTGGCCAGGACTGCTGAACCAGCACAGAGGGCTGGTAATCTACTATGGGGATGGGCCAATAGCAGAAAAGGAATCATGTCTCTGAGTCACAATTTACTTTTTGAAGTGTTTTTGGAGGGGTACAGCTATGTGCTGCTTCTAATGCAGCAGAAACCATAATTGTACAATCCAGCCTTTAGTCTCTCACCATCTCTAAAGATGGGCTCATAACATTTATACCTACTTCATAGGATCAGTCAGTGTTTGTAAAGGACTTGAAAGATAGAACATGTTAACTGTCACTGTAGAAAGATAACATCTCATTATCTCAGGTTTATGGGCCACCAGGATCACTTTACGACACTATAAAGGGAGCTGCCTTCCCTGCACCTGTGCCAACATATGTGAGATGGGGAAAACCCTGCTTTAAACAGATGGACAGTAGCCCAATAGAGACAATAACAACTTTTATAGGCAGCTACAAAGTTGATTTAATCCAGAAGCAATGAGTGTTGAATGGGAAACAAAAAAAAACAAAAAAAAAGACACAGAGAAGATGGACCGTGCAACCTGAATGTTCACTGCTGTGTTCGTTTAGTAGGTCCTTGCTGTTGTGTATTGAGGCATGTTTTGTAATAGGGCTCTGGTTTGGATTCTCCTTCCAGTGTCAAAAACCAATCAAAACAAGGCTATTTAGTTTCTTAAAAAAAAAACAAAAAACTTGCCTATTGCAAGCCTGGCCCCTAGGTGCCAGTTACCAAATCCAATCCGGCAGTGTAAGATGTCTGGAAAGTCTTTTGAGGAGCACTTTGTATGTTATATTGGAACAGTATACATCTCCAGAGCGCATGGGCAGCAAGATCAAACTGACCATGCACATGCTGGGTGGATTTCAGGATACTGTGTGAACAGAAATGTTATTAACCTGGTTGTGAGACATGATCTGAAATTTTGCAAAGAGAAATTTTGTGCCTGTGATTAATTCTGTGCATCTAACTACCAGATTTGCGGGCATGTTAATAACATGGTGTGTACCCACAATTAATTACAAGCAGGTGCCAAATTGGAAGCCGGGTAGTCGCCTTTTGGGGGGGAAAAAAGAGAGGCTAGCCAGGTATGCTATACCATGTCAGAATAGGGTCCTTTATTGCGGGGGAAGACTGATTTTCAGAAGGTTGGTTATTCCATCTGTGATCCTCAGGGTTTAACTCAGTTGATATATTCCTGCCTCTCTGTGAACAGGGAGTCGGGTGGCACTTTAAAGACTGACAGATTTATTTGGGCATAAGCTTTTGTGGGTAAAAAAACACACTTCAGGTTTTTTACCCACGAAAGCTTATGCCCAAATAAATCTGTCAGTCTTTAAGGTGCCACCGGACCCCTTGTTGTTTTTGTGGATACAGACTAACACAGCCGCCCCCGATACCTGCCTTTTTGCACTGTCCTCCAAATCACTTTATCACTGACTTCAACTCTCACTGTTTCCAGTTTGTCTAATTCTGTGATATACAGGGTACGTCTGCACTACAGGATTATTCCGATTTTACATAAACCGGTTTTGTAAAACAGATTGTATAAAGTTGAATGCACGCGGCCATACAAAGCACAACAATTCGGTGGTGTGCGTCCGTGTACCGAGGCTAGTGTTGATTTCTGGAGCGTTGCATTTTGGGTAGCTATCCCGTAGGTGTCCCATAGTTCCCGCAGTGGCCCCCGCCCATTGGAATTCTGGATTGAGATCCCAATGCATGATGGTGCAAAAACAGTGTCGCTGGTGATTCTGAGTAAATGTCGTCACTCATCCCTTCCTCCGTGAAAGCAATGGCAGACAATCATTTCGCGCCCTTTTCCCCTGGATTGCACTGGCAGTCGCCATAGCATGGCAACCATGGAGCCCGTTTTGCCTTTTGTCACTGTCACCGTATGTTTACTGGATGCCGCTGACAGAGGCGGTACTGCAGCGCTACACAGCAGCATTCATTTGCCTTTGCATGGCATGATAGCAGCAGACGGTTACCCGTTGTTCTGTTACCGTCTGCCTGTTGCCAAATTGTAAATTGGCAATGAGAGATGACGGTTATCTGTTGTTCTGTACCGTCTGCTCTGTGCATGGGTGCTCCTGGCTGACCTTCGCTGAAGGTCGGGCGGGGGTGCAAAGACAAAATGGACATGACTCCCTGGGGTCATTCCCTCCTTTATGTTTTATCTAAAAATAGAGTCAGTCCTGCTGAGAATATGGGGCAAGTGTACTAGAGAACCAGTGTATTCGAGAGAACCAGAGAGCACAGCCACTCGGTTGTCAGATCCCACAGAAATGATGAGCTGCATGCCATTTTGCCGGGTGTCCCTGCAACAATCCCACCCCTTGCTTCCCTCCTCCCCCACCTTTCTGGGTAACGCGATTGCAGGGTCCCCCATTTGTGTGATTGAAGTAATAAAGAATGCAGGAATAAGAAACACTGAGTTTTTAGTGAGATAAATGAGGGGGAGGCAGCCTCCAAGCTGCTATGATAGTCCAGGCAGTACAGAATCTTTTCTTTAGACATGGAATGGGGGGGGCTGATGGAGTTCAGCCCATCAGTTGTTATGATGAGGATGGTTCAGATGCCAGCCATTCTGTACCATCTGCCGGAAATAACGGGAGTCATTCTATATTTTTACCAGGCGCCCGGCGACCTCACCTGAGGAACAGCCAGGAGCACTTTCACGAGCTGATGACGAGGACAGCTACCAGTCCTACGGCACTATACCATTCTGCCAACTGGGGAGGGAGGTGAGAGGATGCTGCTATTCATTGGCCCAGCACCATGTCTACCAGCAGCGTGCAGTAGACATACGGTATGACATTGAAAAAAGTAAGAAAATGATTTTTTTCCCTTTTCTTTCACGGGGGGCGGGAGTGGGAGTAAATTGACAAGATATACCTGAACCACCCCAGACAATGTGTTTGACCCTACAGGCATTGGGAGCTCAGGCTAAGAATGCAAATGTTTTTTGGAGACTGCAGGGACTGTGGGATAGCTGAGTCCTCAGTCCTCCCTCCTTGTCCTCCATGAGCGTCATCTGATTCTTTGGCTTTCCATTATGCTTGTCACACAGCACTGTGCTGTGGACTCTGTATCATAGCCTGGAGATTTTTTTCAAATGCTTTGGCATTTCGTCTTCTGTAATGGAGCTGTGATAGAACAGATTTGTCTCCCCATACAGCGATCAGATGCAGTATCTCCTATACGGGCTTTTCCTGTCTACCTGGCCAGTGCATCCGAGTTCAGATTGCTTTCCAGAGCGGTCACAATGGTGCACTGTGGGATACCGCCTGGAGGGCAATACCGTTGATTTGCGGCCACTCTAACCCTAATCCGATATGGTAATATCGATTTCAGCGCTACTCCTCTCGTTGGGAAGAATACAGAAACCGGTTTAAAGAGCCCTTTATATCAATATAAAGGGCCTTGTTGTGTGGATGGGTGCAGTCTTAAATCAGTTTAACGCTGCTAAAATCGGTGTAAACGCGTAGTGTAGACCAGGCCACAGTAAATGGAAAGGGGAGCTCATAATCAGTCGTTAGCCACAATTAAGTCAAGTGTGAGGAAAATCAGACCTTGGATATTTTTGTGAGTGAGTATAGAATTACCCCCAACAAAGACTTTATGATAGAAGTTGCAGACTATCCCCTCACAATTAATCAGTTACATGGAGCAACTCAAGAGTTTTAAACTATCTTTGGCCTTGGCTACACTGGTGCTTTACAGCGCTGGAACTTTCTCGCTCAGGGGTGTGAAAAAAACACCCCCTTGAGCACTGCAAGATACAGCGCTGTAAAGCACCAGTGTAAACAGTGCCGCAGTGCTGGGAGCGCGGCTCCCAGCGCTGCAAGATAATCCCCATGAGGAGGTGGAGTACGTGCAGCGCTGGGAGAGCTCTCTCCCAGCGCTGGCGCTGTGACAACACTCACACTTCAAAGCGCTGCCGTGGCAGCTCTCCCGCAGCAGCACTTTTAAGTTTCGAGTGTAGCCATACCCTTTGTCTCACAGAAAAGACTGGGATGTTTGATGTCTTTGTTGTTTCTGAATGACTGTTAGGTGCTCAAGTACTTGACTTCTTTATAATTCCAACTAAGTTGTTAATTAACTGACTCTATCAACCCCCCAACCTCTTCAAACTCAGCATCAGAAGGGAGCTCCCCACAGAGCAGAATGCACCAACTCAAAACAGCACCAGACCCTGTGAGAACAACAGACGCAAAACCTGTAGACATATCTTCACTACTATAATGATCAGCACCCTCCACACACACTTCTTTCAAGATCCATGGGTTCTACACATACCTACCACAAGATGTGGTGTATCTCATCCAGCACACTAAATGCCCCAACAACTAGGTGGGTGAAACCAGACAATCACTACGCTCTCACATGAGCTCACACAGCAAAATGATAAAAGACAAAAACACCCTATCACCTGTGGGTGAACACTTTTCACCAAGTGATCACTCTGCATCTGACCTCTCAGTCCTCATCCTCAAAGGAAACCTGCACAACACTTTCAAAAAACGAATGTGGAAGCTTAAATGCATAATTCTGCTAGACACTAAAAATCATGGATAAAATAGAGACACTGGATCTATCTCATTACAAAAATCTATAACTCACTAACAACCTTCTTCCTACCCCCACCCTATCTGGAGGGATGTTAACAGGCCATTTCACCTTGAATGGTCCCTTGAAATATGTGTTAACTGCTTATGCTAAAAAACAAACAATCTATTCCACATTGTATTTAGCGCTGACACTTTTGTTTCCCAGACCTGAAGAAGAACTCTGTGTAAGCTCAAAAGCTTGTCTTTCTTACCAACAGAAGTTGGGCTAATAGAAGATATTACCTCATCTACCTTGTCTCTCTTATATCCTGGGACCGACACAGCTACAACATACATACTGTATCCAATTCGTTTCCTCTAGTACCTGGGATTTAGGCTTTGTCCACAGGGTTGCTGGTATTAGCAGATTGGCATAGCTATGCTGGCAAACCATCCTAGTATAGATGCTGCAGATTATACTGGCAAAAAGGTGATTTTGCTGATGTAGCTCAGGAGTAGCCAATTATTTTTGTCAAGGTCCAGATTTGTTGGTCACGGCATAGTCAAGGTCCAGATTCCAGAGAAACATATTTCACACCTCAATAGCAATAATAAGTAAATAAAAAGATTTTGTGGTCTGTTCAAAAGCATCTGGCAGTACGGATTTGGTCCACAGTCCGCCTCTTCACTACCCCTGGTATAGCTTATACATGTTCTCCATATGAACTAAGATATACCATCAAAAGGACTTTTATGCTGGTATAATTACATCAGCACTAGGACTTTTGCCAATATAAAAATGTAGTTATTTAAAAAAAAATCACACACCTAAGTAACTTTAGCATTCCTGGGACAGTTTCTAGGGTAGACCTGGCCTTAGTGTAAATGTGGAAAGAAGTGTATAGTACTCAAACGTCTTAGTTTGAATATTAAAAGCTTAATCCAAAGCCCATTGAAGTGAAAGAGTGTCTTTCCGTTCATTTCAGTGGGTATTGATCAGGCCCTAAAGGTTCCATGTAAGTGCTGTTATTATTGTTATGATGAAGCATAGCACCAGTTTTCAGTTTCAATCTTTTGCCTATAAACTTCTCAGGGCAACCATAGTAATAAAACTGCTTAGATTAGCCTAATATATTGTGCGGTTATGATGATGGATCCTATGGCAGAGTTAGAGGATGTGTAACTAGTACTGTTGTTTCTGAGCATTTCTATAGAAATGGGTCAGTGATGAGTCTCTTGGTTAAAGTGGTGAGTGAGGAGTCTATAAACTCTGAATAGAGTTAAAAAACAAAACAAGATATGCTGAAATGAAAAGACAAAGTGGCAGGGCCACTCCACTCTGTCAAATCCTTTTCCAGCATCACTTGAAACATCCATAAAAGGTGAGTAAGTATCTCACAGTGACAAGGTGAGCTGTGACACCATACGAGATGTCTGGTTACCATAGAAGTCCACTGTTCTATTAACCTGATCTTGTCCTAAAGAATTCAGTTGAAACTGATTTCAGTGAAAACTTCATCTAGCTTTTGTGCTGTGGTGGCTAATGCCATACTTTGGATGGAGGAGGGCTTGGGGAGAATGGAACCACTCAGAATCCTTATTAACCCTGGCCTTGGTGATTACATTGTCCCAGCAATTCATTAATCTTTGCAAGGCTTTAGTGAGGGGAAAAGCAGTGCACTCTTGAGCAAAGGGCTGGGAAGTGAAACCCCACTCTGTTCTGAGCCCAGCTCTGCCACTCATTCACTGTGTGATCTTTGGTCTCGTCATCTAAACACTCTGTATCTGTTACCTCACCTGAAAAGCAAGGAGAATACTTGCCTGCTTCTTCTTGTCCCATTAGTCAGCATCAGCAGTGCAGATGCATGGAGTATAGAATAATAGAAATGCAGGGCTGGAACAGACCTTGAGAAAGGATCAGGTCAAACCCAGATCAGCGCTGACAGGGGTTCATCCAACATGTTCTGTAAAACTTCCAGTGGTGGGGATTCCACAAGCTCCCTTGGAAGCTTATTCCAGAGCTTAACGATCCTGATAGTTAGACAGTCTTCCTTAATATCTACCTAAGTCTCCCTTGCTGCAGATTAATCCATTTCCTTCTTGTTCTACCTCCAGTGAATATGGAGAACAATTGTATCACAGTCCTTTTTATAACAGCCCTTAATATATTTGAAGACTGTCAGGTGTCTTGAGACTAAACATGCCCTTTTTTTAATCTTTCTTCATAGATCAGGGCCTTTTATCATTTTTGTTGCTCTCCTCTAGACCCTTTCCAATTTATCCACATCTTTCATAAAGTGTGGCACCCAGAATTGGAAACTTTACTCCAGCTGATGCCTCACCGATGCCAGCTGGAGTGGAACAATTATCTCCCGTTAATACACCATGGAATATTAGCCTTTTCACAGCTGCATCACATTGTTGATTCCTGTTCAATGCCTGATCCACCGTAACACCCAGATCCTTTTCCCCCATGTTGCTACCTCTCTAGTTGTTCCCCATTTTGCAACTGATTTCTCTTTGCTAAGTGAAGTACTTTGCACTTGTCTTTATTGAATGTGTGACTGACACACCTTTTACAAACCCGCTGGCCAGGCCTGACAGTCTTGGTTTGAAAATGAGTTTTTCTTCTCCTAAGTGGACTGCCTGCCCCACTAACACTAGAGGGACAGAGAAGTGAAATGACTAGCTCTAGGCCACCCTGCAGGTCTCTGGTAGGAATAGAACCCACGTCTCCAGAGTTCTGACCCGTACTCTCTCTACTGTACCACGCCAGTGGGGAGAATGCATACCTACCTCACCTAACATTGTCAGGCTTAGTTAATGCATGTTCGTGAAACATTTTGCCATCTCTCGTATGGCAGGTGCTACAGGAAGACAAAGGAAATTGTAATGCCAGAATTCAGCAGAGTTGTAGGCTAAATGATAACTGAGGGCTGGTCTACACTGGGGGGGGAATCGATCTAAGATAAGCAACTTCAGCTACGTGAATAGCATAGCTGAAGTCAAAGTATCTTAGATCGAGTTACCTACCGTCCTCATGGCACAGGATCGATGTCCATGGCTCCCACTGTCGACTCCACTACCGCCGTTCGCGTTGGTGGAGTTCCGGAGTCGACGGGAGCTTGTTCAGGGATCGATATATTGCGTCTAGATGAGATGCGATGTATTGATCCCCAAGAAATCGATTGCTACCTGCCGATATGGCCGGTAGTGAAGATATACCCTGACAGTCTAAAGAACACACTGGAAGGGGGTTGTTAAATGTGTAGATGTGCAAAACAAACTAGAGAACACTCAACAGACAGTAATCTATCAGTCTGGCCTCACAGCAGGGATTATAACTTTTAAAACTTCTATTTAGATTGTTAAGAAAAACAACTGCTGAATATAAATAATGAAGTCCTTGCTTTGAACTGGGATTATTTAAAGAAGAGAGGCACCTAACTCCCCTAAGGCTCCTTTGAACATCCCAGACTTATACCACAAAGCCCTGAAGAAGTGTAGGTGCTGTGTGATCTGAAGAAAATAAAAACACCTGTGGGGGAATAAAAAGTCTCCAGCAATTTGAAACGAATAAAAACCCATCTTGAGGAGATGGAAGAGCTTAAGGGGGTCATGAGTTGGAAATGGAACTCAGAGAACTTTTGGTATGTTTGACAAACTTAATTTTTTTGTGCTACAAGATAGTACAGAGAATCTGAGCCAGCAATTCCCCGTGCTGGGTGGTAGAGAAATTCTTACAGTGACAATCCCAGTAACAATGCATTTATTCTTGCCTTTGTCATTCTGAAAGGAGGTGCTTTTCATGCAGTTTTACAAAGTGCTTGAATGAAATATCTGAAACTGTACAAACAGCTTGAGTTTCACAGAGTACCAAGAGAACATTTTACACACACTCATTCTCTCTCTCGCTAATAAGCAGCAGTGAAAAAGAGAAATAATTCCATCCCAACATTCTGGGGAACTCATAGACCACTGCAGCTCCAGTCTTATGGTTTATGAAATCATCAGGAACCCTGAGAGGAATGGATTCCACAGCTCTCGCTGCACTACGGCTGCATAATCATGAGAAAAACAGAGACAAGTTGTTGGAAGAGGGGTGGCTTTTTCAGAGCAGCAGGGAAGCTGTTTACAGCCCAGGGCTCTTTTAGACTGAAGTGATTTAAGTGCCTCTTCAGCAGCCCAAAACCTAAGCCGCTTTGGATGATAATTGTGGTATTTATTGAATTAAAGAAGGTTTGTAGCTGGCCCATTGCCAACAACCTTTCAGAAGAATAATAGGCCTGATAACAGTTTCCTTTTAAAATCCCATTAACTTGCATGGGGTCTGTGGTAACATGCCCATCTCAATGGCAGTGCCGTTCTAGGGGTTGGTCTCTGCTCTCATCTGCGATTCCTACATTTGGCATGGTCAAGGGGACAATCCTGAGCTGGGGTGTGGGGAGGGCCAGGTTTTATTTAAGATTGGTTTTGGGGGGAGAAGATTAATTACATGGATACCAGGCCATGGGAGAAGCTGGGATTTTCCCTCGGGTTGTAGATCTCGAGACACGTGAGACATCTTTGAGCTTTTGAAACATGCCGGATTGACAGCCTCACAAACTCACGGCCTGTCTGTGGGGTTGATTTTCCCCTGTCCCTGCTCAAGTCCTGTACACCTGTGCCAAGTGAGGGTGAAATCCTGTCACTCTCATTTTGGTAACTTTTGACAACCACTTTGCCCTAACCTTACCTACATGTAAGTGGACTTCATAGATTCCAAGGCCAGAATGGACCATTGTGACCATCTAGTCTGACCTCCTGTAGAACCAGAGAACTTCCCCCAAATAATTTTTAGAACAGATCTTTTAGAAAAAAACATCTAATCTTGATTCAAAAATGGTCAGCAATGGAGAATCCACCACAACCCCCGGTAAACTCTTCCAATGGTTAATTACTCTCACTGTCAACAATTTATCCCTTGTTTCCTGTCTGAATTTATCTAGCTTCAACCTTCAGCCATTGGATCATGTTATACCTTCGTCTGCTAGCCTGAAGAACCCATTATAAATATCAGGAGTGAAGGTAACTAAGGACACTTACCAGTATGGGTGGCAGCTCTGGCCCCCAGAAGGGGTGGGGTCTCAGGTAGAAGGGGTGGGGCTGGGGGTCAGCATCCTTCAGCCAGCCCTTCCAGGCTGCCTGGCCCACGCCACCCAGGGCTCCAGTGTTAATTTAAAGGGCCCAGAGCTCCAGACTCTGCTGCTGTGGTATGGGCTGGGTGTGGGCCAGTGCATGTTCTTACCAGTACGCAGTACTGGCCCATACCGGCTCACTTTCACCCCGATTAATATTAATATGTGACTGTAAGCAAGTCATCCCTTAACCTTCTCTTTGTTAAGCTAAATGAAGCTCTTTGAGTCTGTCACTATAAGGCAGGTTTTCTCATCCTTGAATCATTCTCGTGGCTCTTCTCTGAATCCTCTCCAATTTCTCAACATTTTCCTTGGATGGTGGGAATCACAACTGGACACAATATTCCACCAGCAGTCACGCCAGCATTAAAGAAAGAGGTAAAATAACCTCTCTACTCCTGCTCATGTTCAGCTGATTATTCACCATGACCCCCAAATCTTTTTTGGAGTCACTGCTTCCAAGGATAGAGTCCCCCATCCTGCAAGTATGACCTATATTCTTTCTTCCTATATATATACACATCTACCCATAGAAAGTGCATATTGTTTGCTTGTGTCCAATTTACCAAGCAATCCAGAGTGCTCTGAATCAGCTACCTGTCCTGTTTGTTATTTACCATTCTCCCAGTTTGGGTTATCTACAAACTATCAGTGACAATTTTATTTTATTTTATTTTTCCTGGTCATTAATAACAAATTAAATACTGTAGGGCCAAGACTCAATTCCTGTGGGACCCCAGTAGAAACACCCATGTGATAATGATTCCCTGTTTACAATTACATTTTGAGACCTATCAGTTAGCCAATTTTTAGTCCATTTATTGTGTGCCCTGTTAATTTTATATCATTCTAGTTTTTTAATCAAAATGTCATGCAGTATCAAATCAAAATGCCTTCCGAAAGTCTAAGTACATTATGTCAAGACTATTATCTTTATCAACCAAATGTGTAATCTCAACAACAAAAAAGAGATCAAGTTAGTTTGACAAGATCTAGTTCCCACAAACCCATGTTTATTTGCATGAATTAAACAACCCTCCTTTAACTCTTTAATAAAGTCCTGTATCAGCTGCTCCATTAGCTTACCCGTGATCTGTCAGGCTGACAGGGCTATGACCAGATGGCAGGCAGTAGAAGAGAATCAGTTTATATCTGCACAGAATGACTTACACAGAGGCAATGACAGTACAGGGTTCCCCAGCCAATGAAACTGAATGATGTTCTTCAGGGACCTCTATTATCCAGAGACTATATAAAGAGCTGCTCGAGAAATCCATGTGCTGCACAAGTTGTATTGGGCCTATAAAATCCAGGAACTACGCTGTATGTTTCTGAGCCGTAGGTGCCAACTCCAAGGGTGCCCCAGGGTTGGAGCACCCATGGGGAAAAAAGTGGTGCCAGCATCAGGGCCAGCCACATCACAACCCACCCTCAAAAATCCTGTTTGAAAATGAGATATTGACTCTTACATCTGTTTAGATACACACAGCTATAGAGCACTTCCTTCACAGCTTCTGTGGGTCAGAGTGTAGTTCAGTCTGCACACCCATTGGGTCTTTGAAGTCAGTCCTGAAATGCCAGCAGTGGACACCCACCAGCAGTCCCCCTACTAGAACCTCCCCTTCCCCCCAGCATCTCCTGCCCACCAGTGGGCTCTGCCAATCAGCGCCTCCCCCTTCCTCCCAGCGCCTACCGCCTGCCGCAGATCAGCTGTTTCACGGTGTCAGGAGGCACTGGGAGAAGGAGGGAGGAGCGAGGACACAGCATGCTATGGGGAAGGAGCAGAACTGGGTGGGGAAGAGGTGGGGAGAGGGGTGGGAAGAAGCTGGGATGAGGCGGGGTAGGGGCTGAGTGGAGATGGGAAGAAGCAGGGTGGGGGTGGGGCCTTGGGAGTAAGGGTGGAGTGGGGCAGGGCCTGGGCAGATCCGGGGCGGGGGAGCACCCCCCAGGCGATTAGAAACTTGGCACCTATGTCCTGAGCGCTATTTACTGGCACTTTAGCCTAGATTTTTAAAGGTATTTAGTGCCTAGATCCTGTTTGAAAATGAGATATTGGCTCTTACATCTATTTAGATACACACAGCTATAGAGCACTCTCTTCACAGCTTCTGTGGGTCAGAGTGTAGTTCAGTCTGCACACCCATTGGGTCTTTGAAGTCAGTCCTGAAATGCCAGCAGTGGTGCCAGTCAGTGCCAGTGTGGGGTTGGTTTTGTGATCCATGGGACAGAGGACTGGGACGGCCATTTTTTCTCCTCACCTCAGCTGCCAAATGCCATTGGTTCCCAGCCACCATCTTCAGTGCTGCTTTCTCTTTAGTTGTCTCTGGGCCCTTCAAATTCAGCCTTTTGTTTGGGCTCCCAAATAAACCCTGTCCCCTTCTTGGGGTTTATGCCACTCTACCTGCGGCCAGTCAGGGAACCTAGCTCACCCACTGCTCCAGTTCCAGCCCAGGGATCCTACCCACAGCAGCCACATACTGCTCACTCCAATCCTCTGCTGCTATTTCCCTGGGCTCATTGACAGCCAGTGAGACAGACTCCCAAGGGTTAGATTTGCAAAGGCATTTAGGCACCTAAAAATGCAGAGAGGTGCCTAGTGGGATTTTTAGAAGTGTCTAGGCACCTACCTCCCATTGGCTAGCAGAGCTGGGCTGCAGTCAGACCTGTGACCTAGAAGTGAAAAACCCTTTGGTTCCAGAGGGTGAAGTTCTGCAGGTGTGCAAGGCTCAGAATGCAGAAGGAACATTGTGTATCCATCATGCCGTGTTGAGACCAGTCCAGGCGACACATCGCAGAGCCCATCTCTCTCTGCAAGAGTTGTGGAACTAAGGACTTTCCACTTCTGAGAATATGGCCTCATTCAGCTAACTGAGCAATCACTGCAAGGCGGCTTTGCAAAGGGTGAAATTCACGGTCAGTCCACTTCCACCTCCACCACATGAATTCCACTGGAAGCACTACTTTGAGGTCTTCAGTGGGATTAAGTGATGCATAGATGTTGTGCCTCTCTGCATGCGGGGCGAGGAGAGGAAATGTCACCCATACGGGATATAAGTAAAGTCTCTTGCATTAAGTTTTTATACTGCATTCATCTTGCTGTATATAGTGTGGGTACATCAGCACTGGAGCTGGAGGTGTAACTTCCAGCTCAGGTGAACACACCCATGCTAACTCTGAGCAAGCCAAAGCATTAAAAATAGAACTATAACTGCAGTAGTGCAAGTGGCAGGACAGGCTAGCTGCCTTGAGTACGTACTTACTATCTCAGATGGGATTGTATTTGAACGAGTAGCCTGTCCCACTTTCTGTGCCACCATGGCCACACTGCTTTTTTAGCACACTAGCTGGATCAGAGCTAGCTCAGGAATGTCTGCCTGAGCTGGAGATGACACCTGCAGCTTCAGTGTAGACATACCCTGTTACTGAAAAAACATGGCTCTCCTTAAAGTCTCTTCCACTCAAACAAGCAGGGTCAGCTCAACAGCTGGGGTAAATTTGCATAGGTCCATTGGCTTCATGGAGCTAGATTCTCAGCTGGTGTAAATAAGTGTAACTCTGAGATTTGAATGCCCCTTTTCACCTCTTTCTCCAGGCACCCTGGAGCTCCATGTCTTCTGAGATTACTACCACTCTTGCTTAAGGCAGCTCATCACCTTTCACATTTATGCTTCTCTCTGTAGATAAATAGGGTCTAACACAAGAAAGATAATTGCTTGTTAGCTTTTATTAGCTGGTATTTCCATAGCACGTATCTTGGAGCAACATTCTTTCTTGCTCTTTGAAGCAACCTCCATAGATACAATGTCAGTTCTTTTCTGCATTGAATGATCAAAGCTGGGATTATCCTGAACCTTAAACATCTACAATGCCAAAAATCCTGCGGCAGCAACTCTGAGCCTGGGTTGCACGATGGGCTTGTGCTACAGGGCTAAACATAGCAGTGTACACATTGCTGCTTGGGCTCCAGGACCCACCCCCTCACTGGGCTTCAGAGCTCAGGCTCTAGTTGGAGTGGGAATGTCTTCAGTATGATTTTTAGCCCTTACCATGAGCCCAAGTCAATTTACCCAGACTTGTTGCCACTGGAGGGGACGGGGGAGAAGGGGTTTGGCTGCGTGTGGATGTACAAGACAGCTATTGAGGGACTGTGGTCAATCGGCACAGGCAAGAAGTTGCCTAGAAACGAGACTCAGCTTCTGGCTTTAGTATTATATTTACTATTTGTATCGCTGTATCACCAAGGGGCCTCCGTTAGTTCTCAGAGAGAGACTCCCTTGTGGCACACTGTACACACTCAGCAAAATGTTGGTCAGGGCCTCAGGGACCTTCCCTTTTAAATATTTAATGGAATACAACAGAGATGACAGACGGGAACACTCTAGGCAGATTTCAGAGTGATAGCCATGTTAGTCTGTATCAGCCATAGATGCCGACTCCTTGGGTGCTCTGGGGCCTGGGGCTGGATCACCCACAAGGAAAAATTAGTGGGTACTCTGCACCCACCAGCAGCCAAGCTCCCCACCTCAGCCCCCCTGTCTCACCTCACCGCCTCATCCCCTGAGCATGCTGTGTCTCCGCTCCTCCCTCCCTCCCAGTGCTTGCCTCGGCCAAACAGCTGTAGCAAGCTCTGGGAGGGAGGGGGTAGGAGTGGGAACATGGTGCACTCAGGGGAGGAGGCAGGACCGGGGCGGGGGTTTGGGGAAGAAGTCAGAATAGGGGCAGAGGGAGCGGAGTTGGGGCGGGGACTTTGGGGAAGGGGTTGGAATAGGGGCATGGGGGGGCAGGGCAGGGGTGGAATCAGGGCAGGGCCGGGGGCAGAGAGGCGTCAAACACCCACCAGTGCCAGAAGAAGTCGGCGTCAATGGTAACAGGAAAAACAACGAGGAGTCCTTGTGGCATCTTAGAGACTAACAAATTTTTTTGGGCATAAGCGTTCATGGGCTAAAACCCACTTCATCAGATGCATGGAGTGAAAAATACAGTAAGCAGTATATATTACAGCACATGAAAAGATGTAGGGGTCAGTGCTAAAGAGGCCAATTCAATTAAGGTGGAAGTGGCCTATTCTTAACAGTTGATAAGAAGGGATGAATATCAAGGGAGGGGAAATTACTTTGGTAGTGCTAACGAGGCCAATGCAATCAAGGTGGACGCTGGCCATTTCCAACAGTTGACAAGAAGGTGTGAGTATCAGCAGAGGGAAAATTACTTTTTGTAGTGGCCTATCCACTCTCAGTCTTTATTCAGGCCTAATCTGATGGTGTCTAATTTGCAAATTAATTCCAGTTCTGCAGGTTTTCGCTGAAGTCTGTTTTTGAAGTTTTTTGTTGAAGAATGGCCACTTTCAAGTCTGTTATTGAGTGTCCATGGAGAAGGGACCAGTCCCGGCAACTGCAACAGCCATAGAGTGAAAGACTCTACAAAGGCTCTTAGGGCCTGTGCTTCATAGCTCATTACCACTCCTCTGATTTATCCAGGCCCCACAGATTAAAACTGCTTACAGAAAGGAAGTAGGAAAAGGAATCACATTCTGGAGGCCACATGTGAGGAACAGTAGAGGATTTCCATGCAGACTCTGAGAAGTTCTTTCAAACCACACATTTTCCCATACTAGTAGGTTGACATTGAGTGCTGTGATTCAATTACTACAGTGACATTTCTGGTGGGAATTCTTAATTAAAGGCAGCATCTAGTCACAGAGTCTGCTCACTAATTATTCCTGACATTTGTCCCTTCTTTGAGGACATCTTAAAAGAAAAGAAAAACCTCTTGACTTCAATAAATATTCCTAAGGGTCTATAAATAACAACAAGGCCTGGAGTCAGGAAATCATGGAAGCATGTGCTTAACTCTAAGCGTGTTAGTACTCACATCCCTATTCAGTACAATACTTAAATGTGTGCTTAACTTTATGCACATATTTAAATCCAATTGAAGTCAATGGGACCGGAACGTCTCACATACTTAAAGTTAAAAACCTGCTTATGTGCTTTTGCTGAATCAGGGCCTCATACTTTGGAAATCATAGCTACCAGGAACCGAATCTCCACTAACATTCACAGCTAAACCCCCAGAGCTAAATCCCAGTTTGGGAAGTACATTGTTTCCCCTTTGAGTTGGGAAACACCAATTCTAGGCGTTGCATTACCCTGCTTTCTTGCATTACTCCTGTTCTTTTTGTGGATACAGACTGAGGCCACGTCTACACTATGGGATAATATCGAATTAGCTAAAATCGGTTTTATAAAACTGATATTATAAATTTGATTTCATGCAGCCACACTAGGCACAGTAATTCGGCGTTGTGCGTCCATGGTCCGAGGCTAACGTCGATTTCTGAAGCCATTGACATTGTGGGTTAGCTCTCCGTAGCTATCCGCATAGTTCCGCAGTCTTCCCCCGCCTCTTGGAATTCAGGGTTTGAGATGTTAATGGTCGCGGGGGCGTTCTGGGTAAAATGTCGTCAGTCTCATTCCTTCCTCCGGAAAAACATCAGCTGACAATCCTTTCGCCTGCCGTTTTTCTCTGGATTGCCCTGGCATAGTGCCATAAGCAGCTGAACCATGAGCCCGTTCAGCTTTTTTTTTGTTCCATGGCGTGCCGTGCTGATGTGTACTGTGGATGCCGCGACCGGACGAGAGGACGTACGCTCTGCAGCGCTACACAGCAGCATTCACTTGCCTATTGCATGATGCCGAGATGGTACCAGTCGTTCTGTACTGTCTACTGCGGAGTAATTAGCTGCAATGAAATGACGGTTACTCGTCTTCCCCTCTGTACTGTCCGCTGCTTCTCATGAGTGCCCGAACTGGCTGTGAAATTGCGGCCCGGGGGCGCACACAAACAAATTGGGATTGACTCCCGAGTCAATCCCCCTCCCTTATGGTTTCTAAAGGCATATAGAGTCAGTCCTGCGCTAGAATAGGGGGCAAGTGCTATAAGAGGACCAGAGTGCTATCACGAGAGCACAGCTGCTCCGTGTCAAGTATTCACAGATGGGTTGCCCGCTGCAACAACCCCCCGTGCTTCCCTTCTCCCCAGCTTCTGGGCTACCGTGGCAGTGTTCCCTGCCCATTTGTGTCATGAAGTAATAAAGAATGGAGGATAAGAAACATATGATTAGTGACATAAAATGTGGGAGAGGCAGCTCCCGGCGCGAGTGAACTATGTCCAGGCAGGACATTAAGCGGTGTGGGGGACGAGGACAACAGCATGCTGCTGCTATTGACAGTCCAGGCAGTACACGAATCTTTTCTTTACACAGGGAAAGGGAGGGGCCTGAAAGCCCAGTTGCTATTGATGAAGCTAGTTATTACCTGTTCTCGTCCTATCTACTGGAGTGACCAGGAATGATGCCCTCATGATCAACATGTCTAGATATCGACTGGGACAAGTTACTAGTCGACTGTTTTACAGCCCGTCCGCACCATGAGACGGGGGAGGGACTGTTTAGCGGGATACTGCTCTTCCATAACTGCAGCATCGCGTCTTACCAAAGCAGCATTTCGAGTACAGATCGTTGCGGTTTGAGACTGAAAGAAGTCAAGAAAATGAGTTTCTTTGCCCTTTGTCTTTCACGTTGGTGGTATGGGGGCGAGGACCGGGAAGAAACTGAGGAGCGTATTCCCTCTGAACCACGCCAGAACTGTGTTTGGAACCTCAGACTATCGGTGAGCTCAGCGATCGTAAGAATGCTAGGGGCTGTGAAATACTTTTCAGAGAGACTGCTGCGGACTCGTGTGGGAGTAAGCTGGATCCTCAGTACCACCCCTCCATGTCCATGAGCGTCCATTTTGGAGGTGGCTTGGCGTCCCATTGATGCATAGTGTTTTATTCACGCTACCAGCGCACCGCTTGTATTCCTGGAGATTTTTTTTTCTTATCAACGCTTGGCATTCATGTTCTTGGTAAACGGAGTTCATGATTACAACGGATTTTGTAGGGGCTCCCGTAGGAGCGCAAGTTATTGCGAGGGACTCCAGGTATCAATCTCCATATAGGTGCCATGAGCTTGGGGCTCGTACGTTATGGATATTGAGGACTGCTCATTGCCTCCCGGTGCTGATCTAGCTAAAATCCACGCGTCGGGATATAACAGCGACAATATTGTAAATTCAAAGTTATACGCGGGGATTTCCGTGTGTTCACTCTGCCCGCTGCTCCGAGTTTTCTTAGTTGGCTGTCCAGAGAGTCGGTCCCAGCCGCGGTGCACTGGTGGAGATACGCGCCGACCAGGCCATGAATATGTCGATTTGATCGCGCCTCCACACGTAACGATAATCCGATATGGTTAAATATCAAGGATATTTGAGCGCCTACGTAGCCTCTCGTGGGGGAGGAGTACAGAAATCGATATTAAAGTGCTTGTTTATATCGCGATCAGATAGACAGTGGCGTATGTAGTGCTAGGAAGGCTATCTACAGCGCCACTTAAGATGCGATTGTAACTGCGTCTTTTGAAATTGATTGGTAACAGCATAGCGCTTTGTCTACACGGCAGAAACGCTCAAATACGAAGTTACTAACTCGAATTTATAAAACCCGAATTTATAACCCATTCGAAATGAGAGCGTCCACACCAAAGAATATTCTGTCAATCGAGTCTGCGTCCCATGGGCCATGTCTTACTTTCGAAATTTCAGGAGCAGTTTGCGCTGTGGGTAGCGCGCTGTACACAGCGTAGATCCCATAGTTCCACTCCTGGTTTTCGCAGCTATTCAGCTGCTGGGCCAAATCTAAGCATTTATCCGGGTGCTGCTGGGTAACCACTTGCCATCATCCTCCCCCTTTGTGATTAAGCAGTTGACATATGCCAAAACGCATTTCCGCGGGCCGTTTTTCCTGTGAAGAGAGCAAACGCCATAGCACATTTAAGAATTTTTTCTATATTAAGAGTTTGTTGTCTTCTGTTATACAACCCAATGATGCAATGTTCGTGAACAACGCGTTTACTACATCTCAGCCGCGACTCCTCAATGGCTATCTAGTGCTGAGCATGACCTAGGAAAAATTCAGGAGCGAGAGAGCGCGGAGAGGAGGTAAGGCGCCCAGGGATATTAACTACTTATGATGCTCATGTTCAAAGGCAGCTGCGGCACCTATTAATGTCCAGCAATGTAATGATAGGTCGGGCAAAGGACTAAATCAGCGCACATAGAGAGTGGATCTTCGTGTTTACAAGTAAGATCCAGCATTTGATAAATTCTGACTGGTATGGGTAAGCTAATGCCCATTGAACAGCCCCTTATTGGGGCTACGGGAACAACCAACAGACTGAGGGGAAGCTAGCCATTCGAGCTTCTTCCAGGTGTAGGAATAATTCAAAGTGCACAGGCATGCAACTTTCGGCAGCGTGAAGCTATGAGAATCAGATTACACCTAGAATTTTGTGACTTGCTTTCCCCGCTCCTGACGCTCACCAGACTGACATGAAGGGTGCGTGAAACTGTGCGACGAGCGTAAGTGGATGGAGCAGAGACCTGTCGGGGCACCCCTGTGCAACTCAAGACTAGCTTGCGGGGTCCCCTCGCGTCAAAGTTGAGAGTTAGCGAGCATCTGATCCGATGCCGAGGCCACGGCTGCAAGACGCAGCGGCAGGCAATCGTGGGGGCTGCTGCGGCGCTACGCTTGTCAATTCTGGGAATCGCTGACTGCTGCATGGTAGGCATGGCTTTGCCAAAGAATAGTCAGGCTTCAGGCTAACGTAGTCGAGGGGCACTAGATGGGAGACTCATGTCTTCCAAGGTAAGCCCAGATTTCAGCCAGGCGCATAAAAGTCCACGGTTTGAACGCCAGATGGGTACTTTCATGGTGCAGCAAGCATGGTGGATTGCCTCAAGGACGTCCTCCCCAGTTATGCCACGTGCGGACTCGCAGGATAAGACTCATGATGAGTTCGTGCGTTCTCAGAACAAGTACTCCTGGGGATTAACACCATCGGCGCTCATGGAAGTTACTCCTGACTAAGAATAATCAGCGTGAGGCGATAATGGGCAGGCGCTCTCGTTATGCCTGGTTGAGGCAGCCTGCCCCTTGATGCCGTGGCTCTGAGCCTGTTCACACTGCAGCTACGGTACAGTGCTTCAGGAACAGCTGAGCTACAGGCTGGCAGTGCATGTGATGGGGTAGACCCGTAGTGCTGTATATCGCGCGGTTTAAAAAGCTCACGTGTCCTAGGTCATTACTTCAGACTCACTTTGGTTTCGCTGGGAGGTCATGGCCATCCGACATGCGGCGCAAGACTACTGTCCACTTGCAAAGACCTGAGGTTTGCTTGCCTGCTGTGTGCTCCACAATCTATGCCTGTGCAGACTAGAGTGAGGGGATAGCGGCTTGTTATGGACACGTGGGGCTGGCAACAGCTGATGGCTCAATCGCAGGGCAGAAGGTGGCCTGCGCAGTAGACATACGCAGTGAGGAAAGCAAAAACAAGCCACCGCTGAATGAGCGCGATTAGAAGAGCAACACCAGGAGGCCGGTGCGCGATCATCAAGAGAAGCCCTGAAAATGTGTTTTGTCGCGGGCCAGGTATGGTGTTGATGGCAGTTGCTTCTTTTGCCCTTGATGAACACTGCCCGCCTACTATTGACTCCCTGTAAGCAACCGCGACCGTCCTCCCTGCGTCTTCCACTTACAGGCTTGCTGCAGGACTTTCAAAATCAACCCCCCACCCTCCTTCATTACATTGTGGCTGAAGGAAAGAAAGCCGAGTTATGTTTTAAAATCATTTAAATCTTTCTATTAAAACTCATTTTTTATTGCTTTTAAAACATGCCGTTCATTTTTAAAGGGCATCATTCCCTGGTAATAAAAGCAGCCCTCCCCCCTTTTGGATGTATGTCTGATTAGAAAGGAACTATATTTCAGAGGCACAGATTTATCTAGGTATCCCTGAAAGCTGTGCTTGGAGGAAGATCACAGGTAAGGAAAAAGCCGCATGAAATACATTTCAGCTTCCATTACTAGCCTTTTGGTTGGGCTCTCCATGGGGGAGGGAGTGTGCTGGTTGGCAGGAAGCCTTCCCCACGCGTTCTAACACGTCTGCGTGAGGGAGATATGAGAACCGTGGGGAGCTTGGAGGGGTGATTAAGGCATGGACTGTGCAGTGGGCACTGCTGTAACCCCGCTGCTGTTCTCTTGAACAATCAACCATGCGTCTGAGGATATCAGTGGTGATCGACGCAGCAGCCTCCAGCGTTCCATCACGCCAGGCGCCTATCTTCCTCCCTGCACCTCTGATCTCCTGCCTTCTTCCTTGCCGCCACCTCTCTTCTACCTGCGGCGGTCCTTTCTTTTCCTCCGGCCCAAAGCCTTCCCCTATTTCTTATTCTCATCTCGAGTCGTCTCCTCTCTCCTGTCCTCTCCGGTTTCGACTTGGCATTGGCACTTTCTTGTATTTTGCTATCAGTTCCTTCAATATCACTATTGATGAGCTGTGTTACTGTGGGGGCTGACTTCCAGATG
The DNA here is from genome assembly GCF_003597395.2 of Chelonoidis abingdonii. Lineage (NCBI taxonomy): Eukaryota > Metazoa > Chordata > Testudines > Testudinidae > Chelonoidis > Chelonoidis abingdonii. The sequence continues at coordinate 149,732,792 of NC_133772.1, read as the reverse complement.
ACTTCGAAAACCATTTCGTCGTCTCGTTCTTCTTCTCCTGCTGTCTCATTGGTACGCATGGCAGATGGGTAGGTAGTTGATAAAGAACACTGCACAGCTGTATGGTGGAGGTAAGAGAGAGAGTATGTAAAAAGATACATTTCTGTTAGAACAAGTGATGTCCACTTCGACTCACACAGCCACAGAACTATGGCAACACCGTGTACGCAGGACATGTGTTGATTTCACTGTCAAGGTCGAGCATTTTTCAGTCTTTTAATTTACTGGGAGACTCTGTCCCTGGGCTCAGAGCACAGTACAGATGCAGCTTTGCTGGATTACTACCATGTAGTTAAAGTTGCTTCCAAGCAGGCCAATGGTAGGTCGTTGTATGTTGTCTTCACGCGCCTTCCTGGCTAAAGCGCATCATCGCAGCAGCAAGTCCCCGTCCCCCCAGCTGACCATCGCGAGTGGCATTACAGAGGCATAATGTCCATGTTTTCTCTCCTAATTGAGCAAAGCAAGTTACCTTATTAAAACCCAGGGTCACGATGAACGACAGAACTTCTGGGTGAGAGTTACGAGGCAGGCAAGAGAGCAGATGTGAGATGTTGTCATTGCCTAATGTGATTCAGAGTACCGTTGGCGCTTACTGCATCTTATGTTTTGTGAAGCAATGGACTTCGAAATGCAGGCATGGTGCATGCCTGGAGGGGCAAAGCATTCTTTCCATTTGAAGGACCGGACTTAAGGCAGCATGTGCCCAAGAAGTTTACTGAAAAAGGCACTCTTTATGCCGTGTCAATATCAAGTTGCATCGGAGGATTTCATTGGAGGATTCGATTGGCATCCCGAGACATGTTAAGGAACTTTGTCATGTGAACTTAATGGGCTAAAAAGAAATGACAACGCGATGTGCTTTAAAAACTTGATAATTAAAAACGGCTTAGTTTTTAAATATGACTGATTTAAAACATTTAACTCCACTGCTTGGGTCCCTTCGCGATGGCTTGCACGCTTTCTTTGATAGTGGCTTGGATTAGCCTGCTGGCAGGGTAAATCTTGGGTGTCGAGAACAAACTCGCTGGCTGCTGTGGTAGAATTGAGAGCTGATGTGGTATGCAGACAATGTCTCCGCGTCATGTACCGTCTTCCTGATCTTCCCCTGCTGCAGAGATCCTCGAGCCACCAGTTGAAGAAACTGAAAATCAGCGTTTCATCTGAATCCACGATTGTAAGGATGGGCGGACTGGTAGCCAAGCCCCAGAAGATTGCAGTGATAGCTCGTGCATACAGAACCTGCGGATGTTTGTGAGGAGCAACGTCCAGATCTCCCGTTCCCTGCTCTGGGTTGTTTCTGGTATGCTATGGTCTCTCAGGTTCTTGTCAGCTATGTAATCCCTGGCAGTTGGAAAGAGTCCCTCCTTGATATCGCTTTTGCAATCATAGACTGTTGAAATTCTTTCAATTACGTTTGCTCGATGCCGTTTTGACGAAATGGAGTTCTAGTTAGCCAGCTGAGATCCTCACCCCAGAAGGCAGATTTGAGATCCAATGAAGCTCTTCTGTGGCTCCATGCTGGAGCGTCTTTTTCTATTGCAAGGAGACTGCATTTGTTTAAAGGTATGCTGCAGCGGTGATTAGAACTGCTGCTCAGAGCCCGACCCACGGCTGGAACAAACAGGGAACACTGATTGCAAACCTTTCCACGGTGTCGTTTTCCTGTTTGACTCTGACCAGGTGTGCATAGGAATTTGAGTTGCTGGTCCGGAGTGGTCATGTGTGATCGGTTGGGATTAGCTGCGCGTGGAGCCATTAACTGTCGATTTCCGATTCCCCAGCACGTGCACTAAATTCGAGATGTAGTAAATTCGGATTTTAGGTGTACTGCCTGTGTGTTTAGTAGAGTACTAAAATCGATTTTTAAATTAGGCCCTTAATTCGCGAGATTGAGAGGCTGCGTCATGGTGGATGAGTGCGCTCATGAAGATTCGAATTAAAGCTGGTTTAATTCGAATGTTAAGGGCCTCTGTGTAGACATGGGCGCATAGTGTAGACCAGGCCTAAACACAGTCTGCTGACTCTGAAACCTGCTCTCTTGGTGTCAGTTAAGCTTCGCTATGTGAAGCTCCTGCGGACAGACTGGTCGTCTGTGCTATCAGTGATAACACCAGATTTAGAGTAGAGTTTGTTTCTTCAAAGGAGGATTCACAAATCAGGTGTTACTGAACCAAAAATATATTGGTAAGGCTAGTGTTAACAGGGTATGCTTCTCACTGATACTGCGCCCTCTCTGTGGCCTTCACCGTGGGGATTAATTCTTCACTGATCGTGACAGCCCCTCCTTGTGGGTGTTTGAACTGGTGGTATGTGTATGTGTGTCTCTCTCTACGTGGACTCAGGTTACTCCCTCCTCATGGGCTTGGCCGTCTGCCCAGGTCTCTGTCATAGTTTCACGCCTTCCGTGCGGTATGCAAAGTCAGGAGTCATTTAGATTTACGGGTTGGAAGAGACCTCAGGAGGTCATTTAGTCCAACCCCTTGCTCAAAGCAGGACCAACACCAACTTAAATCATCCCAGCCAAGGCTTTGTCCAAGCCAGGCCTTAAAAACTCTAAGAATGGAGATTCAACGCCCACCTCCTAGGTAACCGCATTCCAGTGCTTCACCACCCTCCTAGTGAAATAGTGTTTCCTAATATCCAACTAGACCTCCCCCACTGCAATTTGAGACCATTGCTCCTTGTTCAGTCAGGTCTGCCACCGACTGAGGACAGCAGCCAGCTCGCATGCATGCTTGTGGAACCCCCCTTTGCAGATAGTCCCCCCTTCAGATAGTTGAAGGCTGCTATCAAATCCCCCCTCACTCTTCTCTTCTGCAGACTAAACAAGCCTGTTCCCCAGCTCCCTTATCATTTTCGTTGCCCTCCACTGGACTCTCTCCAATTTGTCCACATCCTTTCTGTTGTGGGGGTGGGGGAGCGCAAAACTGGACACAATACTCCAGATGTGGCCTCACCAGTGCTGAATAGAGTGGAATGGGATTCTTCCTTCCTAAGTGCACTTGTTTATTTTGCCCTAATTGACCTCCAGTATGAGTCCCACAATGCCCATCATGACCACTCTGGTCAGCAGTTTGAACTCAACTGCCCTGCGGTACACAGGCATTTGCCCCTCCCCACTTTAAAAGCCTGCAAAGTTTTGAAATTCCTTTTCCTGTTTGCTGGTGTGGACTGTTCACACAGCATCTTCCCAGCAGACCATGCCAGCTTTCTGCAACTGACATGCTCCTGCATGGAGTACACCGGAGTTGCTGGAGCTGCTGGGTCTGCAGGGAGAGGAGGCTGTGCAGTCACACATGGGCAGCGGGTATCAAAGGCAGGGGGAGGCTCAGTCTCATCCAAACTGCCTGCCTGGCCCTGCCCACACTCAACCCCCAGGTCCCCTCCTGCTTTCCACCGTGCTCTGCTGTGGGCACAGATCTTCTTTGCCATGTAGCTGGGGCCCCAGCCCAGTAGCGCTGGAACCAAGGTAGTCCAGGGCAGGGCCGGCTTTAGGCCTATTCCACCAATTCCCCCGAATTGGGCCCCATACCTAAGAGGGCCCCGCACCCAGTGAGAAACCCTTCCCTGGCTAGAGGTGCCTTTTTAATTTTTACTCACTCGGCGGCACTCTAGGTCTTCCGGCGGCACTTCGACGGCAGGTACTTCGCACGCTCCGGGTCTTCGGCAGCACTTCGGTGTTGGGTCCTTCAGTGCCGCCAAAGACCTGGAGTAAGTGAAGGACCTGCCGCCGAAGACTCAGAGCACTACCCAGTGAGTACAAGCCCCACGTGTGTTTTTGGATTTTTTTTTTTTAGTCATTTCTGTCAGGGCCCCGTCGAAACTGTTCGAATTGGGCCCTGCGCTTCCTAAAGCCGGCCCTGGTCCAGGGGACCATAGCACTCACACTGTTTGAAAGTGGACAGGCCTGGCCTGTCCACTTTTCACAGTGGCAGACCCTGCCCGCTTCCCCTCCTCTTCCTCCCAAGACCCCACCTCCCCAGCCAGGCCAATGCGGATCTGGACATGGAGCCTGAGCAGCTGTGTGGAGCCACTGTGGACCCTCCACCTGCCTGGGGTGCAGGGGGGCTGACAGCAGCCCTTCGCCTGTGTCCCCATGGTCCAAGACTCCACGCCGGTTCCCTAAAGCTGCCCACGTGGCTCTCTCCAACCCGGCTCTGGTCCAGTGGTAGGGCCTCAGAGCCACAACCCGGCCACGGTAAGAGCCACGTGGGCAGTTGTGAGGAGGCCTGGAGTTGTGGACCCTCCACTTGCCCCGGGCAGGCAGGGAGCCCAGGGGGCAGGGACATGGGCCAGGGGCTGCTCAGGCCCCCCGCACTGTGGGTAGGTAGAGGGTCCTCCACAGCTCCCCCCGGGCCAGATTATGGTTATGAGTGGCCTAACACTAATGGGAGGGAACAGCCTATGTATGAATTACATATTGCAAAAAATATTATGAAGTCATCAAACATTTCTCTACATACATATTTAAATATCATTTAGTTATGTAAAATTAACAAGTTTAGTCTACTCTCAGGACACTCAATTCTTCAAATAGATACTTCTGAATAAGAGGTAGCAGGAGGGATACTATACTGTCCTTCTCTTAATCTGCCTTCCTCCTAGGTAGTGGAGTGCTCATCTGCATGTGGGGGGGAACACTGCAACATTCCCCATCCTCTCATCTCTTTCAGCCTGGTGCTTCTTCCCTCAGCTCTCCCCTGGCACAGTGCAAAGCGGAGCCCAGCAGGTGTTTCCCCCAAGCTATGGCCTCTACACCACATACCCTATCTCACTCTGACTGCAGTCTGGAAGGCAGCCAGCTTTTATTATGTAAAAGAAAACCACTCAGGTGTAAAATCCACTGAAGTAGAGGAAGTAGTAGTGGGAAAATGACATTGGGTGGCATTGTATTTTAGGCTGTCTTGCTCTGAAAGCTGACTCCCCGTGTTGCACTGGATGAGGACAATGAATTACTGTTTTCAGATTAAACCCAAATATTATTTGTGGGATGATACGCAGTTTGTGTAGTTAAATCTCCAGTGATTGATTCACATCAGGCCATTCTGTCACCAAGCTCTTCCACAATTAGAATAATAGAATAGAATCATAGAACTGGAAGGGACCTCAAGTGGTCATCTAGTCCGGTCCCCTGGACTTATGGAAGGACTAAGTATTATCTGTTCTAGAATGTGTGATCAGTAGCTCCGACATGAGTGTTTTTAAGTTCTGTGTGGACCAGCCCCCTATGGTTTGCATTTGTTTGTTTTAAGTTTTCTGCAAGAAAAAGGTAACAGCTAGAAGTGACACAGATCTTTAGATGGAGTTGCCCAGTCATAATATTTAGCACTTCTGTACTATGTTAGCTCTTCAAAATCACTGTGCAAACATTAAACAAACTTAATCTAAATCCTTTCAGCTTTTGAGTGAATAGAAGTTGACAAAACAGAGCTATTCCGTTGTGTTCTCTGCCCCCCTGAACAAAAAGACTTCCCTGAAAATCAGCATCTTAAAAGAACCATTAAGGATCTTTCAAAAGAACAGTCCAACCAAGGCTGCTGTAGTGACACCCTTGTTATATCAGGTCTGGTGTTTGTTTAAGGCTGGTGTAGAATGAAAGGAGAGCTTCCTGTTTCATTTGCATGTGTAAATCAAGCAGACCTTGCTTATTTTTTCCCTTTAAAGTGCTCAGAGTTTAGGGGAGGAAAGTGAATGAGATTCTGCTTATACTAGGTGTGAAAAATTAGAAGGGACCAAAATCTATTCTCCCTGAAGTCAATAAGGCTACACAGGTGTAACTGTCAGGAGGAACTGGCCTGTGTTCTCACTCTCTTCTCAAATCACATTCCTTGCTTACCCAACATTTTCCACTTGGGAAAGAAGTTAGTTTGAGCTGGGGCAGAAGAATGAAGACTAACTTCAGGTTTATTTAGTTTTAAGTTTTTGGAATGAAACTCAAAAGAAATCAAATGTGAGGTACTTTTACGATGGATTGAAAGGCTAGAGAACCAGCAAATGGACAGGACCTGCCTTTAGCCTATTCAGCCAGTCTTTCTATCATAGCCTGCTAAGAAGTGGATTTAAAATCCTTGAGGTAGAGAGGAGGGAGAAACCTCCAACACTGTGTGTTGAGCTTCCTCCAGTGCTTTTCCAACTCCTTAAAAGTACAAAGATGTAATGGCCTGTGGAATTAGGCTGAGCATAAGGAAAGAACTTGGTTGCCTGTGCATCCCAGTACAGAAAAATACATCAAAGAAAAAAATTGGATTTCTTTGATTTTTAGTACAGTTCAATACAGTATTGAACACAGTGCATCATACATCTGAAGCCCCTTGATGGAAGGTTCTGTAAAAGATAAAGTACTGGTATCCAGAATGAGATGTTTTGCTTTGGTTTTCCTACAAATGTGTGGGAATTTGTTCCTTATACATGGGAGGGGCAATAGTTCTGGCTGGAGCTGGATAGAGTGTGTGCAGGTTTTGTGCAAGCTTCCCACCCTACTGCTCTGGTACTGCCTCTTCCCCCGCCACTCCCACAGGCACTCACCAATTGTCCAGAAACAGGACCCAGCACACATAGAATATGATGGTAATTGGCGCTAGGACCCAGGAGGTAGCGTCCTGAAGCTACCTGACAGCCTCAGCACAGGAGAGGGACAGAGGGAGCCTCCTTCTTTCCTGACAACTAAGCAGAGAAACCGGAGGTGGGGGGTAGGGTGACCATATAGCAAATGTGAAAAATCAGGACGGGGTGGGAGGTAATAGGAACCTGTATAAGAAAAAGTCCCAAATTTTGGGACTGTCCCTATAAAATTGGGATATCTGATCACCCTAGTGCATGTGTGTGTGTGTGTGTGTGGTGTGGGGGGATAGATACAATACCTGCTCAGACTACACCCATGCCTGGCACGGGTTCCCGTAGTAACCGGATTTTTAGTGTCTGGTCACCAGTGTTAACCGGATCCCTGGCAGATGCAGTTGGCTGCCAGATGGGCTTCTTCCAACCCACAGGGGGCTGCATTGCGTTTCCCCTGGCCTGGCCATGCCCCCTGCCTGACCAGTAGGACCTAAAAATAGGAGGGCCTATGGCTGTAGCCTTATTAGCCTAATGGTTAATCCAGCCCTGGGCTCCCCACAGCTTCCTGCCCAGATCTTATCATGGCCAGGCTGTGGCTCCATGCCCCTCCGCCCTGCCAGCTGTAGCCGGGTCAGGGAGAGCTGAGTGGGCAGCTGTGGGGAGCCTGGGTCCCTCCACCTGCTCCAGGTGGCGGGCCTGGGACATGGGCAGGGGGCTGCTTTTGCCTCCACCTCCGGCAGGGGCCCCCACCCGCAATGTTCCCTCTAATTTTTTCCATCCAAGCATGGAATAAATTTTGTTATGTGCATCGAGAGAATTGTGGATGTGCACCACCAGTAGAAACAAAAAAACTAGATATAATATATATATATACACATCTCTACCTCAATATAATGCTGTTCTTGGGAGCCAAAAAATCTTACTGCATTACAGGTGAAACCACATTATACTGAACTTGCTTTGATCCACCGGAGTGCGCAGCCCCGCCCCACTGGAGCACTGCTTTACCACGTTATATCCGAATTCGTTATATCAGATCACATTATATCGGGGTAGAGGTGTATTTAAAAGTTACCATAGGGATAATTACTCCAGCCAGGACAGGTTAGGCATTTTAGAACTCACTACTCAAAGAATTAAATTTAAGTGTAAGAGAAATAAAAATTATGAAATGCATGGACCAGTCAAAACAGTAAAAAACACACTTAGAAAGAATAAAATTACAGAGAATATATGTGTGCCGCAGGAAGTACCAAAAAGTAACAACAACAACAATACAAGTACATGTTGGGAGGTGAGTATGAAAGAGACAATGTGTGTGTGTGATCTAGAGACAGTGTGTGTGTTTGTGAGAGACAGAGACAGAGTGTGTGTGTGAGAATGAAAGAGAGGGAGACACTGACACTCTGAGCATGTGTGTGTGTGTGTGTGTGTGCTGTCTGCTTGGGGAGTTTGTGAGAGATGCCTTGCACTGTCTCTTTAAGGCACTCACTGAAAGCTCTCCTGCTCTGTCCTGACTCTTTAGCACTGTACCCCCTTCTCCACTCTGTGGAGATGGGGTACATCATGGGAGGGAGGAAGGGGGGATGGACCAGGGAGTCTGATCCAGCTCTTTAGTTGTATATCCAGTGATTTCATTATGGGTGTGAAGCAAAGCAAATATTGGGCCTAAAGAAGATAACTATGTTAAAATCTGGATAACTTATTCTTATTCCAGCCTGTGCTTCTCATATTACATTGTGTTCTATACTGTTCGTGTCAACTCCCACAAGGACGTTCCTCCTTTTTCTTTTACTGTGCCCTCACTGGACTTTCCTGATATCTCTATGGCTGTATATGTTATGCATCTGGTTGAGTATGAAATACAGTCCTTATGGAGATCTTCTCTTCTTGCCTTTTGTACCTTTTGCCTCCGGCTATTGCTGAGAAATGCCATAGTAAGATGTAAGAAAACTTGACTTCTGCACCCAAATTTGTGTTTACTTAGGCTAAAATACGATTAATTTTACCTTGAATTTTAATTTGCTCCCAAATGTACAATTAATCCTCCTGGGTGACTGTCCACAGCTTTATCTTGTGCAAAGAGGTTATTTTAGAGTCCCAGTTGTATTCCAGCTGTCCAGGATTTCTATGCTGACTTAATTGAAGTTAGATCTCTTGAAAAAGTAATTTATAAAATACAGAATGAAAAGAGAACAGTGAAGGCTGGGAGAATTTTCTTGGGCCACATTAAAAGCAGCTCAAATATTAATCTTACGAATACATGACAACTTGCATCATCAAGCTGATGACAGCACAGCTTAATAGAACATTCCACATTATCATGTGAAAAGGATCATCGGACTCAGATTTATTTTATTTTGATGGTTTATTTGTTTGGCTTTTGCTTTTTCCTTCATGTCTCAGGTCTCATTTAAAATAAAATAATAATAATAATAATAAAAAAGCTGGGAAGATCCATAAAAGCCACTACCTGATTCTGCTTCAGTTCTTTTCTTGAGACCAACCTCTGCCATGATATCTACAAAGTGCTACCAGCTGAGAGTGTGATGGGCTGAGATCTCATGAGGTATGATCATAGGCTCATTTTGTTGTTACCTCATCCTTCCATTCCTTCCATCCACTTTAATCACAATCTAAGCCCTTCTTGCTCCCGAAATCAGTGGCAGTACACACATGCATACGGTTACATACATGTATAAGTGTTTGCAGGATCAGGGCCCTAGAGTGTGAACTCTGGTGCAATGACTGCATACTAGAATAATGCCAATTACAATGAGGCTGTGTTCTTTGACAGGTACTCCAGGCATTACTGCAATATAAATAAAGAATAATAAATCTAGTGTCTTACCATGTCTTATGTGCCTGTTAAAAATGGTCTTAATACATTTATGCCTTTGTGTATACGTCTTATTATTGTTGGACTATTTTTTGCACATTATGTGTATCAGTAATGAATACAATTTGTGAAACAAGACTGCACATTTTGAATGCATGATCTGTCTCTCCTGCACCATTATGAAAAGCACGTCTGTTCCCACTTCTGCGAATGTTTTAATGTTCATGATTAAAGAGGTCTAAAATTATTTGTGTGCCTGTGTTTTTGGGTGGGGCAAGGTTTGTTTGTTTGTTTTTTTGCGGGGGGGATCTTTAGCTTTCTGGATTATGTAAATTAAAAGCGATGCTAATTTCTTTGGCGTTTCCAGCAGTTAGAGAAAGAGGAGCCCGGCTGCAGGAGCACCGAAGAAAGACTTGCTGCCTGTTATTAGCGAGGCAGTTATTACAACAGCAGCTGACAGCTCTGTCTCTATCTCTCTGGCATGAGAAACTGTTGTGAATTTCACCGCGTTATTTCTAGTGAATGACTCCGTTATTGTGGCTGATTAGCCTAGTGAACTGTGTTCACTGCGTTTTGATGTGTCCCCCATCCCCAGCTCAATTGTTTGCCAAGCCCCGGACAGGGAACTTTTCCGTCTAAATCTTTGCTTTAAATAGCACGCGGGTTCAGGGGAGCCCTTCCCGGCCCCTGCCAAACGGAAGCGGCGCGCTGTCAATGACAACTGGGTAGTGGAAGGGACGGGGAGGTCGTTGGGAGGAAAATAAAACCAGGGGCGCTTGTTGCGCACCAAGAAGGTACAGCTGGGCCGCGCCTGGCGCATTGAAAGGGGGAACTGGGGCGAGGGTGAGTGACCCTGTTAGGGCAACGTCCCAGTGCGCGCAGCAAACGCTTCCTCCGGTAGGTCTGTGCCAGGTGGGAGCGGGTGACAGGGCTGCCAACCCTCCGGGAGTGTCTTGGAGGCTCCAGGAATTAACACTTCATCTGTTAAGATGGTGTCATGTGAGGAGGCCTCCAGGAACGGTCCAACCCAAACTGAGGCCCCCAAGGGGGTGTGTGCGCTGAATGACAAAGGGCAGCCCCGCTGCACCAGCCGGCCGCAGCCTCCCTGCCAGGCACGCTCCCCTCGGCTGCCGCGTGCCCACTGGGAAAGCATTCCAGCTGGGGGCAGAGGAGGCTTGGGAAGTGTAGTCCCGGCTGGAGCGCGGCCGCGGGCAGGGCAAGGCGGCGCCGCACTACAACTCCCAGCTGGCGTTGGGGGCCTACCGGGCCCAGCGCATGCGCAGTCCTGGCCGCCTTGTATCCTATCGGGCCGAGCGGGGATGATGTCACCTGCAGGCTGGCGAGCGCACGGGCGGCGGGGACGGGCGCTAGTGGAGCGGCTGCTCGGGTAGGCAGGGCGCCGGAGCTGGCTGCTAAGGATGCCCGGGGTCTGCAGGTAAGGGCGGGCGGCGGTGGCTCTCCCGCCGGGGAAGCACAGGGGCGGGCTGGGCCGGGCGAGCCCCGGTCGTGGGGGGCTGCGCCGCGCCGGGCTCTAGCTCCCAGCCCGGGGAAGTCGCTCCGCGTTGAACCGGCCGCTCAGGTTGTGGGACCGCGAGAGGACAGCTCCGGGTCTGCGCCCGCGGGTGGCTGCCGGCGCGGAAAATGGCTGATCGCAGGCGGGTTTTGCAGGGATGCCCCTCGCCAGCGAGGCGAGCTGTAAAACCCCGGCTCCTGGGAAGCTGGGGACGGGGGGGCTGCGGGAGCGACCCTCCTGCCGGGCTGGGCGAGCAGCTGGGGCCAGTCAACCCCCCGCCTCCTCCGGGCGGCAGCTGCATCTCGCCGGGCGCCGGCTAACAAAGAGGGCAGATGCGAGGGACGTTCCCCTCGGCTCCGGCGCTGCCCCCGGAGCAGTGGCCCGCCCGGCCGGTCAAGGTGCAGTGCCGCGGCTAGCTGCACCTGGGCGTTAGGAGCGCCTGAGGCGGAGCGGCCAGGCTCGGGCGTCCGAGCTCCATGGGGGTGTGGCACCGGGGCGCCTCGGACCCCCCCGGGGGGGTGACACCCGCATGGAGGGGGCAAGGGGGTGACTGCCTCTCGTTAGGATCCCGCCCGCCGCAATGCCCTGTCCAGCCTGCCGCCCACACCCTGCCAAGCTCGCCGAGCCTAGGGCAGGGCTGGGGCTTGGCCGCGTCTCGCTTCTGCAGCCAAGTGCCGGTGGTGGCCCCGGGGAAGCCGCTGGCTGGCTCAGGCTGGGCGGAAAAGAGGCGAATCAGGTTTCCCCAGTGGGTGACACTGAAACTGCGGCTGGGTTTCCGCTCCCCGGGCGGAGGGCGAGGGCGCCGGGCTCCCGTGGGATCGAGCTCCTGGGGGCTCGCTTTGGAGCCCCGCCGGGGCAGGCGATCAGCAGTGAGCTGGGGATGCGGAGAAGCACCTGGGCTTCTGGCTGCTCCGCATCCTGACTAGTTGTCGTCAAATCCGGAGCGAGCTGGGCTGCAGGAGTGTATCTGCACGAGCAGGGGAGAAGGGGGGGGTATTATGAATCTGGTTGCTATGGTTACTCCTGCCACTGGAGCCTCTATTATTTCCTCTGCTCTGTCTTTTAGACGGGGAGGGGGTTCTCTTGCTGTTAGCTGGGGAGGGTGTGGTTAGTGGGTGTGCCTAGTGCTATGCCCATTAACCTGGAGTGTGTTTCCTACCGTGGGGGTTGACACCCCCCCCAGAATAGTGGAGGAAGAACAGCAGGGCTGGAGTAAACCACAGAGCCCTGGATCTGTCTCCCCATTGTACAGACTGTGGCTTGTGTGTAAAGCAGCCTTGGTAGCCAGCTGCCTTCTGCCCCCACTGTATCCCCATGAAACCGGCCAAAGAATGATATTGACATAGCTGCTGGCTCAAGCAGTGACTCGGTGGCTCAAGCTCCTCACCTTGGCTCGTTTGGGCATCTGTGATCTGGCCCCTATGGAGCCACCAATGAACCCCCTGCCCCTAGCTGGCAACCTTCTGCTGACTGGAGAGGGGAAGCCACTGAATGAGAGAATAAAAATGAACAGCCAGGAGAGGGGAGAACAGGAGCAGAGGAGGATGGGAGAGGGAAACTGAGCGTGGTTGCTGTACTTGGACAAGTCTCGAGTTGAGATGGGTTGGGGGAAGTACACGGTGTCCTCTGTCAGTGGGTTGGGAACCACTGGCCTAGCTTTTTCTCCTCCTCCCTCTACTTACCGCTCCCCCTTAGTTACTCTTGCTCTGTTGGGGGAGTGAGGATGTTGTGCCTACCTGTTTCTCTAATGGTGTCTGAACAGACATGTAGGAAACATGCATGATACCCCACAGGGTGTTTCTGTTCATCCTCCTGCTGACACAACCACTTACTGATGGCTTGTGACAAGAGGAGTGTGAGTTGTAGGCTTTTAAACATGATTTTTACAGACACAAGGTCCAAAACTTGCTTTTCAAATACACTTTTCCTAAATCTCCAGTTATCTGTCTGGTGGTTGGGACAGTCTGAGATACATACTGTTGCTAACAGAGTGTCAGCATTTCTGGAGCATGAGGAAGAGTACCTGTCACCCTGCAAAATGAAATAGATAAGGTTCCCTCCTCTGAGGACTTTAGTCTAACTCAGCATTATGGTAGTGTGTGGCGGAGGGAATTACTGTGCATATTAACTTGTTGTTTGTATTGCCATGAGGTTATTGTACTGTCATGGACCAGGGTCCCATTGTGGTAGGTGCTGTACAAACAGAACAAAAGAGGGTCCCACCCCAAGGGACTTACAAACAAAATTATGAAACCCCAGTGTTAGAGGGAGACTGGGTGTGTGGTTCATGCATAAGACTGGTGATCTGGAATCTGCTGCAGATTTGCTCTGTGATCTGGGGTAGTCACTCAAACCATAGTTTTCAACAGTGTCCATTCATTTTGGATGCTCCCATTTTTCAGTGAATAATTTGACACTGAGGACTTGATCTTTGTTGGCTTTTTTTTAATGTTCTATTTTTTAGAGGTGCTGAGTGCCTGGACCCCCAACACCTCTGAAAAATCCTGATCCCATGGAAGTAATGGAAAAAGGCTTATTAGCCCCAATGAAGGAAAGATTTCATCCTTAGTGTCCAAAGATGAATGCCTAAAAGTAGTAACCGCTTCTGAAAGTGCTGCTTGTACAATGTTGGACATTACAGCTTATGTGATAGGGAATGTTGACAGGATGCTGGGGCGTAAATAACAAAAACGTTAAAGTGGAACTTCTACTCCTTGCTTCCACTCTAATATTATATTAAACAACTCAGTGTACCAGAGGAAATCTCTCTCCCGCTCACATCCATCCTCAGTTTGAGCCTTGAGCATATCTCCTAGTAAAGCAAAATGCCAAAAGATCTCTGGAGGACGTTAAAGATAGAAGATCCATTGGTTCCAACAAGTCCCACTCTCTTATGTGGCTAGATACCAGACAGAGAGGAGAAAGAAGTGGTGTAGCTGTTGGGGCAATGACCCAGATGATGATAGTCAGAAGAGGGCAAAATTATAGTTGTTTCATTTTCTAACTCGAATCTCAAACCAGTCATGATCCATCCAGATGCCTCTGCTGTCCCATTCTGCCAATTTGTCCTTTAGAGGTTGATTTGGATATTGCATGTTAAATCTCTTGTTACTGATTTTTCCACTTCTTTGTGAGCCATAAATATGTCTCCTTCCACTTTCTGTAAGTGAAACTTACAAACTACATTTCTTCATAGCAGTGAGTTTCTGTAAAGGGGATCAGTGAACTATCTTCCTGCAAGCACTGAATTTGTCAGTTTCATGATGATTAAATTAGCCCCGCTGTATCAGAATCTATTACCTGAGTCAGATCAAATTTGCTCCTCAAACTGGCAGATTGAACTATGTATGGTATTTATTTTTAAGCCAAACACACACATCCCATATTACTCTTGATTAATCAATTACAGAAGACTAGGAAAACTCCAAGTATAGTACAAAATATGCAGGTATTTTGTCTGCACTGAATATGTTCTGTTTGCATTTGCCTTATATTGGAACAAAACAGCAAAAGGAAATTCAAGCTTTTCAGTTCATTTTGTAACTATGATCCGTGGTCTTCCAGGGTGCGACTGCAGTGGCAGCCGAAGGCACTCAGTGCTTCATGGTTCTTTGCCCTGCTTGCTCCTGGGTTTATTTGTGGGTGGAGTCAGCCCCTTCCTCTGCTGTTGCTATAAGAAGTCCTTCAGATTCCATCAGCGAACCAGGCATACATCCAGTTTTAGTATCTGATTTAGACCCTGTGCTGGCCCCAGTGAAGTAAACAGGATGGGTAGAGTGTAAAGTATTGTAGAATTTGTTCCTTAATACTTTAAACCGAATGAAACCAGTCTTGATCTCAGGCTCCTTCCCCCCACCCCCCCTTTCAGTTCACTCTCTGCTAACACTTCTGTGGCACTCTAGACAGCCCTTAGATTCAGAAGATGGAAAAGGGGCGTGGACAAGACAGCAAGTCTGACTGGGTTATGTTTATCTCCTATTGAAAACACTCAGAAGGTGCAAAGATATTCAGTACTCTGCTTCTTGCAAGTCTTGTTTACCTGCTGGTCGGGAGCAGAACCCCTGCAGTCTAGAGTCCTCCAAGTGCCAGGACTTCCTGGACTTGTTTCCCTTTACATGCTCTGTCTGTCAGCTGCTGAAAAAACCAGTGGGAACCTGGAAGGGAAAGGAGGGCTATGGAGTGTCACAAGGAAGAGTTTGGGGTTTTTTGGGGGAGAAAAGGAGCAGAATGTGTGTAGTTAAACTTATCTTATATTCCCTGATAAATCTGCAACTGTTGTTGGGCTTTTTAGTAGAAACACTACCTGAAGTTGGAAGCCTTGGAATTGAATAAAGACACCACATTATTATGTACTTATTGTGGGGGCTGACCCAGATTGATGTTGTAGACTTTTTCTGAGGTTCCAGTTATAAAGGGTTAATGCTTCAGAGCTGTTTTTAATAAATGGTTAGCGTTCACTAGGTTGTTTATAACCCCTTCTGTTGATGTGCATATAATCATCTCTAACACAAGCTGAGATGTCTAACATGCTTATTATAACATCTATAAATTTACTAAGCCCATTATATTAAGGCTCCTTTCATAAAGTGTGGTTCTTTTCCCTCCCTGGTATTCAGATATACACTCTAAATAGTTAGCATTGGTCATTCCTATTTCTCTTAAGTGTTTACAACATAAATTGTCAATCTTCATATCTTTCAAGAGAGTTCTGGGCTGACTTGCAGTGTCAGAATGTCCTTTCCAGCAATGCTTCAAGTATTCATGGGTTTAATTCTTTCATGTGTTCCCAGCAGATAAAGTCAAGGCTCCTAGCTGTCATCTCGGGCGATTTCTGAAGCCTGCTTGACAAGATTTCTCCAGGCTTCTTTCACAAACGTGGATTTTGTTGGACACTTGGGTTCCTGGCTTGACTGGTATAATTAAATAATTGAACTTTTCCAAAAGTTGCAACTCCCGTGAATCAACTGTTAGTGCCATGTTAAGCAAGGTGTGCTTCCTCTGTTGTAATTGAATATGACTTACCCAGAGCTATTAAGTATGCTGTTTAAAATGCACCCCAGATTTAAAAAAAAAATACTATTGTACTCTTTAAAAAAGTTCGACATTTTATTGTTGAGCTAAAAAGCTCTAATGAATCTGTTTCCAGGTGCTGTTAGTTTCATGCCTTAAAATTCAGTTCATATCCTTACTGGATTTTTTAAAGATAATGTGTGTGTGGTTGCACTTCATAACAAATAAATGATGGGCTATAGAAAGAGGCATGATTTAATCCTGGGATTGGAGATAAAGCTAGGAATACTCAGAGTTTCCAGTTCTGATACTGATTCTGTCTGGGGCTTTGGACAAGTCACTTAAACTTGTTACTTTGGTTTCCCTGTCTGTATAACTTAAATTATAGTACTTGTCTGCCACGTGGGGGGGATGTGAGGATTAATTAGTAAGTGTTTGTAAAGCAGTTAAGTAGGTGAGTATTAGCTTGATTTAACAATTGCATTAGTCCCTCCTCCAGTTGCTCTATCTCTAACATTCCATTTAATGTAAGAAGTCCTACGGAGCAGATTACAAAACTGTTGGGCTTGATTTGCTCTCCTGCTCCTCCTTGGTGTGTGTGGCTGCAATTTGTACAACATACTCTTTTTGGTAATGGGGGAGGGGGGGCGAAGAGGGAGGGAGGTTGCTCACCTTTAGCTGGGGACAGGTGGTATTATTTGTATTACCGTACAAATATCTAAGAGCCCCAGTCATAGCCTAGAACCCCTTTCTGCAAGGCACTGTGTAAAGAGAACAAAAAGACAGTTCCCCACGCTGAGGAGCTTTCTACTGAGGTATAAAACAAGAAACAGCAGATGGATGCAGATAGACTGACAGGAGAGTGCAAGGAAACAAGACAGTATTAGTGAGCATGGTAGGCAGTCATCTTTGCACTAGCAGCACTAGTTTTTTTGGGTTTTTTTTTTTTTTTGGATAGGCATCACAGCAAAGAAGAGCGGAGGAGGGTTCTTGGAGGAGGAGGTAGTTTTTTGGGGTGTTTATGGGGAGCTCTGCCCAAGCACAAGGGGCACCGTGGCAGAAAGGTGCTTGTTTGAAAATGTCACACAGCAGGCGATGGTGACTGGCATCATGAGACAATCTGAGGTAGGAGTTGACATCCTTGATAGTCAATGCGAGGGAAAGGCTTTGAAAGTGAAGACTAGCAGCTTGTGTTTGATGTAACTGAGAGAACCCCTGTATCTGTGATAGGGGAGGAGGGAATGGAAGGCAAGTTGAGAGGAGGGGGAAGGTCAGGTTGTGTCCTGTCAGTTTTCACTTGGAAGAAATGGAGAACTTTTGCAGAGAGAGTGGTGGAGGCAGGAGGAGGAGGTTGGGTACGGGGAGGAAGTGGAGGAGGGCGTTTGAAGACTAAATTGCTACGGTGAAGAGGTGTGGGATTCAGTTAAACTGGAGAGATAGAGCTGTGTAGCAAGGGAGATGACAGCACTGTGGGAGGAGAGGATGAATATGCCATGGAGGAAGTTAGCCTGGTCACAGGATTTCTGCCAGAGATGCTCTGCAGAGCATGAACCGGAGTGGAGGAGGTGGGGGTTGAGGACAAATGAGGATTGGCAGGGTGGATCTTGTCATGGAAGAGAGGGGCAAAAGAATCAAGGATGGAAGAGGAGTGAAGCATGGACAGAGAGCAGACAAGAAGTCCTCAGTGTGGTGGACTGGAAGTCCCAGAATGGCCAAGGGACAGATGAGTGTGATGTGGGGGTGACGCAGAAAGAGGGATTGGTGATTGCTCAGGGAGGGGAAATGCTGCAAGTGAGAGAGCTGTGTGTGGGGGTGACCAAGTCGAGTGAACAGTCCCGTTGGTGAGTGGGAGAGTCAAACGAAGAGGTGAAGAATGAGGGGATGTGCAGTTAAGGATCAGATGGCTCATCCACATGAAAACTGAAGTCACTGAGGACGCATGTGGGAGATTCTGAGGAGAGAAAGGGAGAGCCCCAGGGATCTAAATCAGGCAGGAAGGCTAATGGGGAAGAGTTAGGTGGACAATACATGACCGCTACATTTACCCTGTTACCCTCCCCTAGGGATTCAGCCAGTAGAGCTGCCAACTCTCATGATTTTATTGTAGTCCAGTAATTATTTTTTTCTATGCTCCAGCGCCTGGAGTCCTGTGACTGAGAATTTCAGCTTTCCTTGGGGGGGGAAAAAAAAAAAAAAAAGCTTCTAGTCCTTATGGTTACAGAGAAAAACCTCAAGAAAGAACATAATGCCCTGTAAGCATTCTGCAACCTGAAGGTAAATGAAAAGAACCCAAATATATTAGTGTTTGTTAAAATCTCATGATTATTGGAATGCTTGGGGTTGGCAATACGGAGCTTTAAACTGCAGTCATGCATTGATAGGTCGCTTTGCAAAAGCTGTGTTTGAGCAGGAGGGAGGGAGGAGATGCATCGAATGGACACAGCATTCCAGTGTCTTGGCCTTGCCCACTCCAAGTGCATCACTTCCTCTTGGACTCTCCAGCGCTGTGGGGCTCTGGTGACCCTTGCACCTGGGGGCATGGAGCCCATTTTTCTCTTCTGAAAAAGAATAGAGAGAGTAACACAGTGGTGTGTGGATTTCCCTAATAGCCATTTCATACTCTGGGTTTGTGTACACTGGCATTCAAAACTGTTCACCAGCTTCCCTGGAAAACCGCCACTGCTTTGCCCTCCAAATCACTGCCCTGAAGGCTGTGGCCACAAGAAAACCCTGTGGCGGCCGCATGCAAGAAATGCTGCTCTAGAAGCAGTGTTTACACTCCCAGGCAGTTAATGCTTGGCAACCAGGTGTCTGGTGTCTTGAACAGAAGGATGGTGCTTGGAAATGCAAGAGTCTATTTTAAACACCAAGCAGTGGAAGACTTTAGAGTATTGAAACATTCAGAGACTTTAAGACCAGAAGGGATCATTAATGATCAATTAGCTCGGCCTCCTGTATCAAACAGGCCAAACCATTTCACCCAACAATCCCTGCATCAAGCCCATATCGTGTGGTGGAGCTAGAGTGCTCTATTCAGAAAGGCATCCAATCTTGATATAAAGACTTCAAGTGATGGCAAACCCACTACATCCCCTGGTAAGCTGTTACATTGATTAGTTACCCAATGGCTTAAGGGGCAAAGTTTTAATCTCTAGTTCAAATTTGTCTTCCTTTGGTTGCTAGCTGCTGGGTCTTGTTATGCCTTTGTATGCTAAATTGAGGAGTCCTCCATTGTTGGAAGTCTCCCCACTTATAGATGGTGGTCAAGTCACCTCTTAACCTTCTTGATAAGCTAAAGACATTGAACAGCTCAAGGCTCACTATAAGGCAGGTTTCCCAGACCTCTGTTCATTTTTGTAGCTCTTTTCTGAACCCTTTCAGATTTATTTTTTTTTCAATGTCTTTACAAGCCCCAGCAGCCATTACCTCTTGCTGGATATGGGTGCTGTCATAGTGTGGCTAAAGGCCTTCGTTATAGGCCCTTCTCCATGGCCTTTTTGGAAGAAAACGGCATCTTCCTCCAAGTATTTCTCAGCACACCTAATCCACTGAATGCTCTTGGAAGGAATCCTAATGGGAGAATTCCACTCCAGGGGAAACTGAGCTCCCGTGCATGAACAGGGCCTTACAAATTATTTAAGAGCAATTTGCCTTGTCAGACAAGTGGCTTCACGTCTTGCTTATCAAAAGGAATGTAGATGGCAATACTTAACTATGCACATCTAGCTACTGGATGGTTAACTAAATCATGTGTTCCATGTTTGTACGGGTTAGTGAGCTTCCATTCAAGCTTATTGGCCCAAGCTTGGACGAGGTTTGAGGCTAATTAGGTAGAGTTAATTGATATCACAGACAAGTGTCTCTCTTTTCAATGAAGTACATTCTGTGAGGTCTAACCTCTAGCACCCATTGAAGTCAATGACATACGTCCACCAGCATAAATGGGCAGAAGATGGAGCCCGTTGTGTTTCGCTGATCATAGTGTGATGTGCTCCAATGAAAAATAAGGCTGTCTTTCGGCATCTGTGCCCACTGAAATACCGAAACTGGCTAAATACTGCCCCTTCCCATGAAGAGAGACACTTGAGGTGAACAGGAGAAATGGGGCCACCTCTTCTAAACTCTACTGGAACCCTCTGGTATAGGGACTCTCAACCGCTCCTTTCCTTGCTGCAGAGGTAGTAGTGAAAAAGACATGACTAGGACCTGGTGTCATGCTGACTTTCAGCTGAGGTTTTGTCCCTTTAGAATTGTATCTAGGAGACAATGTCGTGCCCTGCCCCCAAATCAGTGGAGTACAGAGGAGAGCTTTGTTTGACCTTGTCACCATGTCCCTATGTTCTACTCTGTGCAGATTAGCCGTGCTGCCCTCCCCTGGATCTGGCGCATATTTCCCCAAAAAGGTGGTGTCTAGCGTTTCCAGTGAGCTCTCTGCCAAGATTGAATGGACAGGACAAAATATTACTACCTAGCATCCTCTTAAACTCAGCAGAACTTCCTAAGATATATCAGGATTTTACAGAAGGAGCTGCTGATGCTTATTAGAGAATACCACAAAAACATCATAGGGTATGTCTACACTGCACTTAGATGCTCAGCTGGCCCGTGCCAGCTGACTTGGGCTTTCAGGGCTCAGGCTAAAGGGCTATTTGTGGTGTAGGCGTTCAGGCTCAGGCTGCAGCCCGAGCTCTGGGACCCTCCCTACCTTATGGGGTCCTAGAGCCCAGGATCAAGCCCAAGCATCTATACCACAATTAAACAGCCTGTTAGCCTGAGCTCCGAGAGCCCACATCAGCTGGCAGGGTCCAGCCACAGGTGTCTAATTGCAGTGTAGACATACCCATAGCCTGCCTCTCTGCTATACTCAGCTGGTTATTTTGCATCTCTTCCTGCTCTTCATGCAAATGTTGCCTGCCATAAACGGACTCTTCTGAGTTCATTTCCTTCTGCTGTTTATTTTTCACCTGCCATTTACATTTGTCAGTGACAACATAATCATCTCCGTAGCAATTGATTGGAAAGTTATAAAGCAGAGACTATGGCTTGAGGTGGGGAATAAACCACAGTGGGAGGAAAGCACATGAAAATAGGGCATATGAACTGCTTACGCTGTCAGGTGGCGGCTAAATTTCCCATCATGCATCAGCAGTCAGCCTTTATTATTATGCAATATGTGGACAGTGTGCCAAAGGCTGTAAAGGGCAGAGCTGCTTCAATATTATCCATAGAATTCTCTGGGCTCCTGCACTGGTCCATGCTAAAGCAACCCACAGTGGGAAGATGAGGACTGTCCTGGTCGTGGAAACATGAATTGCTATGGAAATGGAATGCATGAGAAAGTCAGGATGAAAATTACTATAGGGAAATATAAATTGCTTAGCCAGCTCTCGGCCACACCCTGAGGGGCATGTCGGGGGGAATGGGTGGCTGAAGACAAGAGCCCAGAGCAGTCTATGCTTGATGATCTTCTGATGTAATGGTATTCAGGTTTTCCATTACAAATCAGCATAGATTAGAGCAGCCTTTAGGCTGCTAGAGGCCAGTCTGGCTCCCAGCCAGTCCCAGGACTGGGAAGGCAGGTCAAAAGGCAATTTGGAGCTGCTTGCCCCCACCACATGGAGCTTTGCTATGGCACAGCTGCTGCGGTAGTCCTGCATTTTGAATGGATGGCTGCTTTTAACGTTGATCCTTTCTGGTCCAAACACATTTGGATGATGCTACCTTCCATCACGGTCTCTATGCCATCTAACTTGTTGCTGTTCTCTTGCTGTCACCTATTGGCTTTTCTTTGCAAACATATAAGAACCTAAAAGAATTTAGTGCTGGTCTCGGGGGCTGTGGCGTAATCCATTTGTCTGTCTGGAAGGCTGTCTGAACAAGCATGTTTTGTTTGTCCCTCCCCACCTCCCAGTAAATGGGTGGGACTTAAAGGAGCTGTAAACTCTTGTGTGATCCTATGAAATGTCTCTGCTATAAGTAAGGGACATACAGCTAAGGGACATACAGCTGTTTCCTTCAAGGATGCTTGTGTGTATGTAAGTGGCTGTAAATCTGTTAATTTAAAGATGTCTATTCTATGACTTCCAGGGACCCCTCATTTTAACATTCCTTCGTGTTTGCTGCTTTTGCTCTTTGGTCGGCACAGTGTTATCTCCTGATCTGGGATGAATGCAGGCTTGTGTGAGGGGCAAATGTGTCCATGAAAATTTGCGTACCTTTTTCAGGCCCACCTTGATGGAAACTCTGTTTGTGAATGCAGACACTTTACTCAGTGCAGTGTCCATGGAAGAGGAACTGTTTGAACTATACTAATCCCTGTTGCCTCCAAAACAACCTTGTTTACAAGAGATGGTATTTAAATGTGTATCCTGGTAAAATATCTTACGTAACTGATTTGCGTGCTAGACACCAATGTGTGCAAGTGTTTGATTTTAAAACCAAACATGTTCTTGAACGCAGGAGGTTAGTCCACATACCTCCTTCCTTGTTCTGAAATATATCAAGATATTTTTTAGGAGGTTGAAGGCTCTTCTGGGCATATTGTTCCATTTTTGAACTCCCAATTATTTTCTATGAAGATTGTCTGCCTGGCAAATTGCATGTGAAATAACTGTGGCTATGAAACCACTAAAAACTCAACTAATTGCATAGGACAAAAAAAAGGAAACATTTTTATAGCACATTAAATACTGTAATCTGTGCAGTCAACTTACTCTCTGATCCATAGATGGAAACCAATTTTTTTTTAATATTCATAGTTTTCTGGAACCGACTTTTGTCGTAAATACTATTCTTCCATTTGTGAGGCACATAAACATTTCTTAACCCACGAATGGAGCAAAACTGTATGTAATTGTTTGAAATTACATGAGACACGCAATATACCGAAAATCAAATTATATAATCTTTGAATTAATAAAGCATATAATTTCAGTGCAGGAAATGGGATGTCTCCTCAGATAACACATTGTGCCCTTATGAGAATCCTGTAGAAAATGGTAACCTTTCTATAGTCTGAGATGGCCTATGGCTTTTTTGGGGGGAAAAAAAGCCTTCTCTAATAAATGTATAGGAATTGTATCCCAGCTATACAATTTCATAAGGTGACTGAAAAATCCCATAGAAAAGAGATCATTTTCTAAACTCTAGTTTTGTGGGTTTCCATAGAATCCTACAAAGTTAAATCATTGTTAAATTCTATAGGATTCTTCCATATGGCTAGAGGCTCTAATAAATCAGGGTACTGTTATTCTTTCTCTAATATTACATTAACTGGAAGCTAATATATTTCTTCTTAAGTGATGTGCCAAGGTTGGTGCATATGTTACCCCAGTGCTTGTGAAGTGTTCTACAGAGAGCTGGTTTGGAAAATGGTGGTGGTTTTCTTTCCCTACAGAAAATATGGACTCTCTTCCCCCACCCCCCCAGTGAAAAAATGAAATATTTCAACTGAAAACCACAATAGTTTGATTTGGAAGTGCTTCTGCAGTGCATTATGGGAGTTGTGGTTCAGTTGTCTTATGACCCCATTCTGTATAGGCCAAGCTCCCTGGTTGGACTATGTGTCTGCCCTGTTGGTGAGGGGAAGTAGTGTGTAATGATGGTTGCAATCCAGCTGGGGAGTCCAACTCATAGAGGAGAATGGGGATACGAGACAACTGAACTACAACTCCCGTGAGGCACCATGGTGGCATGTCTGATTCAGATATATTTCAGTTTTCATGTGTTTGGCTTTTTGAGAAAAAATAAATTTTTTTTGGCAGAAAACACACACTAACTTGTTGACTGTGAAGAGCGTAACTCGGCTGAAATCCAATTTTCTATCAAACAGTTTCAACAGAAAATTTTCAACAGCCCCATGTGCTATACCTGGCACTGCTAGCTTCATGTTGGGCCCTGGGAACCCTGCAGGGGGGTGGGTCTCTGGGCTCGAACATCTTCACAACTTTTAACCCACAAGCCCAAGTCAACTGACTTGGGTTTGGAGACTTGGTGCCTCATGGTGGTGATGATAGTGGTGTAGATGTACCCAGTGATTCTAGGCTATTTCACAGGGGAAAAGAAGTCATAATCCTCACCCAACACCCATTTCAGCATATTTGCATCTTCACTGCTTTTGCAGCCCTGTCATTTAGCTATTGTATAATTTCTAATAGGCAATTATGAGAAAGGCTTTTATGTTTTGGGTGTGGGTGCCGGGGGAACTGGCAGTAAATCTCCCACTCTGTGTGTGTTTAAGAAATTTTTATAACAAAACCAATACTTTTTGAATTATATAACAACTAGGAATATTTGCCTCCCAGGAGAGAGAGATTCCAGGGAGCTGGGGGTTTAGGTGGCATATTTGCATAGAAGCAGAGTGTTCTTTCTATCTCTCTGCATTTATACTCACTCCCATCAACCATCATAGCATTTCATCACCTTACGGTCATTGATGAACGTAGCCTCTAAGCACCCCAATGCAGTAGGGAGAGAGTGCAGAGGGAACTGAGGCATGCATTGCTTAAGGGCCTGGGCCAAAGCCTATCAAAGTCAATGAGGTTCGTTTCCCATTGGCTTTAAACAAGTCACGCAGGACCTGATCAAAAGGCGCACAGGCTGAGAAATGGACCCATATTTCCTGAGTGTCGTTTGTTTGACAGTACCAAGGGAAAACGTGCATCTAGTTGAGGAAATGTCAATTTGCAGTGGAAAGGAAGGGAGGCCATCTCGTATTAAAATGTAACTTTAAAGAATTCTCATTAGCTATTGTTTAAAGAAACTGAAATAGCTGTTCATTAGGTGTAGCCTTCATTAGGTATAGTGTATTTCAAATGTGAAGCAGAGGAGACCGAGCAGTTTTCTTTTCTAGTGAATCTGCTTTTTAAAACACACACAGTTGTCTTGTTCCTAATTCACTATCTAGTAGCTGTTATTCGTTTTAAGGAGACACACAGAAACATGCTCCTGAAATGTTACATTCCTTCTAGCATCTCTTTCTTCTTCAGTTGGATCTTACAGAGCATAATGGGCAGATTAACAACTGTATGTGTGGAATAGCCCATCTTTGTGCAGGTCTGGCTAAAAACCAATTAAGTTTGTCCTGATCTCTAAATAAGATTTTTGTCAAATGTCTTTATCCAACTGCAGTGTCACAATCCACTAATAATTAGAGGGATTAAAATAGCTAATGGTGTAGACTGTATGCTGGATAAATATAGAAGCATTTAGTTCTGGTTGAGAGTTCTATAGGTGCCTAAACTTGTGTCTCTTCAGTTGTTTTTGCAGCTTGATTTCCTGGGATTGAAATCTTTGGTTACTTGTGTGAAACCCAAGTATAGCACAGCAGATGTAGGGTCTTACCAAAAGCCTGTTGTACAAAATGAAAGTCTCCTAACTGATTTTAGTGGACTGTGGATCAGGATATTAATGCAGCCGTCCACTTGAGAGATGGAGGGGAATAGCTCAGTGGTTTGAGCATTGGCCTGCTAAACCCAGGGTTGTGAGTTCAATGTTTGAGGGGGCCAGTTAGGGAACTGGGGTAAAAACCTGTTTGGGATTGGTCCTGCTTTGAGCAGGGGGTTGGACTAGATGACCTCCTGAAGTCCTATCCAACCCTGATATTCTATGATTTTGTGCTATCTGGTGCATGACTGTGTAATTCTATAATGCCAAATAGGAAGGCCAAGAATTTCAAAACTGACTGATTTTTTTTTTTTAATTGCCTAACTTGAGGTACCATTTTTTTAAAGGGGCTCTCTCTTTTTTTCCCTAGAAAGTCCTGGAAAATCAGGTCCCATTAAGGTACTTCAAGTTGGGCAGAACCCTCGATCATTAATCACTTTTGAAAATCTTTGTCTAAAAAGTGCATGTTTAAAGAGACTCAGCTTTTTATATCAGCTGTGATAGAATGGTTTGCCTATGCAGTACTGATTATTGTGTGTAATAGTGTGGCAAGCCTTGCGTTTTGTGTCATAGCCTTGACTGGAAAGAAATCCAAACACAAACTATCTAGATGTGAGCATTTGCTAAGAGTATCCTAAACGTTTACTCCATACACAAGAGAAACTAGTTCTATGATCACTTTTAAAATTAAAAAAAGAAGATGCATTTTATACTGTTCTCTGAAGGTACTGCTATATTTTTTCCCTTATATTTCTAGGTCATGATGTAGAATTGCAAAGTTGTATGGTTTTTAATCCAGGCAAACTGGAAAACAAGTGCCCCATCTTTTTTTTTTAAGGTTGAAAACATTTATTTTACAAATTTAAAGTAAGAAACTGATTGTCATAGCATTCCCTCTCAGATCTGAACCTTAGAGTTCAGAAAGTGAGATACTAGCACATGAATCCTCTAAGCTTAATTACCAGCTTAGATCTGATAGCACTGCCACCACCCAAAAATATAGTGTTTTGGGGCACTCTGACCTCCCCAGCCTTCCCTGGGGACCCCAAGAACCCAAATCCCTTGGGTCCTTGAAACAAGGAGAAATAAACCATTCCCCCTTCTTTCCCCCTCCAGACTTTCCCCTCGCTGGGCTACCTGAGAGATTCTGACAAACTCTTTAAATCACAACACAGAGAAGCATGTCCCTTCCCTCACAAGAGGCAAACAGATTCAAGGAAAACAGAGAGAGATTCTACCTCTTGCCCTCCGTCCCCCCACCAGTCCTGGTAGTTATCGCGCTAAATCCCACATCCCCTGGGATAAAAACGGGAAACAAGAAAAAAATCAGTCAGGTTCTCTAAAAAGAAATCTTTTAATAAAAGAAAGGAAAAGTAAAGAATTATCTCTGTAACTTCAAGGTGTAAATATTACAGGGTCCTATAGCTTACAGACACCAGAAAGAAACTTTCCCCCCACTACCAATACAACTCAAAATATTCCCAGCAACTACACATATAAAAGTGAACCAGCCAGATCCACAATTGCAAATAGAGTAAAACAATCAAAAAGCCTAAACCGCCTATTTTTACATACTATTTGAACAAAACTTTAGAGAGCCTGTAGTAACGTCTGGTCTCTCTCAGACCCCCCGAGAGAAGAACACACAACGGACAAAGAACACACACAAGCTTCCCTCTACCCAAATTTAAAAGTATCTTGTCTCCTGATTGGTCTGTGGTCAGGTGTTCCAGTTCCCTGCTTGTAACCCTTTACAGGTAGAAGAGACATTAACCCTTAACAATCTGTTTATGACACTGATGATATAGAGAACGGCATGAAACATAATCACCTTATCTATTGGATTAATGCCCAATGTCTTATCTACCTGCCCGGGTAATAAGAGAAGGAGGGATATAAGAAAAACTATAATTCCCTCTATTTAAAATGAGCAGAAGAACCGATCATCTGATCACTGTTGCATTTGGGGTGTCCTTTATGGTACTTATCTATAATGGGATGTGGCTCAGTCCAACGTGGACTGGACATGTATGATGCCAACACTTCACTGTGACACTCAGAGGATCATGTCTCAAGTGTTGACATGTTTTGTACATGGTGAGTCAAATGCTAGATTTCAGATATCACTTATTTCATTGGCCACTAGGTCATACAATAATGCACCTTTATTGTAAAACACAGAGGAAAGAATCATTGTTGCAGATATAGTAGACTTCCGAGCCAATCTAACATTGCCATGTCTCTTTATTCTGCATGGGTCACTTCTCTATCAACCTGCTTCTCGAAGACTGGATCTTCTGCTCTTAAATTACTTCTGGAAATATTTGGCCTTTTTAAACATGTAAAAGCCAGGTAAGAGGTATGAAGACATGGATTTCAAGATTTGAGAGATTCCAGCTCATTAGGGCTGCTTTCAGGCCCCAATTCAGCGAAGCACTGAAGCATGTGCCAAACTTTAAGCATGTGTGTGGTCCCGTTCACTTCAATCCATACTTGTTCTGTGCAATGTGATACTTGAGTTGTACATCTGAGGGGAAAAATGAGAATAAATCTGAAGTGCTGTCAGCCCGTTTCTATAACAGACACGTTTATTTACTTGAACGCCTTCTGCTAACGATTGCAAAGTGAGTGACTGTCTTTACTGAGATCTTGTAATGTTTCAGAATGCATGTGGCAGATGGCCAACCACTCTTTCGGCGATTTGTGTGGTTGTACGGGTAAGTCAACCCATGCTACTTCTGGCTCTGTTAGCAACTTTGTCTTGTGAAGTCCATGACTGAAAAACCAAGATATTTAACACTAATAAGAGGTAAAGATGCTCTGTAGCAAGCCACACCAGTGCTTATATTTTTCCAGGGGGCAGGAGCTTACGTCCTTTCCCAGACTCCTTCCTGTTGTTGTGGGTCTGAGCAAGAGCTGTGAGGTGATATGACATGGCTGTCACAGCCAGCGGAGACAAGAAGAATCTAATAATAACCCAAGCGTTTGCTGTGTCTGAATTACCTGAGCTCAAACAAACCACATGGAAGGAATCAGGTGTCATTGACGTCTTGAACATAGGAAGCATGCAGTGCACCCAGTGCAGATGTCCTCAGCCCAGTGCGGGTGGGGGGGGAAAATATCCTGGCCTTTCACTTTGTCGGGGAAGGAGAGGGTGTACGGCCCAAAAAGTGGTGGAACAGTGCTGGCTCTACTGCAGGGCATGCAATGCAGAGGGATAGACAGGATGCAGATAGCCCAGAAAAGGAAGTTCTGCTCTCTGGGTCTAGTGAAGTAGGGTAGTGGTTCTCAAACCTTTTTTTTTTTTTTTCACGGACCACTTGAAAATTGTGAGGGTCTCGGCGGACCACTTAATAATCTTTCCAAATGTTGTTTGCACTGTTAGCTAACTATTGTAAAGTGCTTTGGATAAAAGCGCTATATTAAAAAAAACCCTTAGTAATAATTAACATTTTTTGTTCTACAAATAAAAGCACACAACTCATATTTTGATATCCGTACTCTTACCTTTCTAATGTGATGGATGTGCCCTCTCTCCCCTGCTGCAGCAGCCCCCAAGCTGGGGCTGGGAAGGAGGAGAGGGATCTCCCTGGCAGCTGCAGTCCTGGAGCAGGAGAAAGTCGCCTCTTTCTCTGGCTGCCTGCAGCCTTGCATGTCCCAAATTCCCCCCACCGCCTCTTCTCACCCCACTGCCCCCTTCCACCTACCTCCTATTCCCCAAGGCCACTACCTCACCTTACACATGTGTCTTCTCTATGGGCCAGGCACCTAATTAGTTGGGGGAAGGGTTCATTTATTAATTCCCTGAGCCACTGCAGAACTCTCTGGGCAAATCCCGGTCTTTGCTAAGTAGAGGACCTTAGCCTGTAGATGGGAGCCCTTCTAGAACAGCGTATATAAGGCAACGAGGAGCCTTCATGCCTATCTCATTGCCTAGCCACGGCTGAACAGTCCTTTGCTATATACAAATATTTTCCCTTTAAAGCTGTCCAGGAGCAGAAATCTCCTTCTTCTCATCTCCCACATGCCACCAGATTGTGGAGGGCAAACATGAGAGACTTGGGCAATGGGAAACAAATACCTGGGGGCAGCATGGATTAAAATGACTTTAATGTGGTGGGTGAAAATCTCTTCAAGTTCTGTTTACTTACCACTGCTACCACCAATAAATAAACAAATAAATAAAGCCTGCCAGGCTGGGGCTACTTGGACTGAAACTATTGCCAGTCCAAACTGCAGTTGGCTAACTTCACACTGACTCTGGAGGGAGAGCGCCCCATGTCGGAAAAGCATCTGATTGCTAAGAGCTGAGGTTTTTTTCTGGCTTGTCCTAACCCAGGTTCAGAATGCAGTCAGTCTAGGCCGGAGGGTTTGCTCTGGCAGAAGCAAACTGGTCAATCTATAACAGTGAGGAGTTATAGCTCTGGGTTTGAGGGAAACTGGTGTCTGAAAATGTGCTAATACAGATCACATTGGGCTGTAAAGGCAGTAACAGACTGTCAGGCTAGAGTAGAGGCTCTCAACCTTCTCAGACTACTGTACCCAGACTATTTGTCGTGTGTACCCCAAGTTTCACCTCACCTAAAACCTATTCACTTACAAAATCAGGCATAAAAAGACAAGTGTCACAGCACACTAGGTCTGAAACTTCCTCATTTTTCCCATAGAATTATAAAATAAATCAATTTCAGTGCATAGTACATAGAGCAGTATAAACAAGTCGTGTGAAATTTTAGTTTGTACTGACTTCGGTAGTGCTTTTTATGTAGCCTGTTGTAAAACTAGGCAAATATCTAGATGAGTTGATGTACCTCTGGAGGGACACAGAGGTCTTCCAGGGGGTACATGTTTCCCTGGTTGAGAACCACTCGGCTAGAAAATCCTTCCTTTTTTCTTGCATATTTTAAAATCCAGTGGCTGGTGCAACCATCTAACCATAGCCAAAGATTTCATACAGGGAAACTAATTCTCTCTATCTCTGGTAGATCTGCTAGAGTAGAATATATTTCCTGAATAAAAGGATGGAAAACTGGGAGTGACTGCAACTGCTTTGGAGGACAGGGTCAAAATTCAAATGATCTGGACAAATTGGAGAAATGGTCTCAGGTAAACCGGATGAAGTTCAATAAAGACAAATGCAAAGTGCTCCACTTAGGAAGGAACAATCAGTTTCACACATACAGAATGGGAAGAGACTGTCTAGGAAGGAGTATGGCAGAAAGAGATCTAGGGGTCATAGTGGACCACAAGCTAAATATGAGTCAACAGTGTGATACTGTTGCAAAAAAAGCAAACGTGATTCTGGGATGCATTAACAGGTGTGTTGTAAACAAGACACGAGAAGTCATTCTTCCGCTCTACTCTGCGCTGGTTAGTCCTCAACTGGAGTATTGTGTCCAGTTCTGGGCACCGCATTTCAAGAAAGATGTGGAGAAATTGGAGAGGGTCCAGAGAAGAGCAACAAGAATGATTAAAGGTCTTGAGAACATGACCTATGAAGGAAGGCTGAAAGAATTGGGTTTATTTAGTTTGGAAAAGAGAAGACTGAGAGGGGACATGATAGCAGTTTTCAGGTATCTAAAAGGGTGTCATCAGGAGGAGGGAGAAAACTTGTTCACCTTAGTCTCTCAGTATAGAACAAGAAGCAATGGGCTTAAACTGTAGCAAGGGAGATTTAGGTTGGACATTAGGAAACAGTTCCTGTCAGGGTAGTTAAACACTGGAATAAATTGCCTAGGGAGGTTGTGGAATCACCATCTCTGAAGATATTTAAGAGTAGGTTAGATAAATGTCTATCAGGGATGATCTAGACAGTATTTGGTCCTGCCATGAGGGCAGGGGATTGGACTCGATGACCTCTCGAGGTCCCTTCCAGTCCTAGAGTCTATGAATCTATGAAAACGTAACTACTCTGCCTCCTGTTACCCAGGAACGGCCAGTCTAAGGTGAAGGACTAGGAACAGCAAATGTAGAGCCTGATCCTGCAGTTGGCTCTGTAGGGGTGAAAACTTGTGCCTGCATAGTGCCCCATGTAAAAGCAA
Source organism: Chelonoidis abingdonii (assembly GCF_003597395.2). Classification (NCBI taxonomy): domain Eukaryota; kingdom Metazoa; phylum Chordata; order Testudines; family Testudinidae; genus Chelonoidis; species Chelonoidis abingdonii. Next base: position 149,701,411 of record NC_133772.1, on the reverse strand, counting down.
TGGGCCTCCATGCAGATGCAAGGGTCTGCTCATACAAATCCAGTTGCAGGATTACGGCCATGGATTAATCTCTTTGGGACAGGGAGCTGTCATGTTGGTCCATAAAGTGCAGTACATGGCTATGTTTCAAATGGCAATTTGAGCAGCTTAGTAGCCAGGCAAAGAATAGGATGTAGAAATGCACTAATGCAGTGGCAATGCATGCACTTTGAAATGGCTTTTATATGTGCATTTCAAGTATAATGCAGGTAGGAATGCTGGAAACGCAGGGGCAAGCAGCAGAAGCAACTATAGTTGCAGGGAGGCTGTCCAGTAGGGTGGGGGTACATACCCAATTCGCTGCTCATTTGCAAGTCTGGGAACAGATGTGAACACTGCAGTATTGCCAATCCCAAGCATTCAGAACTCACGAGAAAAAACCATGACATTTAAAAAAATAAATGTTGGATGCTTTTTATTTGCCATCCAGTTCTTGAGCCTACAGGGTGTACTGGGTCACATTTTTCAAGAATTCCTCTGAAAACATGAGCGCTATAAATGGTTTCTTAAAACGATATCTGATATTCATCTGCAGTAACGTGAATCCAGGAGCTGGGGCTTTAAGAAAAACACCAAATATCACAAAAGTCGTGGGAAAAAATCGCCAGAGTCAGCAACCCTGACAATGCCTTTTCTCTGATCACAGCCTTCAGTGTAGAAGTTGGGATTTGCTCTTCTTTTCTAAAGCATCTTTGGTAAGGAATTCAAACCAGCAAAGACTAATTCTTCAGGATCATTTAAAGAAATGCACATTAAAATTCTCAGTATATGCAGCATTCATGGTAAGCAAGAGTTGTGTGAATCTTATAATAATTGTACGTAAATGTACAGTGTGTGTATAAGGGTTTCACTTGGTTACTATCTTGATTCTAATTGCTTAAGGAAAAGGCTGGATTGCACCGTGAATTGCTTGCATGCATGTCTTATTTAAAGTGCTCTTTGGTATGTGGACTCTTGTGATGTGACTTGAATTGGAATAGACAGAGCAGTAGAGGCTCCGCAGCCAGAGAGCTGATCTGACAGCTGGAAATCAGAGCTTGTCCTACTGGAAGTCAGTGTTTGCCCTTTTGGAAATGATTGGTTTAAAAGCCTTTTGGGAAGGAATAGTTTGGGGGCAATTTAATTGTCGTTTGAGATAAAGGTTTAGAAGCACAGGAGAAGGTGGCATGAGAAACAAGTAAATATCGCACCTAGACAGTATGGTGATCTGCAGGTTTTAAACGTGTGTGTGTGTGCGCGCAAATAAACAGCCCAGTGTGATCTCTTGCCCGGTGAATAGCCAGCCATTCATAGTTTTTAGTTAACTTGTGGCTGACTAAAATATCTGGTAAGACATTAGTATCGTTGCCTCTTTCCTGTAATGCATCCAGCTGTCTGAAACAGCAGCACTCAGGGATGGTACCTGATTTCAGACTATGGAAAGAAGTTGCCTGTTACTAGGTCCGATCTTCCTGCCCTCGTGGTAGATTGCTCTGATAGCAACTATTTAAACATAGTTTGAATAAGACCAGACATGAAAATGTGTCACTTCAAAAGGTTTAAATTACAGGGCAAGATGTTAAGAATCTCTCTCTCCTTCCCCATCAACCTTTCTGAATCCTTGTTCTTCAGGGAAATTCCCGTTGGTGTCTTCAGCCTCCGCCGTTCCTTCTACTGGAATGGCTGATGCTCACTGGAAGTGCTGATGTGTTGGGAATAATCTGTGCTGCATTATGTGACTTTTACATTGCTTCAAAATAAAGCCTTTAGATTGTCCTGTTAGTCTGGATGTTGATTGTGAATGGCAGCTAAATAAAATGCTCGCTGTTTAACATCTTTAGGTTTGCACACATGCGCACACCATAAGAAAAAATGCCGTCCGAGAGGTTCTAGCTGCCCTTGATTTAACTTTAAAATGCAGGAGTGAATGAATGCCCCAGCTTATCTAAAGGACAGCAATATGATTCAATACAACCCGCCCCCAGAAAACCAAGCAACTCAGAAGATAAAATGTATGTCTTTCCTGATGTCTTCCTTCAGTGTGTTACACCTCTGTCTCTCTGCTTCCTCACACAACCTAAATACACAGTAATCAAGGGCAGGCATTGCATAATTTGATATCCTTCTCTCCTGGGTATATGTGACTGGGGTGAGGCAGGGAATGGAAGTCTGATAGACTGAACTCCAAAAATGCACAGTATAAGGATATATAGAAAATAGAATACACGCTAACTTATCTTAATGGGGCAGAAGATCTCTAAAGGCTTTATTGGAATATCTCATCATGCACTTATTAGCTGTGTACTGTGTGGTAATATTTTGTGTGTGTGTGTATCTGCATGCATGCACATGTGCTGAAAGCTCTGAATTTTGACAACTCTCCACTTCAAATAGCTAGTGCCTTTCTGAAACTGGATTCGCTTCAAAATGGTCAGGCTGTGTGACTCTTACAGTCTGTGGATTGCAAACCCTCAATTGCTATTTACAGGTATCACTGGCTGTGTATGCTAGCCAAGAAAAGTGGCTACTGTAATTATGGAATTAAATGTAAATCAATTCCCCCTTAAAGAGACACACACCCTTTTACTTGGTTTTGTCAGCAATCTCTTTTCCTTGCCTTCCTGTGGGACAGGTATGGCAATATGCTGAAGTTGGTCTGGTTACAATAACGCTTCCATGTGCAGAAAGAGAACAAATTCCTCTCTTAACTACACAGAATGCTATGAAATTGCTGTGATAAGTCCTTCTCTATGGCCACTGAAGGTAGGACAAGAAGTAATTGGCTTAATCTGCAGCAAAGGAAAATTAGATTGGATATTAGCTTTCTAACTATGATAGTTAAGCTCTGGACTAGGCTTTGAATGACATTGTGGAATCCCCATCATGGAAAGTTTGTAAGAATTGATTAGACAAACACCTGTGAGGGATGGTCTAGGTTTACTGGACTAGGTGGCCTCTTGAGGTGCTTTCCTGCCCAACACTTCTCTGATATTGGTGCTGACTCTGGCACCTTGGTTTGAAAATTCTGCAGTTGGGCTTGTTAATCTCTCTGTAGGTACCCAAGTAAAAATGGCCTGACTTTTATTTAGATGCCTAAATAAGGACTTAAGAACCCGACTTTAGGCACCCTGGTTTGAAAACTCGATACGTAATATCGTTGACTCTTTCAGAGCCAGAGAGCTCTTAACCAAAGCAATTCAGTGCCACCTCCACATCCCCATAACCTCATGGAGGAAGTCGGTGGGCAGTGATGAGGGAGGCCAGGAGATCAGCGGTTACATGGATCCCAACTTGCTGCACAAGTGGTTCAGGTAGTTGCTGTTCTTACACTCGACTGTAGCAAGGCTATCAGGATAAGTGGGGTGTGCACAGGAGCCTCGCCCCAGATTAGGGAGCTGGATTTTGCACACGCCCAACTTCTTTCTGCATTTCACCCCCACAGAATCTTTTGCTCACTTGAAAGCCAAATCCTGCAGCCCTTACTCAGGCTAAACTGCCTGTGATGTTCCTGAGGCTGTTTATGTAAAACTTCCTTCTTAAGACTCCCCACTGTTGTTGCTATCTACACTGCAGTATTAGTGGTAGCAGTAGTGGTGACCAGCCAGAGTAGGCCTACACAACATGGTGATCTGTCAGTGTTAACATAGCAGCACTGTGACTACTACTGGTGAGCTGCAGTGATGTGAAATAAGCCTAGTGCAGACAAGACCTTAGTCTATCTGATGACTGTCAGTTGTTCTCCCTATGGGGTATGTTGTTAAGCAGGCGACTGTCCCATTTTTTGCTTTCTCAGTTCTATACAAAGCAAACACATTTTATATGATGTCTAGCTTGCATTCTTTCTGTACAGACCCTCTTAAAACTTCAGGGCCCTGTTGAGTTATCTAGTAATGGGGAAACATCTTGACTAGCATGAAGCAGAAGTAATGCAAACTGTCCCCTCATCTCAAAAAATACCTTGGTCCGTGTATATCTAGAATATAACATGGCACATAAGCCATTACTTTCAGACACAAAGGTCTGATGACGTGCTCTCTGGGGCTATGGCTGGTGGTTCCTTTTGGTAGTCAAAACTCTTCAGTAAAAAAACCAAAAGCTCTAATTACATCCACAGCGTCAGATGTGATACCTTTATCACCGTGTAGAATTTAACTATACATCTGGAGTAGTTAGAGAAATACCTATTTTTTTTATCACAAGAGTTAACCAGAATACCAGGAGGAGGAACAATTTAATCTAAGCAGTTTCTGAGAGTTTAGAGGTAGGGAAATGTGCAAGTGAAAGGCTCTGATTAAGACAGGTCCAATGTGACTTAATCTTTAACTGTGCTGTCCTTAAAGGTGGGGGTCAGGGAATGTTGGCTCTGTCGACTGAGAACTCAAAGTTCATTGACATTTATTCTGTGAAGTTAGTTTGTGCAGAATAGCTTCTTGACCGTGGAGTAAGTGATAAAATATGACTAAGTGTGTATGTTACTGTGAAAAATCTGTGTGCGTGTAATGGGCCCATGTTAATGTGAACTAATAACGGCTGGGTGATTCCAGTGCAGACGAATGAAGGATACTGCATCGCTGAATGTAATCTCTTTGTTGAGAACTAGCCTAGTTTTGATATGATTGAATGAGGTGTTTCTAGTGGGGGGTCCGTTGGGATTGGTACGAGGCCTACTGATTGTCATTAGTTTCATCAGTGATTTGGAAGGAAGTATAAAATCCCTGCTGATGAAATGTGTAGGTGTCCCAACGATTGGGGAAACGGTAAATAAAGTTCAGGAGAAGGCAGTCCTACAAAGTGATTTGGATCATTTGGTACGGTGGGCCGATTCCAACAAAATGAGTTTTAATACAGCTAAATGCAAGGTCATGCTTCTAGAAACCAGGAGTGCCGGCCATATCTACAAAATGGGGGGGCTGTGACTTTAAAAGGATTTTAAGGTCATAGGGTACATCAGCATAGAGATAAAAGACCTGTGGCACAGCTGCAGCTGGCTCGGGTTCAGGCTTTGGGGCTATAAAATGACATTGTAGATATTCAGGCTTGAGCTGGAGCTTGGGCTCTAAGCCCCTGCAAGGGGGTGGGGCTCAGAGGCCAGGCTCCAACCTGAGTACAGATGTCTACAGGGCAGTTTTTAGCCTTGTAGCCTGAGTCAGCTGATCTGGGCTCTGAGACTCAGTGCCAGGATCTTTTTTTTTATCACGGTGCAGACATCCCTATAGTGGACAGGCAACGCCATAAGAGCTCCTAGTGTGGTGCTGTGGCAAAAATGGCTAATGTGATCCTTGGATGTATAGACGGGGGACTAATAAGTAGGACTAAGGAGGTGATTTTTACCTCTGTATATGGCATAGTTGAAACTGAGACTAGAATACTGTGTACAAATCTGTAGTCCATATTTTTAGAAGGAGGTTGGAAAAAGTGGAAAAGGTGTAGAAAAGAGAGAGACAGACACACTATTCAAGGACTGGAGGAAAATGCCTTACAGTGGACGATCTAAAGAGCTCAGTCTGTTCAGTTTATCAAACAGAAAATTCAGAGATGATTTTGTTAGTGTTTACGTTCCCTTCATGAGGAGAAAATACCAGGCTCTAACAGGCTCTTCAGTTACTGGCAAAAAGCATAACAATAACACCAGCTGGCAGCTGAAGCCAAACAAATTCAAACTGTTTAAAAAAAAAAAAAATGCCTAATTTCTAGTGAGGGTGAGTCACCATTTGAACAAATCGCAAAGGAAGTAGTTGATTCTCCACCACTGTCTCCAGATGAAGACTGGATACCTTTCTGGAAGATATGCTTTAGTCAAACACAAGTTACTGGGCTCAATACAGTTTAATGTCCTGTGATCTGCAGGAGGGCAGACAAGATGATCTAATGGTCCCTCTGTCCTTAATCTATGAAAATGATTCTGCCTAGTTTGCAAGTGATACATACATTTATCTTAGTACCTTTAGATTTTATTGCTGCTGAAGAGACTTTAGCGAGCGCTCTGCTGCTAAATCTTAATTTTAGAATTGGGGCAAGATGTCGGGGTGTGTGAGAAAATGTCTGAGTTAGTAGATCAGAAAGACAAAAGCTACTGGGTTGATGTACGTATTTTTAATTATGCTGCAGGCCTGAAGTTTAGAAAGAGACATTTTTATTCCCAGGTTCAACCGTTTTTGGTAAGCAATGTCTTATTTGGAAAACCTGACCTTATTTTTATTGAGGAAGTACCTAGGAGCCCCAGTTATGGAACAGGACCACCTCATGCTAGGTATTGGGGATAGAAAGATGTGTTTTCACATCTGTAAGAATACCAGAAAGAGAACAATTTCAGCAGTTAGCACTGGGACGGAGATTTTCATTCTCTCAGGCGTTATCTCCTTTGACTTCTTTGGGACTGCTCGCATGCTTGAAAGCCAAGTGCTTTGCTGAATTGGGACCTTAGTTTCCAGACTTCTCCAACTATGTGTGAGGATCACTTGACTATCCTCTCTCTAACGTGGAGGAGGGGGAAAGGGAGACGGGAAGGGCTGAATGTAAAAGAAACATTGCTACATTATATGCACTGATGGTGTATGCATCTATTCAGTAGGCTGTTAAGCATTGAACACTTCCTGTTCTTCTGTCAGAAATGTGTTTTTCCCTTACATGAACACTTGCCATGTGCATCTCAAATCACCATGTAGAGTGGATCAGTTGTAGAAGATATAAGTTGAGACATTGCATACATCTACGAGAACAAAAAAACTTGACACATAATGAACTCGCAATCCTGGACAAAGAAATAACTGCTAGCGCGCTCTTCAGCAATTCTAGCTGCTGTTCAGAAATGACCGAGCCTGTGAAATAAATGGGACTAGGGCAGCGTGTGGGGATTTGGTTTTGTTAAACAGCATTTGCAAGCATGCTGCTTTCATTATTTGTGGGACTCTGTAACTGAAAGCTTAGTTTCCCCTTGCATGGGAAGAAGGCGGTCACTTGAGAACTGCAAGTTGCCATAAGGAAACACCTGTGCCTGTTCCCACAGGCCAGCACTTCTGCACTCTTGCAACCAGCAGCACTTGTGGATTGGTTGTCTTGAAATTCTCTCACAAAATAGTCACTGTTTTAAAAAGTCTACATACGTCAACACATATGGCACAACTATCCACCCGCACATATTTCCTGTTCCTGGCCTAAACACAGGGGAAATCTGTGGCATTGCAGATAGCCTTGTGTTGTAAAAATTGGCTGACTTCTTACTGTTTTTGCAGTGTCAGATTGCTGACTTCCGAACTGTGGCAACTGCATTTTGATACCCCGTTGCATAAAAAAATAATATAAGCAGATACCAGTACAGCGGGCACATTATTTTTTTAGGATCTAAGCAGATTCCTGTGGGTTTTGCTGTATGGGTATGTGATCCTAGTTCTTAGGTCATCACCATTTGACCATGCATGTGCCTTGCCTTCTTGTGCACATACATTATTGGTAAGAGGTTCTCCATGGTAACCAGTGTGCTCCTGGGGATTAGGGAGTAAATGACACATTAACGGGAGGAAGTTTGCATCAAAACTGAAATTTAGAAAGCATTCTATAAACACAGCTGCTGGTTAAGGGGGTCCAGGGGTGTCCCCATGCTTCTCCTATTTGTGCTGAGCCCACTCAGTGGAAGCCGGCTTATGGAAAGTCTGTCTGCCTTTCAGTTGGAGGACTACTGCATTCAGGTCCACAGACAGAGGAGGGAAGTATTAATCACACTGCTAGGGGAGGGGTGTATTTAGAATGAGACCTTTTATTTGTCATTTATACCTCTACAATGCATGTGTCTCAGTTGCTCCCTGCCATGATCCACCTGATCTTGTGGATATGGCTTGATTTACTAGCGTAGCCCTGTACAGAACTTCTCCTGTAGTTTTAATAAGGTCAGGCAATGTTTTTGGCTTGGGTTGGTAGAGCATGAGAGAACTGGCTTGTCTCCTGCTTGCACCATGCAGAAAGTATTGAGGAGACAGAATAATAGAAATGTAGGTTCAGAAGGCACCTCAAGACTTCTCCTAGTCCATCCACCTGATGATGGTATAGCTCATTGTAAGCTCTCCAGCACCTGAATGTAAGAGTTCCTTTTCCTCCATTATATTTTAAAGCAGCATTTGAATCACTGACTTGGATGCTGGAGACTTTTGGTACTAGAAAGACCATAGAGACAATCTGTTCTGCCACCAGAATTGGAGAGATGGTTAGCCCCTATCCTGCATGGATGCCCTTAGTTCATTGTCCACAGGGGTAGAATAATGATTAAAACCATTCAACCCTTTGTTTGGGGTCACACTTCCATTCTGTCTTGATTAGGCAGAGCCCCTGTCCTGGGCCATTCCTACACTTGTGGAATGGCAGAGAAAGATTGTTCCGTGGGCTAATCAGGAGGAGGGCTCTGATCATCTGTGGCCTTGTCTGCCCTGAGGATTTCCACCAATGGTGGCCAGCAACAGGGTCTGCAGTATTAATGCAAAACCCCTGCATAGGCAGACAAAGCTGCTATAGGCTGCAACGTGTGCTTGCACCGGTTTCAAGCAGAGATAAAATGCACTGGTGCCAATTGGAATTTATAGAGGCTTTGCTGACCTTTGCAAGAGGTTTTCACTGATGGCACATTACCAATGGCCATAGCAGGCACAGATCCCTAGTGCAGACACAGCCTGGAGTTGACAGTCTGATTATTCTTTGGGTAGGGCTGGGTGACCTCAAAAAGAGTGGTTTCCCTGCTCTGTCCCCAGTACAGGATGTTTCCTAGAGGCACAGCACCTTGCACCACAAAAGTGCCTCTTTCCATAGAGATGTAGGTCTGGAAGGGATCTCAAGAGGTCATCCAGGCTGGCCCCCTGCTCTGAGGTCCAGGTAAACCTAGACCATCTCTGACAGGTCTTTGTCCAGCCTGTTTTTAAAATCCTCCAATGATGGGGGTTCCACAGCCTCCCTCAGAAACCTGTTCCAGAGCTTAATTACCCTTACAGTTAGAAAGTTTCCCCAGTATCTAATGTAAATCTCACTTCTCCTTTTCTTCATTGGTTTCCTCATGTTACATGGGGGCATTCAACTTGGAGAGAGCAGAGGCAGCTGGGGTTAAATAGAGAAACCCCTTGGGTCCTGTTATCACTCTTTTCTTGTTGTTAAAGATTAAATATGGCGGCTGTGTCTGATTCCGATCTCTGGGAGACATGGGCCATGAGCTGTGGTATGTAATTTGTGTCTGACAATGTCAAGAGAACATAACCAGAGGGTTCAGCTCTGCTGTTTGAAGCTTCACTTCCCTGAGGTGCTCCAGAGAACATTGAGAGGTAGTTTAATCTGTTTAGTTTGTTTTCTCCAAAGCACGTATGATGGGATCTTGTTCAGATGCTGCTGTGCCAATGGAGCCACTGAAGGTCCAGGTTTTAGTCTTACTGATGTGGAAGCATTTTCCACTAAGCTGAGTGAGCCAACAAAACCCATTGTAAAGGGAGTGTGATGTAACCACAAACTGTGCAGTTCTCTCTCTGCTTCCTAGCTTCTGCCTGAGTGAAAATGAAACTCTGGCTTTAGCCCATGTCCCCAGCTATGAGTTGAAAGTTGCTAAAGCTGGCAGAGAGGGTGATGGGTGGAATGGGAGAGAGTGAGGGGCAAGGCTTGAGTAAGAGCCTGGGCTAACTCGGCAGGGAAGACAGACCTTTTAGTGTAGGGTTGCCAGGTGTCTGGTTTTCGACCAGAATGCCCCAGTTGAAAAGGGACCCTGGTGGTTCCGGTCAGCACCGCTGACCAGGCCGTTAAAAGTCTAGTTGACGCCGCAGGCAGTCTCCCTACCCAGCTCTGTGCAATTCCCGGCAAGTTGGCAGCATCTCCCTCTGGTTTCTAGGTGGAGGGGCAGCCATGGGGGCTCTGCGCACTGCTCCTATTGCCAGGAACCGTGGCCAGTGGGAGCTGTGGTGGGGGGCGCCTGTAGATGCAGGCAGTGCGGAGAGCCATGTGGTCGTGCCTCTGCTTAGGCATTGGAGAGAGATGCTGGCAGCTTCTCGGGAGCCACCTGATGTAACCGCTGCCTGTAGCCTGCACCCCGAACACCTCATTTCCAGCCCCACCCCAGAGCTAGTACCTACAGTCAGAGCCCTCACCCCCATCCCCATACCATAACCCCCTGCCCCATTCTGGATCCCCCTCCTGCAACCTGAACCCCTCATTTCTGGCCCCACCCCACAGCCCACACCCTCAGTCCAGAGCTTGTATCCCCTCCCACACCCTAACCCCCTGCCCCATCCTGCAAATTTATCTGCAAATGGAAATGTTTGAAGGGTCCTGTGTCTGTAAAATTGGGGAACCTTTATCCTAGATCTAGTCTGTCTACTCCTGACTTTGCTAGACATCTGTTCTTTAGCTGGGTGACTGTTTCCTTAAGGGAGCAAACCTTATCTCATTTTCCCACCACCAAACATGCTCGCTCGCTCTCTTTCTCAAAATGCAGTAGCACCATTGCTGTTACAGCGACAACTACTACTAAATAAATAACATTCCTCCCAGGACAATAATTTTCTTACACTCTGGATCTCTGTCCCATAGTGCAACTCGTGTGGCAGTGTGGATGGTTAGAACTGGGTCAACAGCAGAGCTCACGAGCCTCATTTTGTCTCACCCTGTTTATCTGAATGAAGTCATTTCTAATGGCATTTTCCATGAATCAATAAATCTATCCTGTTTTCATGCCTTGGAGGCTTCATTTGCTCTACATACTGCACAAAATGTCGCCCTGTCCTGTGGCATGCTGCAGAGATTCGCACATGTCCCCCAAAGGCAACATGTTCTGTAGATCTGACATTTCTCTGTCCCTTTGGAAACTGCGTTTCACAATTTGAGATAAAGGTAGGCATGTGTGTGTAAAATAATCTCTCTCTAGGATGCATGTGGGACTTGGGGAATTTGTTAATATGCCAAACAGTTCCTGATTTTTATAGGACTGAAGAAACCTAACCCCCAAATGGGGTTGTTATGGCTTTTGAAGGATAACATTGTTAGGAAATCTCGATTACAGGTACATTTCCCTTTCATATTTCAGCATGGCATTTCCTGCTAAGTGGAATTGAAAAATTCCTGTTGCAGTGCACCACATTCTCTTCCTAACACTGCCTTTGCGAGTCAAAGAATATGCATCTTATACCAGCATGTGTATTTATTTAGGAGACAATACGGTAGCCTCCTATGAGAGGCACCCTCAAATACACAGCACTCAATCCACAGCTGTGGCTTGCAGAGGGGAGGGAAAGGTTGCTTTCGGCCATCTTTGCACCACACTTGCTCCTGTGCTGACCAGAGTGAAACTGCTTCATTAGACTTTTGTTCTCTTACTACTTCATGTCTGTCCCACCCCAGAGCTACTCTAATTCGTGCGGGCTAGAATGGTCCCTAAGGACTATTCCTCCAGCTTGGGATCTGCATGTTCCAGTTATGTACCCATTCCATCAGCTCCCCGATCTAAATTCATTTGCTGAGAGAACCCTCACGTAGAGTTTTCAGATCACTTTGTGCCTCTCCAGGATCAGGCCCAGGGCTTGAGACTGGGAATCTGGAAATATTCACAGACCCCAAATAATCAGAGGGAAGAGTGAGTTTGGTTCTGGATTCCTTTATTTCTGTTGTAAAAGCACAGAAGTTGTACACTATACTCCCAGCATTTACCTTCTCTCCCATCAAAAACCTTTCTTCCCTTTGTTTTAACACTGACCTGCTGTTAGCCCCTTTCTGCACTATATGATGTCTAATTTTGGAGAGAGATCCCATATATCAGTGTTGATGAAATCCCTTTTCTGCTACACATGCCTTAAGCTAATTGGTGCCTGTGTCTGGTCCTACATATCCAGCTCTGGTCTGGAAGAAGAAAACTCTGCTAGGGCATGCTCCAAAGCCTTTTGAAGTCCACTGAAAGGTGGATCAGGCTCTTTGTGGCTGGCGGAGAAGCCGAGTGGTTTTCTGAAGGCTGGGTAGAGCCTTTTTAAATCTGTTTGTATTTTATGTGCATACTTTTACTGAAATTCTTTATTTTTATGTGCACTCTGTGACATGCAGTTATAAAAATGATGCAGCACCCAACGCTTGTACTCTGATGGCCGGATACAGGACTGCTTTTTGCAGGAGACAGCAGAATGGGATGAAATGCAAGGCCAAAGCACGGATGTGCTAAAGCAAATTGGAGTAGTGATATAATGATGTCATTTAAATAATCCCCAGACTGATTTAATCTCCACTGTTCTTCTCTGGATTTCCTCTTCCCCCCACCCCGAAGGGGCTCACCAAATCAGGATTCATGCTTGGAAAGGGAGCTTGTCTATATGTCACTGATATCTCTGGGTGTAAATGGCATTGGATACTTAACAGTGGTGACTCTCTCTCATGCACAAAGTCAAACTGATTGATTACCAAGGTTGGGTTTGAGATTAAATATCCCTTGGGCCATACTGGTAGGTATCAGGGTGAGGGAGGAGCAAAGAGGGAGGAAATGGGCTGTCTTCCTCTGAGGGAGGAAAAGGACTGTCCATGTTTGATCAGGTGAGTGCACCCCTTGTGGTTTACTCTGTTCACACAGTTCTTGGTGTAATGTTCAGGCCCTACTCTAATACACAGAGTAAACAATGCACCTTGTTTTCTGCAGTTGCAATGTGGGGGGAGGTCGTTGATGGGCCTTCCAGGTCTCCCTGCATGGCCGTCAAGCTTTGCCTGTGCTGTACATAGCCAGGAAGCTGCAGTGCACTTTTGTCTCATGTGCTCCCCAGAGCTCTCTGTGGCCTGGTCTACATAGGGGGGGATCGATGTAAGATATGCAACTTCAGCTACGAGAATAGCGTAGCTGAAGTTGATGTATCTTAGATCAACTTACCTCCCGTCCTCATGGCGAGGGATTGACGGCTGTGGCTCCTCCGTCGACTCCGCTTCCGCCTCTCGCCCTGGTAGAGTTCTGGAGTCGACTGGAGCGCATTTGGGGATTGATTTATTGCGTCTAGATGGGACACGATGTATCGATCGCCAATAGATTGATCACTACCTACTGATCCGGCGAGTAGTCTGGACATACCCTGTGTGAGTAGTCTTCAGCCATTCTTGTTCTCAGTAGTTGAAGTCTGCATCAGAGGAGAGAGATTATACACCGTGCTCCCCGACAGGGACTCTGTTTCTGTTCTTTCTTAACTTCCCTTCATGTAAAAATAGGTGGTTTTGAACCTGTCTGACTGCTCTTTGTGTTTGGGGGAAGAAATCTAGTATTTCCCATGTACACAGCTAAGAATTTGTAAGTATTGCAAGTTTAGAAATGTAGCCAGCCACTTGAGTCATGTGAATATCTGCTCAGAGCACTTGACTTTCATTGTGGTCTAATTTTAGCTAGTGTCGACAGAATCCCTCAAGGGTACATTAGACTTTAAACCTCCCCCCCTTCCCTTTTTGTTTTAGGGGGGGAAGGGTGTGATTCTTTTTTGGTTTGTCTTCTTTTGCAGACAGCACACACACAAATATCACCTTGGCTCCCAATTACAGTCTGGCTAGGTCAGGTTTTTGAATTCTTATGAGATTTAATCAGGATAATTAGTTACTGTCTGTTTGTAACTTTGTTTTTGCTCCAGAGCTTCCAAAGGGCGTATTTGTCTTTCAGCGTTCTGTCGGAGCTTCGCCTAATTGTCCAGGACAGCATTTCATTTCCTCAAGTTCTCTGTCACGCTTATGTAAGTTGAAAATATGGGCCAGATTCTGCTTGGCAGGTACAAAATTGTGAATCTAGATTAATGCCTATGACTTCAAAGAACCACTCCTAATTTACACTGGTGTAAATGAGAACAGGATTTGGCCCCATGTCATTATATAGCAGTAAATATTAAAGATGAAGATTGTATTTTTGATTCATGCTTACTGATCGAACCAATATAATGTGACTGCCTTAAATCAAATTTTAATATAGCCTCCTAAACTGAATAGTCTTGGTTTATATCACCTGAATGCTACTTTTTTTTAAACATCTTCTAAAATTCTGATAGGAAGAAAGGGATTTTGTTTGTAGTGTTTGAATTTATTTTTTGAATATATAAATGGGAAAGGGACACTGCCAACTTAAAAATCACTTCTGTCTGAAAACGTTTCTCAACTGAGATCATAATAACTGAGAGGGGAGAGAGCGACCTTGTCATTGTTCAGTATATTGCATTTGGTTTTCTATAGTCAGTTTCCCCTTTTTGTTTGTGTGGGGAACAGGGGGAAAGCACACTGGAAAACAGGAAAATGTGATTGTAAAACCACAGCAGGAGACGGGTGTGATACTGAAATGATTTTGGACTCGTCCTAATCTAGCCAATTAGAAATTATATCTGATAATGTCCCTTTAACAGTCAGAGGCCCAAAGAGCAGTTGAGTTGATCAGGTCCCATATTATCATACTGATGGGCGGGGAAACAATCTGAAAGGAAGCGTCACTAAATTGTGACTGGAAATTACACAGAATTCACTCATTGCCGTTGTTTTATAAATGGTGGTGAAACCACCCCTGTGATTCTGAGGCACCTGTAGCCTTTATGTTCTGTATCAATGACTGTAGGTTATTGTGCTGAATATCCTGTATGTAAATTTAGGGGCTGATAGTCAAAGTGCATACTATTTTTTTTTTCCTATGGTTTTCTGCATGTGTGAGAGAAATAATGTCTTTAAAGCCAGAAGGGACCATTATGGTCATTTAGTCTGACTTCTACCATAATGCACATTTCTTCTTGTTACTCCTGTATTGCACCCAATAACTTGCATTTAATTAGCTTTCATTGTGGACTACTGCTGCATACTGTAGAGGCTCAGTCCCCATGGGATGAAACTCACCTCTGTGTGGAGGACCAACACAACTGTTAAGTGGGGCCAACAGGGCCTAAATGGGACTTCAGTGATCTGCAGTCCTTGTGTTCAACCTCTGCAGCGGTGAATTTTGTCTGTAGACCCCAAGAGTGATCTCTTCTCTGCAAACTGAACAGTGCTTTGGTTATAAGTTGGAAAGCAGGCAGGAAGAAGTAGTATTAGGTGAGAACTGCATGTCAGAGCTCTGTGCTATCCTTGCGCTGAAATTTGCAAATCTGATCTTAAATGTATTTGGAAGTATCTTCCTGCTTACCGATGCAGTGGTTATAATGTGAATTTTAGCAGAAAAATTTTGTCTACAGGAGAAATTTAGGGTTTTTAAAAGATCTGAATCCTAATATTGGCGCACATAATTCTTAGGTTCTCTTTTGGGCTAGAATCTGACATTCAAGTATGGTAATATAGCATTTCACATAGTTTACCTTTTCCCCCTTTCTCCCATTAGAAGACATTTGTATTTTAAGCATGTTTTCTGTTATAACAGTTCCTGGCATTAAAAGTCATCCTTCTAATGCACAGTACATTCTCTTATTAGCTTGCCTTGGGTTAGGAATTCAAGTATGAGTGCTGGTCTTGTGACTTTGCTGTAAAAGTGTGATCATTTTAGTGCATTCCTCTTTAGGAGTTTTGAAATGTGATAGCATATACTGTAACTGACTAATATCTGGAGGCAAAATGCTAGTTATCCACAGTTGTCTGAGCATACTAAACTGAAAAAATAAGAAAATAACTAGGGGGAGAAAGAATTTTAGCTTTTATTGATGTTTATCAGAGGGTAAAATGGCAGATTTACTGTGGGACTAAATTGGGAATGAGGTTGCCAGTGACGCTAATCCAGTTCTAGAGTTCACTTCCAAAACAAACTTTTGATGGTGTATACATTGTGTATTGGATTCCAGTGTTCTTCTCTGCTAGTGCTCAGAAACGTTAATTTACTATGATTAAAGTAATCTCACTTTCCTTGGCCATCAGTCCAGCTCTTCTCATGAGCTGCTGTTGGTTTCCTTCATGTCCTATCCCCTGGTAGGGCACATGCTTACCTTTGAAATGCTTTACACTTGTGTGTTCCGTGGGGTGGATGCTGTATGTTCCATTAGGAAGCTGTGGCTGGAAGGGAACTTGGAAAAAAGCTGAACTTCTTCCTTTGAGGTTTCTTGTAAATAGGCAGTTTCATCATGTCTGGTTCACCATAGGCAATATGTATTGAATTGCTGTTGACTGATTTTTTGAGGAGTGACTCCATTTTGTGACTCCCCAGGACCAAGAAAAGATCAAAGGTCTAGAAACTTGCTTTGCAAATTACTGCAACCAGCAATCTTTTTTAATGAAGGGTGTACGTCTGTGTGTGTGTTGGTAAACAGATTCCTTTTTTAAGAAGTCAATTTAAGAGGCAAAACTTAAAAGGGATCCTGTCAGCATGAATTTTTTGCAGGGTTGATGAAGTTTCAAAAGCCAGTTCTGTAACAGAGCACCTTTTCAATAATACATCCTCAAACTTTTTAAAGAAATTTAAAGTTTCAAGGATCTTCCTGCCCTCCTGTTGATGTTCAGAAGTTGGGAGTTTTTTTGTTGGTGAGCCTGACAGTGATAACAAACATGATTGGGTTTATTCTCTTCCTCCAGCCCTTTCTCATCTCTGCATGTTCCTGCCTTCTGCCTTTTGTTTGTTTCAGCTCTGCTGCGGCTACTGGGAAACTGGGGAGACTCTGTTGGGAGCTACCCCAAGAGGAATGCATCATGGTAGTACATGAAACAGGAGCTGCCCATCCGTAAAACAATGAAACTGACTAGGCCCACAACCCAAAGGCACAGAGTGACAAAAACAGATGCATCATTTTCTCTAATCTCTTCAGTTCTAATAAGCTTCGGAGTAACCAATACCTTCTATTACAAGTGCTTGGGATGGAAATAGGATTTCTTTTAGTAATTGTCCTCCCACCCCCATCCCCCCCCCAAAATTGATATGACTAGGCCTGGTGATAGGTTATGAATAGGGCCAGCTCCAGATTTTTTGCCGCTCCAAGCGGGGGAAAAAAAAAAAGATAAATCCACGATTGGCAGCACTTCGGCAGCAGATCTACTGCACTACTTAATTATTCAGTGGCAATTCGGTGGCGAGTCCTTCACTCCGAGAGGGACCGGGGACCGAGGGACCTGCCGCCGAAGACCCGGACATGCCGCTTCCTTTCCATTGGCCGCCCCAAGCACCTGCGTCCTTTCTGGTGCCTGTAGCCAGCCCTGGTTATGAAATTAAAGTCAATAGACAACTTGTCCCTTGCACAGTATATTACAACTCTAGCTTCCCCTTGGAGCTTTAGAACCCGCATTAAAGCCCTGTTCAGTTAAATCAAATGTTTATTAGGGAGTTAGTGTTGGCTGGAATGTGTGCTGCCTTTTTAAATGACCCCTCACGTGAATGGGGAATGATACTGAACTTAGCTTAAATTGCCACATGAGACTTGGTGCCTGGTATCTCCTATACCCCTGCTGTCCCATAGGTAGCTCTGTATTGTGAGGAGCATGAATCTCTCCCCCCAAATCTGGCTGTTGGAACCCTGTCCCCAGGCATCTGCTACAGAAACCATTGGGTGGTCACACATTGTAGAAAACTTTGTTCCTGTCCCCATTCCAGCTCTTCTTGCTGGACTGGATTCTCTGTCCTAGGTCTTCCTACCTCTGCAGAGCCTAGATACAGGGAGCGGTGAGGGATTTCCTACCTCTGCAGAGCCTAGATACAGGGAGCGGTGAGGGATTTCCTACCTCTGTTCAATTCTGCTACCTGCCCTTCCAAACTGTCAAAATGTGCATATTTGCGTCTGCTGGCAAGCAGGGTGCATTTCTAAGCTTGGTGTAGACATTAGCTCACTAATCCTCATAGTAGCTCTACTATGTAGATAAGTGTTGCCCCTGATTACAGCTGGGAGATCCTTAACAGCTCTGTGCTGAAGGCTGTATCTTCGGTATGAGCTTGGGGTCCGATTTCCCTACCCCAGCTTGTGTACGCATACTCATGCTAGCTCTAGTCAAGCTAATGAAAGTATAAATAGATGTATAGCCTTGGTAGCAGCAGTGGAGGCAGGCTGAGTACAAACCAGCCTGAAACTGGCGGGTAGGTACTCCATGTTGATGCTACCGCTACCAGTGCTACTGCGGCTACGTGAGCAGGGGACTCGTGCCCCTAACTCATCGTCTAGACATGCACTCTTCACAGATACACGTGCAGGTAGAACAGAGACAGAATTGTGCCATTTTGTGATCATCAGATGTGGGCCTCAGAGAGCAATAAATCCAGCTGACATCATTTGGATACTATTTGGGCTTCTCTCAGTCAAGTCTGATGTAAAGACTAAGGAACTGGTTAGCCATTGCTGACTAGAACTTTGGCCAAGTCATTTCTCAAGATGTTGAGAATAAAACTCTGGAGACCTAATTAAATGGAGGAAATCTGTTGATGTTCGGATTCTAGTTCTGTCTCCCAGAAGGGCAGTCCATAAAGCCATGTTGGATATGAAATACCCCCTTAACAACTAGTGGACGGTTTTTCTTGGAATATCCTGTTTTCCTCACATCATTCTTCAACGTGTTAATAAATGTTCCTTCTGAACCTCTGCTTCCTACTACCTGATACAGCAAAGCCACAGCCCTAATGTTGATTAGTATATTACAAAGCATTTCCTCAACTGAGCCATATGTGCACCGCGTACGGTATGTTACACTGAGTATATTGTGGATTACAAACTTAATGCTGGACTTCTGTGCAGGTCATGACTCGTGAGTAACACAGAGCTAATGGTTGGGCTCCTAATTAGACCACTCACTGAGAGCTCACCATATAAATACATGGACGGGCCATGGCCTGCTGTTCGAATCCAGGATAATGTACCTTTTATGTAACGTCCTTCGGGGGCTGTGTCCTCACATGCTAGACAATCTGGCCTAAGTATGGCTTGCCAGGACTTTGTGGCTGCAGAGAAATTTGGAGTTTAGAGTCAATTTACAGGCTCTACGGTATCACCGCCAAAGGGCCTTTTCAAGCCTTCTGGTGGGGAAGATGGCTTTCAGAGTGCAAACCGATGCGCTGCTGCAGCTAGAAAGGCAAACGTGGACTGAAAACTGCAATGCCAAAGATACTGTACCTCAGCATTTGGGTCTGCTAGGTTTCTTTCTTAAAAAAATGCACTGGTTACATAGCCTATGTGAGGGGGTTCTTTAAAAAGCCCTGAAGGCCAAATTTTGCCCTCAGTTACTCCCTTTCAGCTGTTTTCATTTCCACAGATGTAAATGAGGGGCAAAGTTTGGCCCACAAACTCTAGTAGTATAGAAGTGGCACATAGGGTTGCCAACCTTCCAGGATTGTCCTGGAGCCGTAATACTCAGACTGAGGCTCGCAAGCCACAAGTGGCTCTTTAATGTGTCTTCTGCAGACCTTTGCAGCACGTGATATTAAAACAGTGTGATATAATTATTAACCAATCACGATGCTTTTACTATGTTATTAACCAGTTGTCATTGATAAAATAATAATACTTGGTCAGCCATTTTGCTGTGAGAATAACATATATAAACTAAATATTTCTCACCATACTGTTTAAATATGAATATATAGTACCATCTGCAATAGTGAATTTACACAACTGTGGCTCTTCTAGGTAATGATGATTGGCTAATTTGGCTCCTGAACCACCAAGGTCGGAGTATCAGTTCTCCTGGAGTCTCCAGGAATTAGATTAATCTTTAAAGACTATCATGTGATGAAACTCCAGGAATACATCCAACCAAAATTGGCAGTCCAAGTGGCACACAATCCTAGTTGTAGGAGTTGCAGGGAAGTAACTTCTAATCTAATTCCTATGATGGTTCTCCCCCTCCCACCCCCACTTCTTTCTGTTTGCTGATTGTTGACCAACATGTGCGTGAGCTTCCTTAAATGTATTCAATGTTATTTGCTGAACAGATATTGAAGATTAATCCTTGGCCTCTAGTAAATCCAAGTGCAGTTCACTGCAGGCATTTGAAATTCCAGCTGCTTTGGACACACAAAGTTCCCAGGGTATTTTCCAATCACTGACTGGATGTTCTGAATTCCCAGTTGCACTCTAGAAATATTGTGCAGTATTAACTGAAAAGCTGCTGTTTACATGCACACTTCTGCTAGCAAATTCATGCTAAAGTATTTGCAGAGTGGGCATCTGGGCTCTGGGAATATCTACATTAACTATCCAAGCTAATACCCTGATTTTTTTTTTTTTTCCTTTCTAGCATTCACTCAGTGGTGTTGGTCTTGATTTATACCTTGTATTTACCCTGTAATCTCCCTCTGGCATGTAACATTGTAACATGGTAGAGGGCCCTGTTAGTTTGCCTGATCCTGAGATGATCAGGGCATCAGTGATCCATTGAAGTAAGTGGAAGTTGCAGGCATTCAGCCCTTCTCATGATCAGGCTCACAGAGAATTCAGGAAAACTGCTGCATTTTAAAAATGATAGATGCAGTAATTGGCGTAGTAGCACGGGGGAATGCCTCAATAAAAAGACTGACGTAATCAGTTGGGGGCTTTTAATATTTTGTAATTACTGTAGCTCCCATTTTGGGGTCTGAGCTAAACCCCATTGAAATCAATGGGGTCTTTCCATTGACTTCAGGGCGGGACATTAATCAGCATTCACTTTGCACTCCCCATCAGTACCCAGCCGGGGCTGGGGAAGCTAATGATTCAACCAGCAGACTAAAATCAGTGATGAATCCTGGTCACGTGCCACCTGAGGCACATTGCGCGTACGCTAAGATGATTTACTTCAGTGAGCTTTAGATCAATCCCTTGGAGCACAAGCAGTGGTGGAAATGGACAGATGGCTTCCAGTCTCATGACAGACAAGGAACTGAAACACTATGTGATAACTTTCAGCTATTCAAGGCATGTGGTAACAACTTTGTTATATGTACCACTGTCTTAGTGCTAATCTAGTGTGAATTTTTTTTTAAAAAAGGTTTTTAAAAATGGAAAGCTACTCAACTGTGTTTGTCATGCAAGTCAAAAAAATGGCTAGGACATCAGAACCATAGCTTGCCTTAAACAAGTGGTGCCGCAGAGATGACAACCCATTAGGCAGCAATGCATTCTTTTTTCAGTAGCCCTTGTTTCTGTTGTTAATTGTATTGTGGTCACACCTGGAGGCCCCAATCAGGCCAGGGTCCCATCCTCCTTACAATAGTACAAACATTTAATAGAAGCGATAGAGATCTCCATGGGAAAGATGCCCAAACCTTGTCTAGCAGTACAGCTACCGCTGAGGGAGGAGTGTGGCCAATTAAGGGACCAATTTTTTGCCACTGTAGAAATGGCCACAAAGGGAAGGTTTGAGTTCCGATGTCAGCATTAGGATTTGGAGAACCTCTAGCATTAGGCTAAAATTCAGTCGCTTGGCAGTCTTTCTGCCAACTCCAACCAATTTTGGATCAGGCCCATTTCTAAGAGATTAATGGGTCAGACTAGGATTATTTGTCATGGGTTCATTCTTGTTGGTACCACACATGAACTATCCACTCAAACAGGTGAGTATCCATGAACTATTTACATGCACAGACCTACATGGGAAGGAAACTAAGCATCTCTTTTTGGATCTTTATTTTGGGTTTTTTGATGATGCACATGGAACACTTGATTTGTTCATGGCAAATCCCAGATGCCAAAACATTAAAGATCCGAACCTATTTATTCAGTAAGTCTCATTTTCTTTCTAATTTATAACCCAATAGCAGCTTTATTTACAGCAGTGTCAATTACTTCTACTTTGATATAAAATTGGTTGGCGAGCTGTCTGAGTCGATCTAAAATTCCAGTCTGTAACAAGTCTAAGACACGTTCACTGTATATTTATATCTAGCTGAATGGTAGCATTTGTTGGCAAGTCAAGCATCTTGATTTTAACTGTATCGGTGTGCCAATCAATACTAACAACACCATTTCTTCTTAAAGCCAGCTATGTGGGCACAGAGTGCGTGAATAAACTGGCAAAGGAATTTTTATGCTGCAGGTAAGTAAAACAGACGTAAGGGATAAAGATCAGTGCCTATGCTTATATGAACTTGATGCCAATGGTCGGCATTGTACGTGTGCTAGCCATGAAGCAAATGAGAATTGTTCATTTGGTCACCGGTTAGGTTATGAGAGAGCTGCAAACTCCTCTTTTAAAATGGAACTTTTTTTTAATAAACAGAGAACATCCATGTTTGACAGGGACAACATTAGGCTGCGTGTAGCTTGGTAATGTGCATCATTTAAAAGACCCTCAGTTGTGCAAGAGAAATGCATGGGCTCAGTGTTCCATTGACTTTCAGCTGGACTCGGAACAAATGTTTGCACTTCTGATTGGGCCCTTTGCAGAATTGGCACCTAAAATTGTATTTCTGTTCTTCATCAAAAGCCTGACTTGCTGGTAAATTTTAAATAGCTGCCATGAGAGCATCGGTGTGGTGTTTAGTGTAGTACCAGGGAGGCAGCATGGCCTAGTAGTAAGAGTAGGGAGCTGTGAATTTTTGGGACAAGACGGTTATCCTCTCTGTGACTCCATGTCCCCACCTGTGAAATGTGAAGATGATACCTGTGCACTTCACTAGAGTGTTGAGACTTAGTCAACTTAATGCTTGTAAGGAGTTTTGCTGCCATGGCAGGGAAGTCACTGACAGAAATTCTAAGTACCGCTAGCAGTAATGTTACCCTGAGCTGTATAGCCTGTAGCTAGAAGAGTTCAAGGTTCATAGTCAAGATCCCTAGCAGCCATATCCATAAGCTGATAGGAAACACGGGAGTCTCCAAATAGGTTCTAAGAACAGTAGGCTAGTCTAAACCCAAGCACCTTCATACCTCCCTGGAGATGAATGTTGGGGAGAGAAGGTGGAAGATTGATTTCTCACCAGCTCACTTGGACCTCACTGGTGCGCTCCTAATTTTTTTCAGATCTACCACTTGGCTAGTAGGTGTCAGGTAAACTTTCCAAGCCCTGGTGTTCTCTCCAGTTTCTACTTGTCTCTCTTTAGTCCTGTTAATTTTTGCTTATCTCTTTTGTCCTAGCCACATCTGCCTTCTATTTTCCCTAGTAAGAACACAGCCGAACGACTGCGAGCACACTAATACCGTATAACATGCATTAGTTTATTAGGTACCATGGCCATGTGTGCTGAATAAACACCTAGATTAGCTTGAGAATAGTCATGCGATTGATTTGTGTAGTGTGCGTTCCATTTTTTCATTATGCATCAGAAAACTACAGAAGGCCTAATTTATAAACCATATATGTATTTCAAGTGCTCCTGTCAGTCTGGTAATTTAGATTTTTGAACACCCAGTGGAGTAAAGGCACAGATGATTTTTTCAGAAAGTGGTCTCGTCCTGCAGCTCCCATTAAAGTTATTGGGAAGAGCAGGTGTTCAACATCTTTGAAAATCACAGCCAGGCAATATGAATGAAGGTGCCAAATTTTAGGCAAGCAACTTTTAATGTTTCGGCCTGTCTCTCTTGTCTTAAAGGATATTTTCAGATATTTTGTTCCTTGCAGCCATATTTGTGGTCTTAGTGCAGTGGACCAAGAGTTGGTAAGGTGAATAAATCCAGTGTTCATCTTTCCAAACAGCTATTTAAGGTGAAAATAGTTGTTGGAACTGGAATGTGCTATGAAACCATTAGAATCCAAGAGCACTTTCCTTGCTGTCCGCTACAGATGATGATCATAGGATTACAAAAGAACTCAAGCTAATCCTTTGTGGAGACATTTCTTCATATCCATTTAAGGCATCCCATCCTGATTTGCATCCTGATCACCTTTATACACTATTCACCATAGAGAAACACTAATCTTTCACCTATAGTGAAACTGATACACAGCGTGTTGGATTTCTTTCTAACCCTGCAATATCTCATTCTTTAGATGTAGAGTTCTCTGTGATATAGAACATCCACAATAGGAAAGTCATTCATGGAAACACTGAATAATGGTGTGGCAGTGGCTTCTGAAAAGCATCTAGTCTTTACTGCAACGATACTGCTCTAGTACGCGTATTGATCAGTGACTAGAGATCATAATTCCCTGAGCAACAGTACAGATAAAGGACCATTTTGCACAGCTTTTGCACAACAGGCCACTGCCTTGTTTCAGTCAAAGTGAAATGCACTGTTCATGGAACATTGACTCATTGAGTATCCCAATCATAATAGGATTATCCCAGTGTTGCAAATAGGAGATTCAGCCTCCCAAGACACAGATTTTTGCATGTTTGCACTGGGAAATTCACAGAAAATTCATGCCTGGGTTTCTTTCTATCAGAAATTTAGTTTGTAGTAAGATATTGGTCTTTTCCAGCCATTTCCTCCTTGCATGACTGAAGCTTACAAAACGCTACCTTTTGTATATTTTGAATTGTAGCATGTGATATAATTGCACCCCTTCAGCCAATAAGGAAAGCACAGCCTCTGTTTACTAGTGGGGTTTTTCCTCCTTATGGTACATGCCCATCCTGGAGAACTGAGGAAATACGCAGACGCTGTCTCACTCACTGATCTTCTGATTGTGGATGTGACTACACCATGAGTTGAAAAAGATACAGGATCAGTAAGACTGAACAAACTGTAACACACTGGCAGGATCAGAACATGGGCAGGGAAGATATGATGGGCTGATAGACACAAAAATCCAGATAAAGACTGCTCTAGGTTGCAGGCTTCCAGTGAGAAGCACAATGATGCACCTCAGCTTCTAGCACCGCTGTCTGCTTCAGAGTCCATAAAGATGTTTCCGGGGTTCCTTCTGCCATGTCCAGCAGTGTCCAGGAGATGCTCTCTCATTGGAGAGGAGGACTGAAGTGATGTCAGCCAAATAAAACTGCTTGGAAATGAGTTAGAAACCTCTAAACAAGGACTCTAGAACCCAGAGTCAAAAGGGCGAAGGGTAGAGTCGCTGCACAAATACTATGTAGAGAAATGGCAGTGGTGGATGTGGAGGTGGGCAGCATTATATCAAAACCTAGGTGATCTGAGTGTCCCTGAAAGTGTTTGTAGGTTGAGGTGAATGTACAGAATTCCAGAGCAGATACCTTGAAGGACCAGCTTCTGAACCCCTTAGTCCCAGTGAGGAGCATCTTACGCTGTAAGTAACTCTCGCTCACTTCAGTGGGAATGTGTCTCCTTGTTAGTAAAGGTATTGGGTTCCAGCCCCGAGTGGATCACCTAGGTCAGGCACAGTGATATTAAGAGAGGCTGGAAGCACTGAGCATTCTTACTCCTCCTGTTCTTTGTGGGTATCTCAGCTGAGGAAATTTCTTGACGGGCGGGGCTGGTGTTTTCATCTTTTTACAGCATTGGTAAGAAGGCATGACTGAGTCACATGGGCAGGTATGAAGATGCTCTAAAACTGGCCAAGTTAAAAGCCCAAACGCCTCACGGAAATGGGAAGAACACTTTTGTGCAAACAAAATAGCTTATCTGGTGACTCAGATCAAAATGCTGCAAATCTCCTCCAAGGTAAAATTACAGCCGCGTCTTGATTGCTCCTCTCACAGCTAGAATGTTGTTGTTGCACAAGAACTTTGTTTCTTGGCTTGGTTATTAGGAGAATCTTTAGGTTTTGTAAGCACTCTGTTTACACTAACTCTTCTGATGTATGTAACACAGTTCAATTTTGCATAGCAGCTGTGTCAACTTAAATCTTGATATACTGGGGTTAGAGATGTACACCTTAAGCATTTATTATCGGGGCGGCTCCAGGTCCCAGCATGCTAAGCGCGTGCTTGGGGCGGCATGCTGTGGGGGGTGCTCTGCCAATCGCCGGGAGGGTGGCAGGCAGAGTGTCTTTGGCGGCATGCCTGCGGAGGGTCCGCTGGTCCCGCAGCTCCGGTGGACCTCCCGCAGGCGTGCCTGCGGAGGGTCCGCTGGTCCCGCAGCTCCACTCCATTGGAGCCGCGGGACCGGCGAGCGGCAGAGTGCCCCCCGCGGCATGCTGCCGTGCTTGGGATGGCGAAATGTCTAGAGCTGCTCCTGTTTGTTATGGCAGCTTTTCCTGTATGAGCAAGCACGCTTGTTCTCCTGCTTGCTCTGCCTTGAGGTTTGGCCTCAATGTGAAAAGCCAAAGAAAACATCGGATGACTGGTGGAGGAGCAGCTCCAAAGTCAGTCATGGCAGAGTGCACAGGCACACCTGTAGTGTTGCAAACTCCTAATATTCAAAAACCCCAAGTCTGGTCCTTAAAAATCATATACCAAAAAACACCTGGATTCTCAGCCATTCGGTTGTCTTAAGGTCACCTTTTCAAGTTCTTTTCTGCAACCGTGAAGGCTAGAAACTTTTTAAAATGAAAACTTGAGATTCTCATTTAATTACCCCAGGAGCAGGAAGGTTAAGTAAAACCGCAAATGTCCTAGAATTCACAAGGAAATCACAGAGGTTTGGTGCCTCTGTGAAAATGTTCATGTCCATAATCAGAAACTCTTACAACGCACATCTGTGTAAATGTGGGAAATGGCCGCTGCGAGAACTGAGGTAATGAAACTTTAGAAGGGAAGGTTTGGTACTAGAAGCAAAAACTTGTTGAATGGAGAAGGTATTCCTAAATTGTGAGCATTTCAGTGCTGGGACTTAGAGGTAGACACAGTGTCTAATGCTTGGCCTTTATTTAGAACGGCACTGGTTTATCTCTAAATTGGTTTAAAAACAGATTTAGTTAAACCGGTGTCAAAACCCAAGTGCATGGTCTTAAATTGATTTAAATTTGGTTTATATTGGTTTTAGTTGAAGTCAATCCCTTACTCAGTTAAGCTAAATCTGTTTTAAAATGGCTCCAATCTGCTTGTGTGTGTCCATCTGGGGATTTATGCTGAACTAACTAAATCAGATTAAAGTCACATCTTAACTGATGCAAGTTTGAATATAGACCAGGCCCAGGCAAGATAAGGACTTCTGGGCACTGCAGTAATATACAAGGCAGAGTCTTCTGGCAAAATGGGATGGACCATAATTTCTCTGTGCGTTCCCATTTACATAAGCTAAATAATCCTCCAGCAGTGTAAAGCCTTGATTAGTCTTCAGGGCAGGTAATTAAAACAATTATGGAAATTTCACGCTTTGTCTAATTTAAATTTCTCTCAGAATAATTAATATTCTCCTGTAGCTTAATGGCCATCTTTTAATGATGATGATAAATAGAACACAGGCTCTTTCAAGTAATGGTTTGTGGTTAATATTATGATACTGCATTCGTTTTCACTGGTCTGTGTGACTTTTTTCCCCTTTTGCCAGTTAAGTTGCCTGTTTGTTTTAAATGGGAGGAGAAGTCTTTTAGTTTTATGTATTAAATCAGCAGTCCCCAACACGGTGCCCGCGGGGCATCTAAATGCGCCCGCGTCCTGGCTGGCGGTCGAACGTGTGGCATTTTGGCGGCGACGCCTCTTGATGACGTTGCTTGTTGGTGGCAAGCAATGTCATCGAGAGGCGTTGCCGAATTTCAGTGGCATTTCGGCAGACGCTTGACCGCCGCCACGATCCTTCGTCTGGCGCCCGCCAGATGAAAAGGTTGAGGACTGCTGTATTAGATTAAAATGTGCTGCTTTTACGGCCGCTTTATTAACAGAATTAGCTTGGGTACATTTGGATATTTATAAAACTCTTCCTATGGAACTGTGAAAAATCAAATCTTGAGTAAAATGCAGTGTCTTTTACACCACTTTAATGTGTATGTTTGATAAAGCACTGGGAAGAATTTTTGTATTGCCGGGAAATGAAAATTTGCCAACAGTGCAGGTTTTGTTGTAAAATGAGCATTTTATTAAAGAATCTTGTAAGGTGAAAAAAATCACATTTAAGGGGGAAAAAAGTCCTTACTAATATATTTTAATGTAAAAGTCTAGAAATAGATTAATTTAAAAAAATAATCTTAATGTATACTGTTAATTTATACTGATTGCTATTTGCATTTTGCTTCGTTTGGGCAAATGTAGGGAATGTAGAATTAGATAGTTAGAAATGTATTAACGTTCGGTTTATTTTAAAAACCTCTCGCTTTCAAAACTAAAATGTGGGCCGATGCTACTTAACTGTCACTTCAAAATAAAAATTGGCTGACTTGATGCCATAATATTCTGGAGTCTAAATGGTGGCCTCAGATGTGAGTTTAATTAATTGCATGTTTCTGCTTATTAATTAAAGGTAAAGGACACACTCCAAGGGCAGTAGCCTGTATTTTAAGTGTGTATAATTGCAAATCTCAATACCTGACCTCAAATTAGACAAATGGGACTAGCCTGGAAGCTGTCGTTTGTTGCTATGGTGATAGGAATAGGTGGTGGGGCATTGGTGTACCTTAAATGTTTGATACTGAAAATTCTGTTTCTGATGCCAAATTAATTAGAGCCTTAATGGGGGAAAACTCCATTACTTACAACTACACAGGTTGTCACACTCTGGGGATTAACAATGAAATGGGGAGCAGTGAAATGGAAATCTTAGCAACCAAGGCTTTGCATTCAATCAATCGAGGTCAGAGTACAAACGGTGACTGGCTCCCAGCAAGGAAGAAAAAGGAGAATTTAAATTAAAGCCAGGCATTTAATTAACTGTTTTAATTGTCCTGGAGGGAAAAGGTTAATTAGCAAACAACTGTAAGCGCAACTCCTGCCCAACTTGCTACGAGAGTCAGTTGAATTGTTGCTATTTACAAAGCTTTCCATCATCAAAGTAAATACTTTTGAACCTGAATACATTTCATAAATGAAGCAGCTTGGAGTCACTTGTTAAAGCATGCAGGGGAATGCTAAGATCAGAGCCCTCTTTTGGCAGTCCTGTTGAGCTCTCTTCTCCTTTTGAAAGGTGGTCTATACATCTGCAGTATGGATGGCCGCCTAATTATCCAATAAAGCAATTGCCATACATGGCTAATTATATGTAAAGTGAATGATACAATGGGAGGGATTAAATAGATAACATCGGCCTCCTTCAGGCTTCTTTTCTGAGGACTGCACGTGGCTGTTCTCCCTGGGGCTTGGTTAAACAAGGAATTAAATCCAGCAAAGATACCGGGCCACATCCCTAGCTGGGGCAAATTGGCATAGTTCACAGGAGCTAGGATGGCTGCTGGCACATCCTGAAAATACTGGACTTCTGGAATGGCGTGACCTTGACCCTGCCGCTGTGACCTAGTGCGCATGGTGCTTGTGAGGTCACACCACATGGAGGATGCCATTTAGCAGAGCGTGCCAACCTGCCCCAGCCTGACGTGTGTGAGAGCTCACGCTGGCAGGGGTGGAGCAGGGCACTCTGCAAAATGGCATCCTCCCTGCGTCCACCGTGATTTCAGACAAAACCACATCCAGTTTTATATCCGTACAGGACAGCAGCAAACCTTAGAAAAACAGGCCTGGCTGAGCTGTGACAGTTGTACCAGCTTCTGCCCCCCTCTTCTCCTCTACTGAGTTGTACCCAGGTGAGGTGTGGCAGTCCTTTGTATATATACTGGGTTTGAAATGATGGGTAGCCCCATCCCACATGGACAAGCTAATGATAATCTCCCTGCAAGCCCCTCTGCTAACCCTAGTCACCTTTTGGAAACAAGCTAGCTTAGTTAGAAACTGAAAGGGGTCTTGTGATTTCTGAGAGGTGGGGTCTTTGGTTGGCCAGGGCAGCTTTTGCTAGCCCAGCTACTCCTGTGACTCTCTTTGCTTTTTGTATATGTTTGAATTAACAGCTGTTAGGCACATCCATCCTTATTGTCCTAGATGTTCTTAACAGATCATTTAGTAACATTTTATTGACCTGCTTTTGCTGCACTTTGCTCAAAGCGTGGTGTTAGTATCTCACTGGTTTATCAGTAGCCCCCTTTTTCCTGCCTGCTGGAGGGGCTCCAGCAAAATTTACTCTTCTGCTTAGATGCAGGCATGCTTGGGAAGTTTCTTGCGCATCTTGTCTCCTAGCTTTCATATTTTCAGGGCACTTGTCGGCATCCAGTTTTGCTATTAATCCCTCCTTGAATGTTAACATGGTCCTGAAAAGGCTGTCTTACCCTTTGAGCTCCACTACAATGCATGTTTGTTCTCACAATAGCCTCTTCAACAGCTGCTTCCAAAAAAAAAAAGGAGGGGGGGGAGAGGATTTAAATGGAAGGGCCCCTTGACAGGATTTTCATTGCAGAAGAATTCTTGAGTGCAAAAACTTTCTATGGCTCCTTTTGAAGCTGCTTTTTCAGCACTTTGGCGGAGACCTCCCCAGCATCTGCATACAGTGCCCTTCCCGGAGAGCAGTTTGCCTGTTTTTAAGCCTCACATCTTGATCTTCCTCTCAGATTCTTGGAGCGGATGTAGCAGGGGAGCAAAGCTGTGCATGCATGTTTAAAAGTGTAGTGACCTGATCTTGAGGAGTAAATTATGTGTGTTGTTGGAATATAAGATTCAAAGTGGTTTTTGTGGTTTTTCTTTTTTTTAAAAGAAAAAAAAGAAAGGAAAAAAACTTCTGTTGGAAAGTTGCAAGGACGAGACTTCTAATATTGGGTTGATTAACACACCAGCACGCTCAAAAATCAGGGTTTGCCCATGATTAGGGGTTTTTCATTTTTCCTGAAGTATGTGGCAGTTATCTGCATGGTACTGATGGAGTGCAAGTAAGAAAAGAAGGTGTGCAGTGAATTGCTGGAAACATGCATTGAGCTCGTAGGCAATTCAACTTCCTGTTTAATCAGGTAATTATGGCCTCCTGGAAATCATATATAATCTTCCGTCTGGCTGACCAGAAAACCTTTGTCAGCACAGTAAATGTAGTGCTTTCTACGCCCCAAACTCTTGATCCACGAATGTCTTCTGCAGTTTTATATAGCCATGGCATAGGTAGTGCTGAAGTACACATTAGATATGACAAGGAGAAACTTTTCCATATCTTCATAGACTTTAAGGCCAGACAACAGCACTAGGATCGTCGTCTGGCCTCCTGTAATAATACAAGCCAAAGGACCTTACCTAGTAATTCCTGTATCAAGCTCTTACTTCTGTTTTAGCAGCAAGCATACTGTCATCCCTCCTCTGCCGCTTGGCAGCAGATGTTGAGGCCTTGTAGGTCAGATTTCTATTGGAGGAAAAATCAGTGATGTGGAGTCTGGGTATATTCCAAGCGTGACATGTTTTGTTGTTTACATACACACCAGTCCTGGAACAGAGATGCAGCAAACAGCATGCAGGCAATCTCTTCTGGGAATTTCAGCCCAGTTCCCAGGGAGCAACTCTGCCTCAAGAATTTACCTTAATTAGAGAGATGAAGGCAGAGACAAGTTCCCTTGCTGCTTGCAGAGCTCACCCAAAGAAGTGCATCAAAACAACAGAGCATACTTTCCAAGACTAGAAAGTGTTCATGTGCCAAGAAAAAACTTGAGGCTGTAACAGCGCCACCTGGCAACGACTCCTTTCAGCAGCCAATACAACATAAATTACTGTTCTTGCCTCAGCATTTTAGCAGTGATGTGCTTAGACTATGCCTGGTTTTCATGCATTAGAAAGAAAACTGCTGATTTTTCCAGTACCAGGTATGGTGTTGTGAAATAGATAAGTATCTGTTAACCTTTGAATATGAGCACTTGATTGTTTACTGGAACAGTGTTTAGATTGATGAGTTCTTTGGATACCTCTATGCATTTTTAATGGCTAAATTCACAGCCTTGCTATAAACTTATTTGGCCTTAAATGGAGTGAAATGTGTTCTTACAAGACAACAGGCCCAGATGTACATTTTAATTTTTGATGAACACTATAGTAACTTATAATAAAAATACAAAAGGTAGTAAACACTTTTGATGTGAGAGCTTTTATGGTGTTAGCAGATGGAGCTTCCGGGGCTCTAGCTGACAGCCAGGACAGAGTTAGCATACAAATTTGAGCATTTTCCAGTTTCAGCTACAGGAAATTAGTGAAACTGTGAATTTGGAATTCATTTATATTTAATAAAAAAATATAGGGTGTAAAACCTGTTTTAGTTTGAGGCATAGGAGACTATAAATTCAGAAAAAAAACCCCAGGATGTATGTAGGGGTTGTTTATAATCTCCCAAATTGTAGGGCTGTGTGATTGAAATATTCTTGGAACAGATGCCTGGAAGAATAACCTCTAGGGATGAAGGGATAGGTCAGTCTAATTGTTAATTCAGCTGTTTCCTCTGCTGATAGTGACAGTAATGCATTGTGGAAGGTGTGAGTGGGGGAGAAAGAGAGAGAAAGATGAATACACATTACCAGAATGTCTGTCTGGAAAAATATTGAGCTATAAATTCTACGAATGTAGTACAGCTGACGTTCAGGTTTCAACATTAACCTGAACTCTGCCCCTGCATGTCTGTCCACCTTCCACATACAGGATGGAGACTACCCCATTTGGCACATGCAAATTAAGTCTGCCCTGGTGACTATTTATAATAGAGTATATGGAGCACCTGTTCTTGGGATGCAGTGGTATAATGATACGTCACCCTTCTAGCTTGGAGTACGTAAGTGAGGGAGGTGAACACCCACTCTATGTTGGGAGTATGAAGGATAGACACTTTATCTACATGGGATTTTGCTACTGATGCTGGAAATATCCCTACATTTGTCATGAGCTGTGCAGCTGATTGGTGCCAGTGCAGTGTGTAGGATCTCAATGGGAGCTGGTGACTTTGTGACTGATCTGAGGGAAGAGGAGCAAGGGGCTGGCAGTATCCAGAGGCTCCCGTCCATGCCAGGCAATTCTCTTCTCAGGTGCATGTAGTACTGCCATATCTGTGGCTGTTTCTATTGACTGGCCAGGGTAAAAATGGATATTTGGGCTGTGACATCCCCACAAGAAAGGGGGTGTGCGTGTGTGATTTTTTTTTTTTAATGTGGGAGTTGGGGTTAAATGCTGAAGCTGAGATCAGGGATTCAAGGAGCATGCACAACAGTGAAGAGTCTCTTGGTGTAGGGGGTGAGAGCTGGTGGGCATGGTAAGGGTGCTGGTCACTTAGCCTAGAGCACTGGTTTTCAGCGTCTTTACCATTGTGAGCTGTAAATGCAGCTCTCTCTGTTATGAGCTGCATCCACACAATATATATGCTGCCTGTATGGCCATGAGGATGTCACATGGGGCCGCAAGCTCTGTGCTGATTGGGCTGTGGCTGTGGGTCGAGAACCACTGGACTAGAGCAAGAACTTTAGCTAAGCTTTAACAGAGAAGTTACCTCGAGAGCTGGTTCCAGTCCACCATGGGAGTGTATAGAATGTCTCTAAGCTCTCCTCTAATTGCTAATTGCTGCCATGTTTCACCTTGGTAAAAACAGCCCTGGGCGTGAGTCTCCTCTGCAGAGTGTGGAAACCATTGCAGTTTATGTATAAAGCTGTTTTATGAGTGGGTCAAGAAAACACCCAATTTTCAAACATTGAAAATTGGCTATTTCTGTCAAAGTCTTGTCTCAAAAACAACTCCTCCGGTTGCACACTCATTTAAAACCAACACAAAAATTCTCCTCCTGTGCAGTCCAGGCCCAGAGAGATTTTTATGCAAGAAAGCGTTTTTTGGGGAATCTGGTGACAGTTTCCATTAGATATAACAAATATCGATGTCTGTTTTGCCCCCTTGACTAAGGGCTCACAATTGTGACTACCGACTACTGATGCAAGCTGCTACTGTTGGCTGGTGCTGGGTTTTAAGTACTCCAAGCTCCAGATCCTAAGGAGAAATGAGGTATTAGCTGTCACTTGGGCACGATCAGTTTTGCTCTAATGCTTCATCTAGCCAAAGTTTCCACTCCAAGAGGGCCCCGTTGTGCTAGGCACCATCCTCGCACAATTGGAAGACTATCTCTGAACCAAAGAGTTTACAGTTGAAGTCTGACGAGAAGACAAGTAGGTACGGCAGACAAACACGGAGAGTCCAAGGTAACTTGGAGACTAAAATGGTGAAAGGAAACAGCATGCCGTGAATTGCCTGACTTTTCTCTGTGGATCTCTTAAATCTTAAAGTGTGTGGTTCTATTAGAAAATCCGGAGGGAGGTTCTAGCTTGTGCCCGCCATGGGAGGCTGCACTGGGGTTAGTGCTGGAGAAAAAGATCTGGAATATTAATCGCCAACATAAAGCCTGCTGGAGTGATTATTTTTATTTGTTTTGCAGTAGCACTCCCAATGTGCTAGGTATTATACACATATAGGAAGACAGATCCCTTCTTAAAGAGTGTCCCCATTAAGACCTTAAGGGAAGATGAAACCAAAGGTTTTGGGGTAGAGTGGAGCCTGTATTCCCTTGTGGGTAGCTAATCACACCCTAACTTCAATGAACAGCTACAGTTACCATGTGACTACTAGATTATCAGCCTTGAATATGAGCCACATTGGCCAGTGATGAATGCATAGAAATTCAAAGAGTTTCTAATATTACAAGAATGGGTTTATGTTGTGTTTGTAGGATGGGGCTGCGTGAGAGAATATGTTTCTCGGTGCTGTACATTTCTAGTGATCCATGGTCTAGTTAGCGGCATTTGTGAGAATCTCACAAGTTTTCCATGCAGGCAGAATGCCTCCCCACCCGAATAACCGGATGAGGTCACTGATTCAGTGACCTGAGAGAAATGTCAAAGAGTTTACATCAGCTTTGATAGCTAAAACTTCATAGGCTAAAATACAACTGTGTGCGCTGAGGAAGAGTTTAAATATGGTAGAAAATATATTTAACTCCTTAAGTGTTAGGCAGAGGAGCACATTGTGTGTTACTGCATTTATGGAAAACAAGCTGCTCCTCACACATGGTTAAACAAAATGAGCGGTGATGTCTCTCTCCCCCTCCCCCTCCCCCCATTGTATTCGGGAGCAAGGAACTAGAAGGATTCATGCTGGCTGGACACTTGATGACAAGACCAGAATCTGTCCGCTCAGATTCGGACCAATGTAGTAACATGTTACTGTCAGTCCAAAGGAATTTAGATGGTATTTCTGTTACAAACACTATTGGTAACAAAAGTAATGAGCACTGTCTCTGTATTCCCCAGTCCTTCGTCTTCTCCCCCTGCCTCACGCCCCATCTAATCTACATGGAGGCCATGACTTTAAAAAACAAGAGTCTCAAGTTCGGCTCCTGAAATCCATCTTGAGGCACCTAAATAGTTGGTCATGTTTTTAAAAGCGTGGTGTGTGACAGTCGCCATTTTGGCCAGTCCTAGGGATTGATGTGTGGGGACCTCCAGAGCAAAAAGCAGGAATTGCTTGAGCTCAAGAACCAGGTTCTGTAGCTGGCCTATAACAGACTCTCATCTTCTGGCTCAGGCGTGGTGTGGGTGTGCGTGAGTGGTACAACATACACTTACCCGGGGGCTACCGTAGGGTTGCCACCTTTCTAATGGCTGGTAACTGGACCTCTGAGACCCAGCCCCATCCTGCCTCTCCTCCCCACCCCAAGGGCCTGTCCCCTTCTCTGCCCCCTAAGGTCCCACAGCTGCACACCACGTACCGCCGCGAGCTACAGGAGCAGCTGCCTCTTTCCTTCCACTTAGTTGCCACAAATAAAAAACCAAACTGACATCAGGCTGAAACTTGGACTGTCCAGGTGAAAACCAGATGGGTGGCAACCCTAGGCTACCATGAGCACTCGTGGCTCCTGCTGAACTCAGCGGGAGTTGCTGGGTGGTCATCATCTCTGAAAAATCAGGCCACTTATGTAGCTACCTAAAAATGGATTGAGGAATATAACATTAGGCTCCTATCTTGGTGAGTGTGTCTGATTTGGGTCTGTAAGTCCTTCTTTCTGTTAAAGCCTAACCCATATTCTTCTGATTGGGGGGTGACTGGAAAGGTAACTCTGATTAACTTTGAACTAATGCTGTTTCATTTTTCATGGTTATATTAAAAGAACTTTGCATAAAAGCAGGCCAAATAACATGAAAGGGAGGGAAGGTGGTTTGATTAAAAAAACTCCCTGCTGCGTTGTATTTCCAGGCGGCCACAGGAGAGGAATCTGGGGGTGTAGCATTGTTGTGTAGAACAGTATGCAAGGTCATGACAGACCAGACAGAGCAAATTAGATTCTGCTGAATGAGGGAAAAACTAGAGGAGGATCAAACGAGTTCTGCTTCTAATAGGGAGTCTGGAATACAGGTGCCTCTGTAGCTCATAACTTTCTCCTTCTCTTCCCCTGCCATTAATCTTTTTGGTTGTCTTCTGCCTGTGACATATTCTGTGCAGCGATCACCTGTTAATTCCAAAATCCCTGCAAGATGAATGTATCCGCTCCTTTGTCACTAGCTTTGATTATGCCCCTGTCTCAGTTATCCCAGAGACTGTGCCTGTCTTATTTGCCCTATTGAAATCCTATATTGAAATTTATAGGCTTCTTATATGTTGTCACTACTTAAATTTTTGTTCAGTACACGATCTATATTAGGTACTTATCTGACTCCCATCACCATAGTGTCTGAGCAATCCACAAACTTTCATGTATTTATCCTCACATCACCCCTGTAAAATAGGGATGCTCTCTCTCCATTTTACTTATGAGGAACTGAGGCCCTGAGAAGCTAAGTGACTTGCTCACGGTCACAGAGGAAGTTTGCTGCAGAGCAGAGAATTGAATCTAGCCTTGTGCCCTAACCACTGGACCATCCTT
Organism: Chelonoidis abingdonii; assembly: GCF_003597395.2. Classification (NCBI taxonomy): domain Eukaryota; kingdom Metazoa; phylum Chordata; order Testudines; family Testudinidae; genus Chelonoidis; species Chelonoidis abingdonii. The sequence goes on along the minus strand of NC_133772.1, from coordinate 149,664,914 downwards.
TCTTGAAGGAATCTGGATTAAGTGTTGTACCACCACTTCCCATTGGTAGTGACCTCAGGTGGAGGTCAGAGCATGGCAGGTATCTGTAAGGATATTTAATGGTCTCTTTCAAAGAAACACAGTTCTTTAGGAGTTCTCTGGAGCTGTCTGTAGTTGCAGCCTTTTTCAGGTTTAAGGCGGAGATACCTCATTTTCTAGGGGAATTAATAAGCATGTGAAACGAAAGAGAAAAGTCATCTGAAAGCAAATTTATTGTTTGTAGGACAGGATAGCACCTAGGAGAGCTGGTTAGGGACCAGGACCCCACTGTGGTAGCTGCTGTACAGACACAGAACGAAAAATGGTCCCTGCCCCAAAGAGCTTAAAATAATTTGAAACATTCTTCTTAAGTTCCTTCAAAGGAATGTTGCTTGGTCACTTAGGCCTTGTCTACACTGTCACTTACAGCGCTGAAACTTTCTTTGCTCAGGGGTGTGGAACCCCCCCCCCCCCAGCGATGCAAGTTTCAGCATGCTAAAGTGGCAGTGTAAACAGAGCTCCTGCGCTGGGAGCTGCTACTCTTGAGGGTGGGGTGTGGTGGGTTTTTTTTGTTTTTTTTTACAGCGCTGCTGGAGCTGTGACTACACAGCCATGTTAAAGCACTGCCGTGTAGACATACCCTTAGTAACTTTCCTTTTTGTCCAATATCATGGACAAATCCAGTAAGGTATGTGTGCAACTGGCAACATCCTGCCAGGTCATTTAAGAGTTCATGAAATTGTAGGGAAATTGCTCTTGCAAAGTTTTTACTAAAAGGGTTTTGACCCCAAAAGTGTGGTGCTCCTCACGGATCATCGTTTTCTGGCCTGAAAAACTGGCTATCTTATCCCTGTCTACAAATCCAGTAATAAGTATCTTTCCTGACTCCCAGTCTGTCCTTTCTAGCCTCTCTGTGGTTCCTGACTCACTCCCGTCCACTTATGCTGATTCTAGGATAGCTGTCTGAAGGTGACTCAGTGTTTTGATACCTTCACTCCCCTCCACCTTGCTATCCCCAGTCCTTGCTCTGTCTGCAATCACAGCAGCTGAAGCTGCTCCACAGAGCATCTCTGGGCAAAGTCCTATTCTCATGATGTCATTTTATGCCTTAACCCTCTCTTCTCTCAGCTCCCTCTTGCTCACTGTAGTGGCTGCCCTTCTCCTCCCTCAGTGATGTGATTCCCTTTGGTTCCATCATTGGCCCACCACTCCTTCCCCCCCTCCCTTTAATTTCTCTGGGTGGTGACATTCACTTCCTTTGGACTGGGAACCTGGAACTTCTCAAGTCTAATCCTAGCCTTGATGTTTGCCTTGAGGCCTTGGACAAGCCACGTAGGGCAGAATTTTCAGAAGTATCCTCTCATTTTTGATGTCTCAGGCTTTGAATAGTCATCTTGACTCACAGGGCCTGATCTTCAGAGGCGATCAGCTCCAACTGAGTTTGGCTGGAGTTGCGAGTGCTCAGCACTTCTGAAAATCAGGCCTGCAGTGTCCCGGATTGGGCACCCAAAAATTAGTGGGCATGCTTGGAAATTGTTTCCCTTCAGATCTCTGCTTCTGTTTCTCCATCTATGCAATGTATCTAAGAATTACTCATCTACCTCACCAGAGTGTGCTTAGGGTTAAAGTTAGTAAAGCCCTCTTGGAAATGAAAAGTGCTTTGTGAATGCTGAGTGGTGGTGGTGTCATATGAGTATCCTGTAATGAGAATGAGAAAAAGCGTCTATTGCTGGTGTGTAGTGACTGAGAATTCCCTTGCATAGCTGCCTGAATGACTGGTTATCTAAGCTTGGAGAAAACAAATTCTCGTAGTCTTTCCCACTCGTGAAAAGTACATCTCTGTAATTAATTATATGTTCTATCATTACAGTTCCTGGCCTGACTCCCCCTAGGGAATAAAACCAGACACGAATGCAGGAAGAAGGGAGACAGCCAAAAAAAACCCCTACTGCTTCAGAATATACTTGCATACTAGTGCCTTGTGGAAAAGCAGGTTTACTTGCAAGTCATAACCCCATTGCTGCCCGACACATGAGCAGTCTTGGCAAAAGCCAGTATTCTGTCCGCCTGACAGAGTGATTCTTTTGCAATAGAGAGATTTCTGTATGTTCTCCAGGCTGTGGTGTAACAGCAAAAGGAAACGATCATGGTATTTCAGTGGCATAGCTGTTGCTTGCCCCATTCATGTGGGTTCAAGGAAGTCTGAGACCTCTGAGAAACAATTATCATTTAAGGCTCGGATCCTGCAAACAGTTGAGCAAATGAATAGCTTCACTCATGAGTAGCCTTACTGACTTCAGCGAGATTACTTATGTGTAAGTTTGTTCAGGATCAAGTCCTAACTCTTGCCTTAATCCTCTAGGGCTGCATAATATTCTGGTACTTCTCTGGGTATTTTTTCATTGCCTTTCCGGCTGCATTTTCTACAGGAAATGCTAGATACAAATAATTCTTACATGACCTACAGGGTGGTGTTTGTATTGAGGGAGAGCCTAAGAGCCCTCATGATGACCCAGGATCCCATTGTGCTAGATGCTGTACAAACAGAAGAAAAAGACAGAGTCCCTGACTCAAGGAGTTTACAATCTGATCAGGTGGTACTTTTAGATTGTATTAACTTAATCTCAACTGGGAGGCTGATTAAACCTAACAGGAGCTGAAGAATCTATCCTTTCCCTTGAAGTCTGCAAATCCAAGACTAGGTGCTTTCTGGAAAGGATGGTTGAGCTAAAAAGACAAGTTATTGTGTGGCCTGTGTTATACAGGAGGTCAGACTTGTTGACATAATAGCCCCTTCTGACCTTGAAATCCTGTGAACCTAATTAGGGCTGTACCCTATGTATGTCCTGCTCACGCTCATGTCTAAAGTGTAACTTTGGGAAGTCTGAGGACTTTTGCAGAAAGCTAAGCTGAATGACTTGTTCTCAAGCTGACATTGTCCCTGCCCAATATCTAACACATTCTGCGTAAACCATCAAGTGGAATGAAAAGGCCTTGAACCCCAGACTTTGTTCTGTAGCTGCAATAGGCCTGTTTTGAAGGGTTCTGCCTGAAGAACATGTCAGGAAGCAGAGTTTTGTTTTTTATCCTTCACACTAATATATTCAGCAGCATTTGTGCGGTTTGCCTGCTAGCTAAGGTTCTTCTCTCCTTTTCAAGTTTTTTTTAATGCTTCTTGTTAATAACTGCAATTTGCTGGGCTTGTATCTGCCTTGCAAATGATACATAAACATAAAGACTGCAGGTGTATGATAATTATGAATCCCAATAGCTCTAGAGCTGCAGCCATCTCAAAAATACCTTGTCTGAGTGGCCACGTGTCTTTTAAATACTAAAATAGAAATAAATCTTTACCTAGTCTCATCCTTGTTCTTTCATTCAGACTTAAATCTATTGATGTTTTGATGTAAGCTAGGCTCTTTGAAAACACCAGACGTGTTCTGAGGATAGCGTGTGTATATTTATAGCTCAGTCTGAATATCTGAAATGGAAGAAGAGAACTAAAGTTCCAGTCCTGTGGTGAGAGTACGGGATTTGCATGGGAGGGGAGCATCAGGAAATAGGTTTCTCTTCCTAGCTCTGTTGCTGATTCACTGCATTGCTTTAGGCCAGTGGTTCTCAAATTGTGGGTCGGGACCCCAAAATGGGTCACAACCCCATTTTAATGGGATCACCAGGGCTGGCATTAGACTTTCTAGGGCCAAAGCTGAAGCCTGAGCCTCCCATTCAAGGCCGAAGCCCTCAGGTAACAGTCTCCGTGCCTGGGCCTGAAACCCTTGGGCTTCGGCTTTGGCCCCCCGCCCAGAGCGGCAGGGCTCGGGCTTCAGCTTTGGCCCCCCCCCAGCCTGGGGCAGCAGGCTCAGGTAGGCTCAGGCTTAGTCCACCCTCCTGGGGTTATATGGTATTTTTGTTGTCAACAGGGCATCACGGTGCAATGAAATTTGAGAACCCCTGCTTTAGGCAAATTACTTCCCTTCCCCCTGCTCTAGTTCCCCATCTGTAGAGTAGGGAAAATGGTACTTGGGGCATTTTAAAAATCTATGAATTTGCCTTCCCTATTGAGAAGACAAGTTTTGTTTTTGGGAAACTTTCAGTTGGGGGGCAGCAAAACTTTCTTGCCAGGTATGGGATACCTTTTTAAAAACTCATTGGTTCCAGCATACTGCAGATGAATTCAGCTTATTAACTCTCAGATAGCAAATGACAATAAGAGATTTCATGGCTGTGCGAGCTCATCAAATGGTTACCTTTTTGTGAACCCTAAGGTGCGTAAAGTGAAATGAGATTTTAGGCTGAGCTGTTGAGAAGGGACGCTTTTAGCTTGGATGTCGGGGAGGATTGCGCAAACCTAGGACTTGTACTTCCTTTAAAAATATTACTTAAATTTGAATTTAAAAAAATGGCTTCCAACTGTCCCTTAAATATAAATAACATTTCCAGAGCTAGATCCTCAGTTGGTGTAAAATGGGCCAAGTTCTCTTGACTGCCCTGGTGTGTTACTGGCTCACACTAGCTGAGGGTCTGCCTCTGGAATCATAAAGGTTGTCCTCTAGTGCTGGAAACTTTAGCTGACAGTGTGGAACAGACAGAACTGTTTGAGACACTTAGTGTGTTGGTATTGCAAACGTTCTGTAATAATGCTGCAAGAGGTCCACATGAGCTAAAAGAGAGGGGTACAGCATGGGACTAATTGACATCAGAGTGACTTTTGATCTGTTTTGGAGTCAGGTGATAAAAGATAGAGAAGGAATCAGAGGGCTTGGGTCAGTTCTTCTTGCAGCTCTCAGCGCTGGGACAGAACAGTGGTGTATCCCGCTGTCTTTCATCTACAGCAATTGCTCACTGGCAACTTCTTGATTCAACTACAGCTGAGGGGGCGGGGAGGGGAAGATTATTCCCATAAGAGAACAAAGGTATCTTTTAATTAGCACAGTCGTCAAGGTTGCTGTAACTGTAAATGTCAAACCGGAACAGAAATCTTTAGCATGTAAATGTCACTTCTTTGCAAGTTGTATATGTTGAGTGCCTTTGATTCTGGGTCTCTTCTCAGTAGATCTCAACACACTTGGACAAAGTGGATACTCAATTGTTTGCTGTACTCTCTCTTTCTGTAGGATTTAGTAGCTAGAAGAAAGGGACGCAGAGGATTTTGGCCATGGCCCCAAGAAAAAGAAGTGGACGGGGGATTTCATTCATCTTCTGCTGCTTCCGAAGCAACGACCATCCGGAGATCACCTACCGGCTTCGCCATGACAGCAACTTTGCCCTACAGGCCATGGAGCCTGCCTTGCCAATGCCCCCAGTGGAAGAGCTGGATGTCATGTTCAGTGAGCTTGTGGTGAGTGTTGCATGTTTCTTGCTGCAGTGGGGTAGCTATTTTTGGGCGGGCACCACAGAAAAACATTGCCCCCCCATCCTGCTCATGATGTCCATGGCAAATCTCACACTGATTTTAATAGATGCGAGGTCAGGAGGAGTGATTTTTTTCAAATGAGCTTTTACCTGAAAGGAACGTCAGGGTTTGCTGCTGGCGGTGATTGTACAGCCCTCTGAGCCTTGAATTCCCATTGGATGCACTGGTGACTTCCGTCCATCGTGGGGAATTCCACTGGTTGATACAGAGCTCCTGTAAAAGAGCATTACTCTCTCCCCACAGAACACGTAGCATTTTGAGGCTCTAGGGATTTCCATCTGCCACTCCGGGAAGAAAACCCCCTCTAGCGTCAGTCTTTTCCCCAGACCCCATTCTATTCATGGTTATTTCCTTCATGGTACATTGCTTTGTTTAGGTCTGACAGTGTGCCTGAGAGGTAGATATTCCCTGCCCTGTGGAGCCTGGGCTCTAGTTCAGGCACAGATGATGCCATGAGCAATCGTAGTGCTTGTGAAAGAGAGAGTCTAACAGTGCCTGAGCCAGGAGGCCATAAGCATGTAGTGTAGGCTGGCATGACGGATAACTTTCCATGCACGGCACTGCTAGTGCAACCTAGTCAGTCCTCACCTGTACCCCATTCTTGGACCGCTCCCAAGAGCAGGCAGGCTGCCAGCTGAGCTGAATTTAGTTTGATTGGTCCCATCCCTAGCCCTGTTTAAACCTATCTCCTTGTCAGTTGTGATTCCCAGGGTGATAGGGCAGTTTAGGATGCAGAACCACTGGTAACTTGAAAAGGGACTGGAATGGTTGGATGGGAAGCAGCTAGGTAGATGGAGCTTAGGCATCTTGGAGAGGTGGTGCTCTGGAAGTAGAAACGTAGATAGCCAGCCCAACTGAGAGTGGTCTCCCATTGCTCCATGGCTGTTGTTACGTGGCATGACTGGCCAAGGGAGGACTGAGAGCATTGGCTGATCAGAAGGACAGATAGATCCATCCCAGTGTTGTAGCAATGCAGGTGGCCATAAGACCTAAGCAGTAAATATGGGCATGTCCTCTACTCTATCACTAATAGTGTGTTCCTTTTGGTCCAGCTGCTGCAATCTCCCCCTTCTCTGCAGCCCATGGGGATGTGGTAATCTCCCAAGTGGCATGTGGCTTCTTAAAATGTAATTTTGGGCAGCATGAGGCTGAGGGCAAAATGGTGGTATTTTGGTTCCTGTTCTGGTGTGACAGTGCCTATGCCAGGCTGTCTCTTGACAGAGCTCCACAGTATACCCAAAGCATCAATGATTCTTGTGCCCTATACACTCTGATTGGGAAGGGGAAGGAAATAAAGTGCATGTAAAACCCAAGTGTTAACATTATACCTGAGTGAAATTTGGAATTTCTGTCCCACAGGCAATGCCGACCTTTCAGCATTTGATTTTTGTCCCAAATCAAAATGAAAAATCGAAATGTTGAAATTTTCTATGGAACAGAATTTTGCCCCAATTTTGACATTCTTGAAAGCAAAATGTTTTGGTTTTTAGTTTGTTGAACTAACTCAAAACTAAGCATTTTGGGTCAGTTCAACATTAATGGATTTTCCCATTGTGGTTTGTTGCCTCATAGGAGTTGTATTTTGGGAGGTTGATGCACCCATTCTCCCATATGGGCCAGGCTTCCTGGCTAGAATGCATCTCCTGTCTTGCAGGTTGGTCAGATGGGAAATCCACATTGCACTATGGGAGATGTAGTCTTTCAGGGAATTTGGCCGATAGGAGATCCTGGGGCCTGTACAACAACTTCGATAAGGAAATACAATTTATTATTTTGTTGAACTGATTAGAAATATTTCAGGTTGGTTCAATAAAACAAAATATTTCCATTTGATTTTCCTGATGGAAAGTTGAAAAATTTCAGCTAAATCAAAATCTTCGCATGGAGCATCTTGATTTTGTGGAAAATGAGTTTTTCACTGGAAAGCCTTTCACGGGAAAATTCCTGGCCAGCTCTGGTTAGCATAGCCAAACTGAACGTAAGAGCATGCTATGAGCCAGCACCGGCATAGCCACGCTAAGCCTACAGATCCATCTAGTGATTGGGGAGCCACCCTGGAGAACTGGGGTTTGGAGGCTTATCAGAACCCATTAAACACCAGCCTGGGGTTGAGACAGAATCCCTGTATATCCAAGAGTCCCTGAGAGCTCTCCTTCCCACAAACCCTGAAGGATATGATGGTTTCTTTTTGCAGGGAAAGACTGTGTCCATCGCCGGCTTTAGCAAGTGCGGGGCCCGATTTGTGGGGCTTGTACTTACTGGGCGGCGCTCTGAGTCTTCAGTGGTACTTTGGCTTGCTGCGCTCCAGCCAAAGGTGCGGGGCTTGCCGCGGGGCTTGCTGTGCTCTGGCTAGGCGTGGGGCCCAATTCAGGGGAATCAGCTTAAAGCCAGCCCTGACTGTGTCCTGCTACCTCTTACAATGCCTTACTCGTGTATGAACCACTCTCTCCACTATGATTTTCAGGGAGGCACTTACACTCCTCCTGGCCTCAGGTGATTGGGTGGTGTGACTATAAGTGACTCTTTTCCTCCCTCTGCCCACACACACTGCTAGGGAGCAGCCACTCCCTGCTGTAAAGTTTTTGTTTTTCCCCTAACAGGGTAGGAGAATGAGCCCAAAACTCAACCACTCCCTGTGAGAGGAGTCAGCAGTGGCTCACTGCTAGCCTCCCGATTGCATGAGGGCAGATTAATCCGATCAGAGGAAACAGTGCCCATACCATATAACTGTGTGTGACCAGTCGCAACACACCAGCCCTGCCTGAAATTCAAAAAAACCATGTGGAAACCCTGCTCCCACTTTTTGCTACCCCTTCTCCCCATTACAAATATTAATGAGAAACTCTCAGGGATTTTCCCAGTGTTTGCAAGGTTGTTCCGATTTTTCTAACATTTTGCAAACTCGGAAATAGGCAAATTTTCACCAGGGAGAGTTTAAAAAATGTTGCTGCAAATCTTTTGTCTCAGTTCGTCTTGCTACACCTAGCCCCTTCTTATTACTCACAGTAACCTGTCAGTGTTGAGTATTAGATTTCAGCATTAGTTAAATGATTTGGAAAATGTCCCACTGTTTCTGTATAAGCCCACTGTGTAACATTTGGAACTGTGACAGGAAAAACAACTAGGGGTGTTGGGCTGATTTTACGCTTGCTGAAGCCTGATGGGGGCTGAAAGGTGTCTCTCTAAAACACTGGCAGCCCTGATGCTGCCACACAGTTCGCACTGGACAACTTGGAACTGCTCTACGAGTGGCTTCTTCCCTCTCTTTATTTGAAAGACGTTTTGAATCCACTTAATTATCTTGGCAAACAGGGATGAGGTGATTTGAAATGTGCGGAAGTTGAAGTTGTTGTTAGGAGAGGCCTAGAGTTATAGGGTGTTTTTCTAGGTTGTACTTGTTAATTGATTTGTGCCATGTATCAGCGATGTAATACGATTTGTTTTACAGTAGCACCCAGTGTGTCCCCGGCTGAGATCACGGCCCTGTTGGGCTAAGCAGCGTGCAAACACTGATTCTACAAATCAGCAAACATTAGTGTGAGAGGCTAGCTTCAAATGTACATTGCTTTACAGATTAAAAGCTAAAGCACTGGCATTCTCCATGGGAGTTGGGAGAGGGTGTTTTAAGAAGATTACCCCTGTTCAGCCCCCAGTTTGACTTGTGGAATCCTATTGTTATTGACGAGAGTGGCACCGCGGGCCCCCGCCAAGATCAAAGCCCCAGTGAGGTTCAAGCTGCAGGTGTAAATTCCAGCTCAAGGAGCCCATTCCCATGCTAGCTCTGATCACTCTGCTTTGTGAGCTAGCTTGTAGCCGTGCAGGCACGGGCAGCGGGAGTGGCTAGGGTCTCAGGTGTGCCAGTACTCAGGGCAGTGAGTCCCTCCTGCTTTGTGTACCGCTGTGGCTAGGCTGTACTTTTTAGCATGCTAGCTACAGCAGGTATGTCTACTTGAGCTGGGATCTATGCCTCTGGCTCAAAGAGTAGAGCTGCCCACAAAGAGGTGAAGTGACTTGCCGAAGATCACACAGGAAGTTGATGGCACAGCTTTAACACAGATCTCCTGAGTCCCAGTCCAGTACATCGAACCATAAGGCCATCTGTCTTTGCTGGCTCTTTCTAGCCATATGCCTCTGCTTTTTATTGTTCTAGACTTTGGGACCTCATGAAGAATTGCTTCACACACACACCCCCCCCCCCGCTCCCCAAAAATTAAAATAGAATTGGGATTTAAGCCATATATATCTGATATTTTAGTCTTGAGACTTGGCAGTACCATCTGGGAGCCCTGATGGTGAAATAAGACTAGCCTTTCGTTGTTAGGTGAATCATACAGCAAGCACCAGTAGTTGCAACTTCAGCAAACTTGGCATTGCAAATCCCGTTTAATCTCCTCCCTAATGTGGCAAGTCTGCTTCCTTTGGGTCAGTTCTGGAAAATTTATCTGGGTTGGATGTTTCAGATGTGACTATTAATGTGAAAACCTGTCACATTCTTAACATGTGAGCAATCGGCGATTGTTCCAGAGCAAAGACTGAAGACCAGAGATTGTACACTGAATGCGTGTTGGCGTCAGTTGCACTGGACGTTGGCCTACCCTGAACTTGGGTTTGCCAAAGACTTACCTTCTGCTACCCACTGCACCTGCGGTCTTTAGTGATCTTGGGTGCAATGCAGCTGATTTTAGCTCAGGGGTTGGCACTGAGACTTCCACAGTGATGTTTGCTTTTAATCTAGTGCTAACCTGAACTGTCTCCAGACCTGTGGATATGCAAGCATTTCTCTGGAGGAACAGCAACAAAATGGGGAGCCAGATTCTTTAGGTATATTGTTAAGCTGATCAGTCCAGTGTCTAAACTTCTGCTCCTAGTCAGGGATGAAAGTAGAAATAGGGACTTACTGGTACAGGGCTAGGTTGGGGCTGGCTCTGGCCCCTGGAAGGGGCAGGGCATTGGGTGGAAGGGGAGGTGATGGGTGGGTCAGAGCCAGCCTCGGCCCGCCCTGTACTGGTAAGTGCCCTTCCCTCCCCTACCAGGGTAGCAGCGGCAGCCGGGGGCTCCGGCAGCAGTTTAAAGGACCCAGGGTTTGGCTGCCGCTACTGTACCGGGCACTTTAAACTGCTGCTGGAGCCCCCAGCTGCCGCTGCTACCCCAGGGCTCTGGCAGCAGGGCTCTGGGGGCTATTTAAAGGGCCTGGAACTCTCCTGCCTCTACCTCCCTGGGCCCTTTAAATAACGCCCGGAGCCCCGCTGCTACTCCAGGGCTCTTGGGGGCTATTTAAAGGGCCTAGGACTCCCTTGCTTCTACTGCCCCGACCCTTTAAGTAGCCCCCGGAGCCTTGGGGTAGCAGCAGCAGGGCTCCGGCAGCTATTTAAATGGCTCAGGACAGTAAGGGCAGCAGGAGCTGTGGCCCTTTAAATAACCCCCAGAGCCCCACTTCCGCTATCCTAGGGCTCCAGCAGCGGAGCTCTGGTGGCAATTTAAAGGACCTGGGGCTCCAGCCACTGGAGTGGAGCCCGGTATGGGCGCACAGGCTCTTGCCAGTACACCGTACTGGGGCGTACCGGCTTACCTTCACCTCTGCTCCTAGTGATCCTGACAGGAAGAGGACAATTCATACTGGCTACAAAGGAAAATCTAGCAGACTATGGCCTTCTCTGGCTTAGAGAACCTGGAAATATTGCCTTTTTTGCTGGCAGACATTTACCCTTCCCCCTCTTCCTTCCACACACAGTCAATGATCTTTAAGCTGGGAGTTGTGGGAATGCAGCTCCAGTGGGCGCTAGGCCCCATCTGAAGAGTTCATTGTCTCTTGTTCTGTCAGGGCTTCAGCGACCCAGAGCCACCCAAGGAGGAGCAACTGTATGGACATCAGCCTCCACAAAAGCAAAGCGTTTCACTACGAGTTAGCTGCTGTGTGCTTCACAGTTCTCTGGGAATGGTTCAGGTTGCTGGGATAACCTGCAGGGCTTTCCATGAATGCAGAGCTGGGTGATGTCACCAGCTTTGACTTTTTCAGATTTTGCTGAAAAATTCTTTCATACTCTAACCAAAACAGCCCATTATGTTCTATGAGCTCTAGATAGGAGGAGTTCACTTTCACTTGGACATACTGTTGAGATGTAGCCCCAGCAGGCAACATTGGTTTGATTTATACTGTTGCCCCTTTTTCAGATGCCTGAGTCCCACTCCTGACACCAGCATTGACCCTCTGCCAAATGGTAGCATAATTCTCGGGCCTTCCAGGTTGACTTCCCATTGGAAGAGAAACCGGTGACGTGGATTCTTGGTGTATTCACACTGTAACTTTCTTTATTTCCACATATACACTAGACCTGGAAAAGAGGCAGACATCTGAGCTCACACACCAATGCATGGCTTCCAGGAATCTCATCTTTCTCAAGAATTGCCTTCAGATACAGCGAATAAAGCAGAAAGCAAATTCTCTGCTATCTTCCACAGCTTCTCTTAAAATACTATTGCATATCGAGGCTAACAACAATATAGCATTTCTTCAAAGACTAAAATCTTGTTTGCACACTAAGCAAAAGAATTTTCAACTCTATGTGTAACAGCACCATCTGGTAACTGCTACCAAAACAATACTTCACATTTCATACCTACAACTAGTCTTTCCATCGACTCGGTGAATGATTGATTCCCTCACAGCTCCTTAGTTATGCTGAAGTTGTACAAAACGTGGAGTGTGTTGTGTTGCACGACATCCCTGGGGGTTAGGTAAGTATTATGTGCACTTCACAAGTGCATAGAGAGAAGCACAGAGAAGTTAAATGCCTTGCCTAAGGAAGGTCAAAATGAGTTGGTGGCAATCGATTGGCACTCAGGAGACCTGACTCCCAATCCGCCGCCCCAATCACTAGATTAGTTCTCCAAAACATTCCCTGACGCAGAGGCATTTTATTGTGACTTGTGCTGAAGACAGCGATGAGGGCAGGGGGAATAATTTAGTGTAAATTTAGTTACTTAATTTACTTACGGCTGGTTGAAGATACTTCTCCCAAGGCACGAGAGAAACAGCTACCGTTTGGCTTGTGGCTGCTGCAGGATGCTGTCCTTCCTGCACACAGTTGTCTTAATAAAATCGTAAGAATGACTCCAGTCAGGCTGGGGTAGGAGGACTGGATGTTGTGGGTGTTATGTCCTTGCCCCTCATTGGGAATCGGATGATGCTCTCTGAGCTGTTGCTAAATGTGAGCTGTTAAGTTGCCTGAAGAACAATTTTTTGTTTATCGTTTTCTTTAGGGTTGCACCATAAAGCCTTGGCTAAGGCAGGACCCCATTATGCTAAGCTCTGTACATATGGTTAGCAAGAGACCGTCCCTGCACTGAAGGGCTTGCCATCAGGAAAATGTTCAAGTCTTGGTGCTGTTCTGTGGATGTCACTTTGGCTTCCCCCTCAGAGCAGCAGGGACGTAGCTGGTGTGTGAAGAATGGTAGGCTTGAGAGGAAGCCCAGCTGATGGGACACACAGTTACCAGCACAGGTTACCAGATTCCCAGAGTGTCTGCTGATAAAAGTTTTATCCTCCCCCTTTAGATAGCAGGTTTGATTCTCACTACCAGTGTGAAGGTCCCTTCATCCTCTGTCTTCTCCTCACTCTGTGAGCTTTTTAAGTGGTGTCGGATGTGTTCGCTGCAGAATTGGTTACAACAACACCATCGTCCCATAAATAAAATACTGTAGCAACAGGCAGGAAAACGGACTCATTTAACCACCTGAATCTTCAAGCAAGCTGGTGATCTAGGATTGCTTTTGTTTCCCAGTGGGGTACCTCATGCCTGGAGCAGGCTGTGTGAAACCAATTGTATTTGTTCAGCATCTTCTCCATCGTTTTGGTTGCCAAGGTACTTGGGCCCAGATCCTCAAGGGTATGTGATACCACCTTTGAGGATCTGGGCCTCTGTCCCTTCTGCTCGCATGTCCAGTGAGCTGCCTCATAAAGAGGTTCCAAGCGGAGATACCGTAGTTCTGATGTAAGGCATTTTGCTCCACCACCTTTGTTAAAGGGGCATGGGGGAGAGGAGAACTTGCCTGCTTCCAAGAGCAGGTGATTCCAAAGGTGCAGTTGTGGTGAAATGTCCCAGAGCCTCACTTCCTGCCAGGCCCTGCATCAGGCTGACTCATCTTTCCAGCTGATGAAATCCAAACACTCAGAGGGATTTTCCAAAGTGCCTCAGTGACTCAGGAGGAGGAGTCACATTTGAAGGTTGATGAGATACTTGCTTCTAAATCACTGTGATTCTTTTGAAAATCCCACTCACCGCTCCCTATGGGGCCAGCCACTACCACTCCTTGGTGAACTAGTAATTCATCCAGAGCAGTGTTTTTCTTTTCTCCCACACTTCTACAGCTCAAAAGCTGTGGAGCACTGGGCAGGGAGTCCTACCTTCCTAGCACCCCTAGCTCCAGTTGGCTAGGGTGAAACAGACCCTTAAGTGCAAAGAATCGTTAATTTCCCAGCTATTTGTGACTGCATTAAGCAGGAATCTACTGGAGGGGAAGATGTGTTCTGTGAAGTGGTGCAATTTGTAGCTTCCCCCTCTGTAACACTGAGCTCTGCTACTTTATTCAGATGCGTGATGGATCAATTGGAATTAGATACTTTTTTATTAATAAAAAGCTGTTTGTGGTTCTAATACATATGCATTTGTTTTGATGTACTTGTAATGTTTCTGTTCTTCAGTGTAGTGTGTTAGAGATTTGATTTTCAATTATCCTACTACGTGTAGGAAAGAACATTCCCAAATCATTGAGATTAACGCTGCATTACCTTTTAAACTGCCCATCGTGTTTATATTGCGCCATTGGTACTACTCTGCTCCTACCATATGTGAGGGTCGTAAAATGTATAATCACAATTTTTAATCCTGGGATTTCATATGACGTTGCGAACACTGCACGGCTAAGCCTGTGTGCCATCACTGAACAGCAGCCAACAACGAGGTGGAACACTCCATGTATTTTAATAAGCCAATCATGTAAAGGCTTCTGTTTTGTGTAACCCCATTTTAATTACTACGGTTTTATATGCATCGGCGACTTTGAGCACTTTTGAAGGATTTCCACTCTCCATGTTTGACAGAATTGTGCAATGGGGCATCTGCTGAGGCTTCACATTCTGCATGTACAGATGACCTCATAGCGAGGATGAGAGAGAGAGAGAGAGAACCCCCTGGGACAGATGTTAGTCACGTCACTTAATGAGTGACTGGAAGGCACTCAGATGCTATCACGGTGAGGGTGGTCTTATGTAGAATAGAATGGAGTCTCTGAATCCAAGGGCCTGGTTGTATGCTGGTTCATGGTATCTTTAAACTCTGATCCCAGGGCAACTAACTATTCATGGGGAAACTGAAGCTTCACTTTTTGAAATAGTATGCTAGCTGCGACATTACTGCGTATGTAAAACTCTTCTAGCAGATCAATAATTCATAGCTGTCCTCTGTGGACTCTGAGAACAGCAGCCCTTCCTCCCTCCCAACCACTAGCCCCTTAAGCACTTAGTTATTTGGTGTTTATCTTTTAATGTTTATGAATGTCTGTACAGCAATGGGCATGCTTATGCTTGTAAATTAATAGTTTTTTGAAAGCTGCATTAGCAATCCATTAACTTCACTAAGCATTCAAAATGCTGTTTAGAACTCAGGATTGTTAGCAGAAGTAACATAGTAATTAGAAGGTGATGTATCAAACACTGTATGCCACTGTGTTAATGAGAGTGGCAACTGGGAAATTAATTATTACTTGAGATTTTAAGTAAAATTGATCTGGCTAGTAAATGATTTGGCTCTTTTAGGTTACTGGTGTTTTTTAATTTTTAGTTTCTGGTTAGAAGAGAGGGTGAGTTTTTGCCCATGCAGAAGACATGGCATTCAGGCAATAGCTGATGTATTAGATGCAAGGCAAAGCTTTTGTATTTAAAGCTTACATGCAAACGAATGCTATGGGCATAAATGCTATTCCTAGCCACGTGGTCACTGCACTACCAGGAATTTCATGATGTGGAGAACCCCTTAGCCTGAGAAGAGCGCATGTAAAACACAATTTTATTCTAATATTATTTAAAATATGTCAGTACAAAAATGGAGATGTATTTATTGCACAAATCAAATGCAACTATGAAGTTTAATATTTGCCCCGTTGGAATGGATTCTGTGGACCTCATGGGCCCAGCTCCCATTTGTGTACAGTGGATCCTCTGGTTGGGTCTGCTGCATACTTATTCTTGAGAAAGTCACATGGGGGTTAGGAGACACAACGGAGGTCAGAGGATTCTGTGACGCTGCTTCTTTGCAGAACAAGAGTTCTAGATGGGAAACTGAGGCATGGAGAGAGTAAGTGATTTGCCCAGCATCACATAGGGGTTCTGCAGCAGCACCAGGAATGGAACCTAGATCTCTTGAGTCTTTAAGCAGAAGACCAGTCTTCCTTTCAAATGTAAATTCACTTCTTGTGGGGAAAAATCAATGGTTGGGTCATGTGTCTTCTTAAAATCACTCTAGGAGGACACTGCAATGCAAAGACTACTTTAATGGGAGACCCAGTTCCTGCTTATTAGATACCAACCACTTGGACAGCTGGGTTTTGCTTGTTCTCCTTCCAAAACCTAATGATTGTTCTGTATTCATGATCTATATATTTGTTTGTCTTTCTCTGCTCCTCCTGTCACTCACTAGGTAATAAACCCACACTTGTTTCTACCACCTTTATGTTTTAGTCATTCGCGAGTAATCCCTTAAACATATATTTTGATTGGTAACTGTCTGATCTAGAAGTCACACACCTACTCATCTGGGAAATAAGAAATTTCTGCCCACACATGTTCTACAGACTGGAATAAAATAATCCAGTGCTAAACTGTATCTCAGCTGAACAGCTTGTGCAGTTGCACTATCTGTTACACCAAGGAATGCCTGCATGCTGTTTTGGTAGTTGTAAGGGCCTCACTCTTCCAATCCTGTAATTTTGTGACAAGACTGTGTTATAACATGGTGTGAACACCGGTCGCAGGTAGGAGGCAAGGAAGGAAAATTTTTGCTTCAGAGGAAAACTGCTCTCAGGTGGAAAAATGACACCTTCTACCTGTGAAGAGCCTTCCATGCTGCACACAATAAAAGAGAAGTGCAAGCAGTGTGTGTCTGGATAGCTTGGTCACTAGTGCATCAGACTCATAGGCTATAGGTACACAGCAGCTGGGAGGTGAGACTCCATTTTGGAGAGATGTACACATGCTAGCTCCTCTTGAGCTAATATGGTAAAAGTAGCAGTGTGGCCTCAGTGGAACACGGGGTAATTTGGGTTTGCTGCCTGGAAACGTACCTGGGATCTCTGATGGAGTTGCAGTCACAGGGCTAGCCTGATCTATGGTACTGCAACCATGTTGCTGTTTTCCACACGGTAGCTTAAGTCGAACTAGTGCATTTATGTCTTCCCGAGCTGGGAATTGCACCTCCCAGCTGCAGTGTAGCTGTCCCTTAATTCTTAATTAGTTCAGGTCCCTCTTCGAGCACAAATGCTTCTGTGCTGGCCATTGTTGGAGACAGGAGATTAAACTGGGTGGATCATGGGTCTGATCTAGTCTGGCTATTTCTGTTCCTACCTGCTCTGGTTTTGTACTGTTTCTCATGCATTAGTAAGGATTATAGGCAAGAGAGAAAGGAGATAGGTATTGCTTTGCTGGTAGTATGGCTAAGGAATAGCCTGAGCAGGGAGGAGTTTTGCTAGAAATCATGCTTGGTTTTCCTCCAAATTGTTTTTGTTTTTTGCAGAGTCATAGAAAATACCACGATGCAGTTGTGATACCAATTTCTGTCAAGGTTCCTTCCCCACTCTGAACTTTAGGGTACAGATGTGGGGACCTGTATGAACACCTCTAAGCTTTAACTACCAACTTAGATCTAGTTTTGCTGCCACCACTCCCAAATACTAACTCCCTTCTCTGGAGAGTCTTGAGAGACTTCTTCACCAAGTCCCTGGTGAACACCGATCCAACCCCTTGGATCTTAACACAAGGAGAATTTAACCATCCCCCCTCCTTTCCCCCACCAATTCCTGGTAAGTCCAGATCCAATCCCCATGGATCTTAAAACAAGGAAAAATCAATCAGGTTCTTAAAAAGAAGGCTTTTAATTAAAGAAAGAAAGGTAAAAATCATCTCTGTAAAATCAGGATGGAAAATAACTTTACAGGGTAATCAGATTCATAGAGCCCAGAGGAACCCCCTCTAGCCTTAGGTTCAAAGCTACAGCAAACAGAGGTAAATCCTCTTAGCAAAAAGGAACATTTACAAGTTGAGAAAACAAAGTTAAACCTAACATGCCTTGCCAGGCTGTTACAAGTTTGAAATATGAGACTTGTTCAGAAAGATTTGGAGAGCATGGATTGATGTCCAGTCCCTCTTAGTCTCAAGAGTGAACCACCCCCAAAACAAAGAGCACAAACAAAAGCCTTCCCGGCACCAAGATTTGAAAGTATCTTGTCCTCTTATTGGTCCTTTGGGTCAGGTGTCAGCCAAGTTACCTGAGCTTCTTAACCCTTTACAGGTAAAAGGATTTTGGTGTCTCTGGCCAGGAAGGATTTTATAGTATTGTACATAGGAGGGCTGTTCCCTTCCCTTTATAGTTATGACAAATTCATTTCCAGTTTTCTATGTGTAAGTGTATCCAATATCAGTGCCGTTCAGTCCATTCTCACTGACCCCAAAGGTAGTCTTCCTCAGAGCACCATGCAAAGAAAGGGAATCATAATTCCCCTGTCCCTAAGGCCTTGACTGCACTAGATAAGTAGATTGCTTTAACTACACCTGTCAGGGGCATGAAAAATCCACACTCCTGAGTCGCGGCATTAAGCTGACCTAAGTCACTGTGTAGACAGAGCTAGATCAACAAAAGAATTCTTCCATTGACCTAGCTACCACCTCTTGGGGAGATGGATTACCTATGCTGATGGGCAAATCCCTCCCATCTGTATAGATTGTGTCTGCACTGAAGTACTACAGCGGTGCAGCTGTGCCACAGTAGCATTTTAAGTGTGGATAGACCTTAAAGACTCCTACGCCACTGCTTTCCTTAAGATTGGAGCAAAAAACTTCCCCCTCCACAGAGCACCCCAAAATGGAATTCCCTATCTTTACTAGCCTTAAAGGGAAAGGTTAGCTCAAGAGTATATCCTAGACATTAAGGAGAATGTGAGCACAGCTGCGAAGAATATTAGTTGAGCAAGAGGGAACTTGCATATTATAATGCCAGCTGCTGCCAGCTTGTGCTAAACATCTCACTAAGGAGCTGAATCACGAGATCCAGAAATTCCATCCTCCAGGGATGTCTCTTTGCTTTGTACAGTCTGAGAGTGAAAATCACACTTGTCCTACTGGGCGGGGGTGTCAAAAACAGAACCAGGAGCTCTGGGCTCTTTCAGTGGAAATCTCCCCATAGCAGAGGTCGACATTTAGGAGTCCAGGGTTGTAAGAAAACCAAGCTCTACTGTTCGCCCCAGAATAGGCATCTCTTGTATCCAAGGAGCCCAGTTTCACATTATATCAATGTGCAAAACCGATTAGGAGCTGCCTCTTCCTCTCGTATAGCCCCAATTGGCACACACCTAAGCAAAGTCCAGTCCTGCGTGCATAGCTGTTCATCTCAGTGATGTTTCAGTAACACTTTTTGTATTCCCTGTTGGATCCTCCAGTGTATCTTTGGTGGTACACAGCTGGGCAATTTTTGAGCAGTTTGCTGCAAAACCAATCATTCATGAGTATAAAACCAGTTGAACATGGGTGCCTCCTATTAGGCATCTAAATCCATATCTATACACCTAATAAAGTGACCTGTTTGTTTTTTTTCTTTTTAGAGGTGCGGAGTCCTTGCTGCTCTCTTGACTTCTGCAGCACTGGGGGTTCTTGGCACCTTGTAAAAACCTGGCCACTTATTAGGTGTATAAATACAGACTTAGGTGCCTGAATTCAGGCACCTCTGACGGAAACCTTCAGTTAAGTGCCAACTAGAGTGACCAGATGTCCTGATTTTATAGGGACAGTCCTGATATTTGGGGCTTTTTCTTATATAGGTGCCAATTACGCCCTACCTCTTGTCCCCATTTTTCACGCTTGCTATCTGGTCACTTTAGTGCCAACTCTACTTATTGCAGTACAGGATAGACGCATCAGGTGCAGTCATTGCCCAGAGACACTTATGGTCTATTTGATTTATGATTTGTATTAATCTCCAGAACTAGCTGTCTTTCACTGTAACAGATCATCAGTAAGACAAGAGTTACTATTTTTTGTTTTCAAAGTGAGCCTGTAACTGTAAATATTAAGAGGATTTAAAGTGAGGAGCTCATGTTCCCATAATAGTGCCACAGTCCAGCTAGGATGTTTTGACTCTTGGGTGCAGTAGCTTGCAGTGGAACACTGTTTTCAGAGTGGTCGGTGCAGTAATCCGCGCTGTGCAGGTACCGTGTGTTTTTAATTAAACAGCAAGAAAAAAGTTTCCATTTGACATCAACAAAGAGGTCACAAGAGGCAACGCATTTGCTTAAAGGAAGGACAGGATTAGGTAGGGTCCAGAGGAAAAAATGCTGATGGCAACTTTCCTTCATACTGCAGCATACTTGAGTATATCAAATTGATGACCTCTGAGAAGAACGACTGGAAAGAAACAGAAACATGGGTGTGACCCATGGGTGTGACCAAGAAAAGAAGTAGATGCGGACTTCAACCAGTGTGTTTTAAATTGCCATATTGCACCAGTTAATGTAAAATGTTTTCAAAATTGCCACCTATTTTTAAAAGAGGCTCAGCTTAAAGAAGAAAAGTTCTAGTTTCTGATCAGCTAGTATTCTTGACATCCTTCTCATCCCTGTGGACTCATCCCAGACCTTGAAGTGTTTAGCGATAGCCATGTAATTACATCCTGCAATCATATGTTGCACCTGCGTTTTATAATACTGCTCATTCACTGGTCCGGTGGTTGCTGCTTACTGTTAAATGTGGAGGAAAAACCATAATGTAAACATCTGATTTTTAAAGAAGTTCATAAAAAATACCAACAACTTAGCCCTGCTACATTTTGCATAAATTCATTTTCCCCCTCCTTGTAACAGTCTCCTCACATGCTGTGTTTGGAAACTACACAGTTACCCAAGTGTCTGTCCAGCATCATAGGACAGACTAGGCTAAGGCCATGTATACATTGCAAAGTTAAGTTGACCTAACATACATTGCCATACAGCCACCACAATAATTACATCACTTGTGCATGTCTACACTTTGCTGCTTGTGTCGGTGGAGCTTGTCCTAACAGGAACACTTGTATTGGTTGTACAGTACTATCAGTGTGGAGCATTGTAGGATGGCTCCTGAAAGCCAGTGACAGTTGACATAAGCAGTGCAGTGTCTTCACGACCACGCTGCGTCGACCTCGGCTCTACACCACTGGTGGAATTAATTGGGCGTAGCAGGGGAGTTGCATTAGTGGCATCGAAATTTAAGTGTAGACTCTTCCATAGGTTGACATAAGCTTCCTTGCATCAACCTAACTCTGCAGTGAGAAAGAGCAGTGCATGCACCATCCCAACCTGCAATTCATTTCTTTATCTCATCAAGCTAACAGGTTTTAGTTCCTTCACAGATTCTTTCTACAAAAGCGTTTAATGTCCATTCACAAGTATTTGCCCAGCAGTCCAAAGAAAGTGGTGCTGTTGTTTGCACTTCAAAAAGCTGCTTTGCAACCATCCAACTGTTCTTAATTCCAGTTAAGACAGGCAGATGAAGGAGCTTGAGTTTGGTTGCATAAACCTGGTAATCTTTTTAATGAACATAGGCTGTGCTCATCATTGTCTAAAAGAAATTCCGTGATGTAAATAGGCCACTTGAAACTTGACACCATATACACCGTGACAAAGTTCCTCTTCTACCTTGGTGGGTCCTGCACTTATTGGCAGATTTGCTCACCTCAATGATCTTCCCCCACAGTCTGGATCAACTCCTCCTGTGTCTGATCGAGAGTTGGGAGGTTTGGGGGGAACCCAGGTCCGCCCTCTACTCCGGGTTCCAGCCCAGAGCCCTGTGGATTGCAGCTGTCTATAGTACCTCCTGTAACAGCTGCATGACAGCTACACCTCCCTGGGCTACTTCCCCATGGCCTCCTCCAAACACCTTCTTTATCCTCACCACAGGATCTTGCCTCCTGGTGTCTGATTAACGCATGGTACTCTTAGTCCTCCCGCAAGTCACCCATAACTCGACTCTCAGCTCGCTTGTGCCCCTTGCTCCAACAGCTCCTCACACGCACTTCCTCTCCTCTGGGCTCCTCCCTCCCTGACTGAAGTGAGCCTCCTATTGACCCAGGTGCCTGTTAGCCTCGCCTTAATTGGCTGCAGGTGGTTCTCTAATCACTTATGTATCAGAGATATAGCCGTGTAGGTGCTGGATCTGTAAAACCACAAAGAATCTGCTGGCAACGCTTAATAGACTAACAGAACGTATAAGGACATGAGGCTTTCGTGGGTGAATACCCATCGTCAGATGCATGTAGTTGGAAAATTTCCAGAGCAGGTGTAATATGGCAAGCACTAGAGATAATTAGGTTAGTTCAATCAGGGAGGATGAGGCCCTGTTCTAGCAGTTGAGGTGTGTAAAGCAAGGGAGGAGAAACTGGTTCTGTAGTTGGCAAGCCATTCACAGTCTTTGTTTAATCCTGAGCTGATGGTGTCAAATTTGCAGATAAACTGAAGCTCAGCAGTTTCTCTTTGATCAGCTTGTCTGCCTGAATTGGTTCCAGCAGATTCCTGATTACTCTAGGGCAACCCCTGCTCTGGTCACTTAGGGAACAGAAAACTACTCAGTCAGTGACCAGTATATTTGCCCTCTACCAGACTCCTGCACCCCACTGGCCTGGGTCTGTCACAACACTGACTGGCAGATTATTATTTATTTGTATTGCAGTCGCACCTAGGAGCCCCGGTCACAGACCAGGCCCCTACAGTGCTAGGCACTGTACAAAACAGAACAGGACAAATTCCATTGCTAAGCCCATGTTGCTTGTTTTACTGCTGTGTGGTCCCTGAATGTGCCATGGAGATATGCATATATACTGACTCTTTGTGATGCAATAACTGGAGCTGCCAGCTTTGATTAGTTTGATTTGCATGGACATAGCCCAGTTTTTTCCAGCTGACACTGTGACAGATTGGGAATAGATCTGCACCCAGTTATGCGTTCCATGTTGTCTTTTGAATGCTACTTTGAGGGTAACCGTCACTGTTTATTTAGAGCATCTGTCTTGTAGCCGGGACTAGACATCGACAGGAGAGGCCACATTTGGGAAGCAGTGACAGAGGAATCAAAGGAAATCAACATTGAGTGGCTCTGCCTTAGTGGAACAGTGGGTTTTCTGCTCGCAGGGGCTATTTAATTTGACTATGTGTACCCCAAAGCCAACCAGAGTTGGGGATGAGTGGACAGGGAAGGGGAGTTGGAGCTTGGAAATTCCCCAAAGAAATGGGTGAGAAAGGCAACAGACTGTTTTCAAAGGAGGCTGCTTTTCTAAGCAAGAGGTCGTTCCACTGCCAGAGGCATGACACGTGACCAAGAAGGTTGGAAGAACCTCCTGGCATAAGAAGTCTGGTCAGACCCAGGACTCTTCGGGGTGGTAAGGTCACACCAAGGGAAATGCAGCCAGGAGTTTGTTTTTCTCCGATCTGGCTCTAGTGCTGTTTACAGGGAAAAAGGAAACAAGAAATTCCATTGCTAAGCCCATGTGTGCTTGTTTTACTGCTGTGTGGTCCCTGAATGGTGAAACTGGGAAATTAGAGCGCTCCTAGCCAGGTGGACCCTGGGGAACTTGGCTAAGCAACTGGGAGGGCTGTGGCACTTGTTCCAGGGTCCAGGCAGCCGGACTGCAAAGTCCCATTGCCCAAGAAGGGCATTGGATGTGCGGTCTGCACCCTGGGAGTGCGCTTGAGAGACCTAGAATGAGGACCATGATCGGTCATTCTCCAGACCCAGGGGCTTAGAAACATGATAGATTCAGGAGCTGGATCCAATCACAACAGCCTGGTGTCCATCCGAAGGGTTGGCAGGATCATGTTGTGACGTGTACTTTGATGCTATTAAATACCAGCGGATATAAAATAAGGGGGAGATTTTCCAAGCTACCCAACTCCCAGAGATATTCAAGAGCAAATAGGTGCCTAGCTGCCCTTTTTGCCTTTGAAAATCTCCCCTTGAGTATTTGGATGCTCCTTGGTGCTGTCATTCCTGTATTCCCATGTGATAAACTTATTTTTACCAAGTGACTTCACTTTAAAACTTCCTCTGGATGAATTGGTGATGGCTGAACTTTATTACAGAGTTTTTTGTAAAAGCCCAGCACTTCCTCCCTTCCTGCCACTTTCACTGATTGATTGGGATTTGTTGGTTTACTGAATACGCAAGCTTTCCACTGTAACATACATGACACTCAGGAAAGGGTTAAATTACTAGATTAGCAGATCTTCCCAGGAGGGAAGGACACTAATGAGTTTGGCTAAAATAGTACAAAAGGAGGAGGGATAGTAAAGGGAAGAGGGATAGCTCAGTGGTTTGAGCATTGCCCTGCTAAACCTAGGGTTGAGTTGAATCCTTGCTGCAGCCATTTAGAGATCTGGGCAAAAATCTGTCTGGGAATTGGTCCTGCTTTGAGCAGGGGGTTGGACTGGATGATCTCCTGAGGTCCCTTCCAACCCTGATATTCTATGATTCTATGATACTCCGTGCCCTACTGCAGAGCCTTGGTGAGTGGAGTTTTACACCAACTAGTCAGGGTTGGAATTTGGATCTCTTACTGCTTGAGTAGTTGAATGTTTCTTTCATCGACGATGCCTCATTTTTCCAACATATCCCAGCTCTGCTAAGTCCTGTGTCTTTCCCTGGAATGATACAGATAATATATTAACAAAAATAATTAAGAATAAAAATGCTCTGAAATCCCTTGGTCATGCCCATGTTATCTCTCATCTCAACTTCTAGTGTGATCACCACTATGACTCCCCACCTCTTCTGTCCCTCTCCCCTCCAGGTTCATAAAAAACATCTCCTACCACATCAGTCATGTCTTCCCTTTTTTAGGTCCCTCCAGTAGCTTATGCTCCTGTCTGCATCAAGATCGAAGTCCTTCAAACTTCTGGTAGATTTTAAAGGACCATTGTGATTGTCTAGTCTGGCCTTCTGCATAACACAGCCCATAGGATTTCCCTGTATTAATTCCTGCTTCAGATCCAATAGTTGTGGTTGAACTAGAGCATCTTTTTTTAAGCAAAACATCCTATTTTGATTTTAAAATGTCCTGTGATGGAGAATCCACCCCAACCCTTGGTAAATTGTTCCATTGGTTAATTATCCTCACTGTTCAAAAGTGCATCTTATTCCTAGTCTGAATTTGTCTAGATTCAATTTCCAGCGATTGTATCTTGTTATACCTTTTGTGTGCTAGATTGAGAGGTCTCTTATCTAATTTCTGTTGGCCATGTAGGTTCTTGTACAACCTAACTTCTGCACAAGTCTTTCCATTCCCACCTCCTGCTTCCTAGGTCTGATTTTTGCTTGCATAGTCCAGTTTTTGTGCCTTGTTAGAACAACCTGTGATGAATGTCTGGCAAGCTCCCTTCCAAAAACACTGGTTCTGTGGAGCATTCCAGCTTGGCGCCCTCTTTCTTGTGGCTGCACTTTTAAACTGTAAGCGCTTTCAAGGCAGGGACTCTTGTTTGTTTGGCATGGCTTACCCTCCTTGCTCACTCTAGCTCTTACATTCTCCTTTGCTTCTGAACCCTTCAGTGCTATTACTCCAGACACAGCATTCACCCCACGCTTTAAATTTTGCTGCTTTCTCTCCTGGAAAGGAAACTACACTAAACACACAGTAGTGCTTCCCAATGCTCTTTGCTACACAGTTCACCATTCAAAGTAACGGGCTTAAAACCCTCCTGGTTTAAAAACTAACTTTGAAAGAAAAACTGAATATTAGCAGCTGGCACTACTTTTGCTTAGGGGCAAGAGACTTCAGAGCAGCCACAGTTGCTTCCAGTGAAATGCCTTGAAACATTAGCAAAACAAATCGTTACGTTGCTGTGTTGTACCTTCCAGAAGCAACCTATAAAGCCTTTTGAATTAAATCTCCAATGTGTTTTCAAACTCATCTTCAAATAGAGTTTGGGCGTGCAAGTGGGTTTCCTCATCTAAAGGTTAATAGTTTAACTGTATGGGATAAATATTTGAAAGTAGCATATCAGTTTCCAGTAAAAACATTCTGGGTAGAGACTTCCTTTTAGTAGCAGACTGTGTTCATTATTTTACATGCCTTAGTTGTAATGGAAATGGAATATTTAAAATGGCAAATCTTTCTGCGGGAGTGTGCCAAGAGTGGAGTGGCAAGGCTGGTGGAGGACAGGGCTGAAGTGCAATGGAAGGAGGTAGAGGGGTGTGTGTGTGTGTGTGTGTGTGTGTGTGTGTGTGTGTGAAGAATCCAGCCTCTACTGTGCCAGACTAGCCTGTGTTCTCCTTCTGTCATTGAGACGGGGACTAGATTCACCCGATTTAAGAATGAGCACGCAAATGGGCTACAAAGTCAATTGTTGGCGGGACTTTCCCGGTGTCTGATTCAGTGCATGCTTGTTAATTGGATCTACGCAGGAATTTGAGGTTGCACACTGCAACTATGCACTTTTCTGGCTCTGCGGCAGAGTTGCAAGTGAACCTTGTAAATCGAGTGTTGAACTGTTGGCTTCAAAAACTTGAAATAGAATTCTTCTTCCTTCCCCCAGTTTCAAAGAGATTGTGGGGTTGAAGGACAATCCGTCGCTGCTTCATTTTGCGTGTCCATGGAGATAGAAATACTCTGGGAGGATTTAATGGGATAGAAATCCTCTGTGGTAGTACATAAAATCCCAAATCCAGAAGTGCCTTACACACACAGTACAGCCTAGTTTCCATGGATCTAAACTACTGTGAAGAATCAGGCCTTCACTTTTCTGTTTGTTTTTGCTGACAATAACACTCATTAGTCACTGATTATGGGGAATTTCATGTTCATTTGTTGCCACATTGTTGACTTAAACATGCCTCTTTCAGGTATAATGTAGGATGTCATTGCGTAGGTGTTTCTGAGTAACACAGTGCTGTGTTCTACAGTTAAACGCTGGAAGTTGAATGCAGTGAAATGTACTGTGTTAAGGATAAATACATTGATACATTTTCAAGTTGTAAAAATCTGT
Organism: Chelonoidis abingdonii; assembly: GCF_003597395.2. Lineage (NCBI taxonomy): Eukaryota > Metazoa > Chordata > Testudines > Testudinidae > Chelonoidis > Chelonoidis abingdonii. The sequence goes on along the minus strand of NC_133772.1, from coordinate 149,638,216 downwards.
AGTCTACGCATCTACCATGTGTTCTACTCTCACCACCACGACCACCACCTTTTCCTCTGGCTGTTTTGTCAGACTAATCCTCCTTTGTTTTTGTCAATATGCCTAAACTCAAAACAAATTTTTTCAAGTCAGCTCAAAATGAACAGTTTCAACCAAACTTGACATTTTTTGATTACTGAAAACTTGGAGAAGTTTTGGTTTTGGTTCAACCCCCTGAAACAAAACTTTTATTTTTCCTTCAAATTTTCAGAATTGCTCTGGAACCCAAAACATCCATTCTTCACCCAGTTCTGTCTTTGCCTAGATCTCTATTTCCACTTAAGTCAATAAATCTTGACTTCTGCACAAGTTGTTTACAGTGCAGTAAATATTATTGAGAGTCTAACTTTAAAATATAAAGCAATGGCAGTCTACAAAGCATACCCCATGGGAGTTTGTTTTTAAAGTTACGTCTCCCATGTTTAGCCATTGGTTAGACTTGTGCAACCATTTTCATAACGTTTATTATATCAGAGTGTGTAGAGGCCCCCATCTGAGATCAATGCCCCATTGTGCTGGGCACTACACACACACATAGTGAGAGGCTGTCACTTTTTCCAAAGAGCTGTACAGTCTAAATAAACAAGGATGAGAGAGAGGAAGTACAGCATTAACTCCATTTTACAGATGAGGAGCTGAGGCATCGAGATTGTGACGTGACGCAGATTATAGAGGAAGCCTGTTGCGGAGTCAAATATTGAGCCTTGATTTCTCAAGCCCCCGTCCTTTCCTTAGCCATAACATCATCACAGATTTCAGTGGATGCTGGATCATGCCCTAATGCAGGGTTTGTTGACTGTGTGTGGTTGAAAAAAGATGGGAGGTTCTTTTGCCCTTTTTTGCTTGGATTTTTATTCCTTTTTCTTTCCCTTATCAACTTATTTTGCTTAATAGAATTTTTTTTAACCGTAATGATTGCTGTAGTAATTGGTGCTTCTAGAAATCCAGAACGTTGCTGTAAATCTTCTTGCACATACTAGCAAAGTCAGTTTGCGCATTGATTTGAACACGTGATCAATAAATATAGGACTTAAAGCTCCTTAATTTGTATGTAATTGAAAATATTCCAAGATACCTGTTCCGAACTGGGCTAATGTCTTTGGGAAGTGAAATCAAATATGTGCAATGGATTTTTAGATAAACTTGTATCCAGCTCACTTCTGACTATATTTTTTTTCCCCTTCTACGCACTAGAAATGTACTGTAAGTGAATAGCATTGTGGTGCACAATAGCTTCTACCAAAGGAGGTGTTCAATGATAAAGCATCAGTTTTTAAAACTACTTAGTTTCGTTTTTACTGTAATCAAAAAAACCCAGGGTACATGCCTCTGTAGAGGGTGACTTGTACTGTGAACTGGTTTGCTTTGTGCATGCGTGGCCATAGTTTTTAGGTTTTGTTTTACAAGACGTAGACTTACTTTCGTATATCCTGGATTATGCTGAATGGAATGTGTGCCTGGATTATACCAGCTGGACTGCTGCATGTAGGGCTGCCAGCCCTCCAGGCTTGTCCTGGAGTCTCTAGGAATTAAAGGTTAATCTTTAATTAAAGATTGTCATGTGATGAAAGCTCCAGGAATACGTCCAACCAAAACTGGCAACCCTAGCTGCGTGCCTTGTACATTTTTTGAGGCAGGGACCATTATTCTTGTTCTGTGTTTGCACTGTGCTTAGGACAGTGGGGCCTTGATCCCTGAATGGGCCCCTGGAGGCTGCCACCTTACGAAAAAAACAAATAATTTTATTAATAAATTAAAATTCAGCTAGACAAACTCGTGTATGCTACAAAAGCTGCAGAGCTTGTGTCTCAGATCCTGAGGTTGATGAACGCACTGGTCTGTTCCTGGGGCCATTTGTATGATGGATGGTCAAAATGTCTAACTGCAGCACCAGAACATCCATCAGACAACATAATTTTAGGCTGGTGAAAATCCACATCCCTAGGATCGGTGTTCACTTTGGAAAAACGCCTTTCTGCTCTGCCTGGATATGGATTTATTTAATTTCCCGATTAAAAGCCTTGATGTACATCTAACTGCCGAAGACCTTGATGCTGTGAGAATGTTCTAGTCTCCTGATGACTGGCATGTTTCTTAACGAGACTTGAAAGTAGAAATAGATATTTTTTCCATAAGCAAAAAATGTGGCCAACGTAATGGCTGTCTCAAACAAAACACCCTAGCACAGCGGAAACCCGAGGGCAGTGGAGTGTCTCTTCATGAATTCCTTAATTATAAAAATACTGCTAATATTTCCAGCTCTTGCCAATGGAGTTGGGCAGGAGGGAGGACTCTCTGTGGCACACTGAACTCAGGTACTAGTTTCAGGATGATACTGTGTTCTTTTTCAAGTCACAACCATGGTCTGCCTTGAGCTCCATAGGTCTTCCAGTTGCAAAGCAGAGTAGACAGAGTGTTGAGATACAGGAGACTTCTGCAGCAAATCTGGTAGATTCATAAAAGATTAGGGTTGGAAGGGACCTCAGAAGGTCATCTAGTCCAACCCCTTGCTCAAAGCAGGACCAGTCCCGACAGATTTTTACCCCAGTTCCCTAAATGGCTCCCTCAAAGATTGAACTCACAACCCTGGGTTTAGCAGGCCAATGCTCAAACCACTGAGCTATCGGTCTTTGCCTCCCTCACTTATTGAAGTGAGTTCTCGCATCCCTTGTACAGCCATGCTCATACAAACTCTGGGCATTGGAATGAACTCTGGAGTTTTGGGTTCAATTCCTGCCCCTACCACAGCCTTTCTGTGTGGCCTTGGGCAAGTCACTTACATTTGCTGTGCATCAGTTCCCCATCTGTAAAATGAGGATACCACCAGTTCCTTTCTCCAGCAGTTTGCTGGTCCTGTGTGTTAAGACTGTAAAGTCTTTGGGACTGATGCTGGCTCTTGCTATGTGTTTATACCACACCTAAGACAGTGGGGTAGCAAGCTTGGTTGCGCCTTCTAGGTACTGCTGTCACACAAATAAGAATGTGGATAATTGGAGTAGTCTGCTTCCATGAGGATATGCAGAGTAGAAGTGATTATTCAAGTTGGTTGGGAAGGTCCTAGTTACCCATTCTGCATCATGCTTGTCTTAGACATACTACTCCACATGAAGCTTTAACTCTCTGTTCTGTACAGTTACTTTCAGCCTTCTGTAATATATAAGAAGTTTGGGTCCAGCTCTTGCTTGGATGGGTGTACTTGGTATAGTTCATGTCTTTCTAAATGTAATAAAGGGGTTTTCCAGAAGGAACTGTGCAAAGAGATTTACATCCTACTTGCTCCTGGAATCCAACTGTGATGCCAAAGTCAAACAGAAGTCATAATAATAAAGATAATTTATCATTATTGATCCTGACAAATCAATAGTCTTTGGGAGGGAGGTTATGTGGTGGTCATTATGCTATGGTGTAGCTCTCCATTGACTTACGTTACCTACCTGATTTTTATTTATTTGTGATTAAAATTCTGTGTGTTTGTGTTTTTTTTCCCCCCCAGGATGAACTTGACCTCACAGACAAACACCGAGAAGCCATGTTTGCACTTCCAGCAGAAAAGAAATGGCAGATCTACTGCAGTAAGAAAAAAGTAAGAGACTTTGTGTGTGTGTGTGAGAGAGAGAGAGAGAAATGGACATGGGTTTGTCTTTCGTATTCCTTATTTTCTGGAAAAGTTCTCTAAAATTTATTAGAAAGCAGTAACCTTTCTATAGGGCTTGGTGAATCATCCCGTAGGGTTGAATAAGAGCGCATCTGTACTATGGAGTACTAGAGAATGTCTCAGGAAAAAAAAATATAGAAAGCACTCCTCCCTCCCCCACTCCTCCCCCTCCCCCACTGATGAGGATCAGACTGTTTCCTCCCTTCCCCAGAATACATCCCTCCAAGGCCTTGAAATTGCCACAAACATCTTTCTAGCCAGGCAGGAGTGGGGAGGAATCTCTGCAGTGCTGAAGTCTCTTGCTCCTGGCTAGAAGTTTCTGCTGAATTATGCACACAAGTTATACTCCCCGCACCCCCCCCCCACACCCTTTGCACTGCTGTTGTGATCTGCAGCTCCACCAGCCATCAGAGAGTGGTCCCAAGAATCCAGTCTTGATTTTTCACAATGGCAGGCTCTGTTGAAATAGCTTTCTGTTTTCATTCTGAAAACCTGCTAACTTGAATATGAATTTGAGATTTAGTATGGCAAAAATATAAGAATTCCAGACTGGATCAGACCTGAGGTTCATCTAGTCTAGTATCTAGTCTCTGGCAATGGCCATCACTGGATGCTTTGAGGGCAGCGTAGGAACCCCACAGTAAGCAAATGTGGTTAATCTGCCCCTGACGCTAGGTCTCTTTTGGGTTCCTTGTTAGCGACTGGCTTAACCCTCAAAGTCTGAGGTTTAATATTCCTTTCGAAGTTCTGCCGTCATTGGCTATTCATATGGCTATCAAGAATAATTAGTCTCTTTTTATAATCTTGTTCTTGGACTCCATGACTTCCATGCCAGTGAGTTCCACGATCTAATTACACATTGTGTGAAAGTGTTTTTTCCATCAGTTTTGAATTTGCCATCTTTTAATTTAATTGAATGTCCCCTTGGTCTTGTGTTACGAGACAGAGAGAATGATCTCCCTTTCTCCAAAAAATGTTGAAGTAAACATTGGCTGCATTATGGAAGACCTGGACGGTAGGTGGGTGGGAAGTTTTATAGGGCATAAAGGCGGAGATGGTAAAGTATAGTCCAAACAAGCTGAATATAAATTGTATACTTGGCTGCTTTCAATATGGAGTTTGTCATCTTCCAGGTGATTATTGGCGCCTACATCTCTTACACTGAAATCTTCTAGAACTAAAAAGGGATAAAGTCAGTAGAGTTCTACAGAATTAAAATCAAGCGATTCTGATAAAAGACCAAGACTGTCATTAGATCACCAATTCATTAATAAAGAAATTGGCTGAAACCATGTTAATTGGCCTGTAGGCACAATAGAATCCAAGTACAATACAGCACTGGCTGCATTTTCCATGTCTGATGGAGTGAAATCTTGATGCCTTCCTAATGGGCACACAAATGCAAAATTCAAATTTACGCACTAGGGGCATGAGCAAATCTGCTAGTGCTATTAAATTTCATGTTAGAAAACGGAGTATAAGTGAAATACAGCTATATTTCTAACATAGCTGCTTCAGGTAACCAGCATTACAGGGTAAGGGCAGTCAAAGACCTGTTTTGTTTTAAATAATAATATTGTGTCTTCTAACAACTGAAAAACTTATAAAACTGGGAAGGGAGGAGGCTGGCTTTGAAGTGATGTTACAAAATATAGCTCCATCACTTAAATAGCTCTTCTATGGACCTGATCACTCCCCGCCAGAGGTGCCATTAATTGTGGCATTGGGAGGGAAGGGAAAAGACAAATTCATGTCCTTGAAATGATGCCACTACAACTATTAACATGGACTAAGACTTTTAAAAAAAACCCTTTTCTTCCCATCAGCCATCTTCTCGTCCTGTTCATTTTTGTTAGCGTAATGTTCTGGTGGCCCATGATTTATTCAGTCCATTAACTCATTCCTCACACTGGTTAGATCAGAGGTGGGCAAACTACGGCCCGCGGGACCGTCCTGCCCCGGCCCTTCAGCTCCTGGCTGAGGAGGCTCGCCCCCAGCCCCTCCCTTGCTGTCCCCCTTTCCCCGTAGCCACGCCGTCGCGCAGGCAGCACTCTGGGCCACAGGGTTGCAAGCTCCTGCAGGGCAATGCAGCAGCATGTCTGGCTCCGGCCGGGTGGTGCGGCGGCCAGACAATGCTGCTCTGAGCGGCATGGTAAGTGGGCCGGGGGGTTGGATAAGGGACGAGGGGTTCCAGGAGACAGGGAGCAAGGGGTGGTTAGATGGGCGGAGGTTCTGGGGGGATGGGACAGGGTCAGGGGAGGAGGAACGGGGGTGGAGGTTGGGTAAGTGTGAGAGTCCTGGGGGGGCCCCGTCAGGGTGTGGGGGTGTGGATAGGAGTCAGGGCAGTCAGGGGACAAGGGGCAGGGTGGGGTCGAATGAGGGGGACAGGCTGTTTGGGGAGGCACAGCCTTCCCTACCTGGCCCTCCATACAGTTTTGCAATGCCAGTGTGACCCTTGGGCCAAAAGATTTGCCCACTCCTTTGTTAGGTGGTGAATCTCTCTTCTTCTCTCCAAGCCCTCCTCCCCAGTTATCCTCTTGTACTTTGTACTGACAGGGCTTTAAAGTGCTAGCTCAGTAATGGGTGTGGCAAGTCAAATTTAGGGATGGGTTGACCCTGGGGAGTTTTGGATTCACAACAGAGCTCACTAACCTTTTCCTCTCTCCCCCCATGTACTCTCCCCTCCCTGTAATTTTAAACTGAGGAGAGCTGCCAGATTTCAGATGTGCTGAGAGAGAGACAGGTCTGATCAGATATAAGATAGTGGTCTGTCTTGCAGCTCATACCATGTGTCTGGTGTTTCTAAGGCACCTAGGATTTAAACTGTCTGGGCAGGAATTCGCTGCACCCCTTTGTTGTGGGTGGGCTCCTCAGCAGAGGACAATCTTAGACGTTTTTGAGCCCATGATGCTAGTGGGTTCAAAATTAGTGTGCATGCATCGCTAATAACTTTTTTGTTAGGGAGACAGATTCTTCTACTTGTTACATAAAACTCACCTCCAGGAAGGAGTGGGGTCTCGGGGAAGGGGCGAGGTAGATCCTAAATAGATCTTAAGTTTAAAAAGTGATCTTGTGCATAAAAAGAGTGGAGACCACTGTTTTGGAAGGAAGAAATTGCACGTTTTAAAATAATTCGGTAGAGACTGTTTTATATCTGAGATGCCTTAGGCGTTGAGATTTCATGGTGAGGATTGCAGGTGAACAATTTAAACAGAATTGTTGATTCTGATCAGCCACTTTTTTAGAAATCTCGCTTGTGTATTTTAAAAAAATAAATGCAAACCATCTACGTGCTAGTCTCGAATATCTGGCTCCTCAGCAAAAAGTTGAAAGGTCTCTTTGATGTTCTCTAGCTAGAAACACATTCTGTTTTTCAGCTGGGGAAGGGATGCTCCATGGATTAGGACTGGGGTTTACCTAGGTCGCCTTAAATTGCTAAGTGCAATCAGAGTGGCCAAGGTAGTCGCATGACTTTAAAAACTCAGAATATGTCGAATTTTGTGATTGCCTGGCCCTGATTTAATAGCAAGTCATTGTCTGAAACCACTAAAATGTAATTTAACACTGTCTCCTGCCTGTCTGGCCCACTGAGATTGGCTCCAGCACTGTCTGTCTGAATTAAGCTGACACCCTTCTTGGCCAGATAGGTTCATGATTGTCAACTAAGGCAGCTCTTGCACCTGTCTTTGGTGCTGGCTACTGTCTGAGACCAGATACTAGACTAGATGTTTTTTGTGGCTGACCTAGTATGGCAATTCCTAAGTATGGGCTCCCCATTTCTCGGGTCCCCAATCTTCCTTTTATTTGGTGCTGCTTCTCTGCTCTGACTTGAAGTAGGGTTAGATGTTCACAGTTGCAGATCAGGACCAAAACAGGGCTCATTCACAATCAACCCTCCGCAGAGAGAGCAGCGAGGCAGTGCAGAGTCTCAGAGTAGCCGTCTGTGACCTCCTCCCCTTTGGGGTTTACTTCCAAATTGCCTGTCTTTTCAGGGTCCAAAACCCAGAAGTCCATGCTCAAGACATGGTCACATGTATTCTCAGATTGGAGATCATTCTCATGGATTTACTGTGGTGCATTCTCCTGTCCCTGGACATTGTAATTTTAAACATGCTGTCTGAGTCCTAAAGCTTCTGCAAATGAGTGAAGTTGCATCATCCTGCAATAACTGGGCCGTACTTTAAACCCTAACTCCACTCCACCTTCTAAGGATATGTGTATGCTGCAGCAGGATCTGTAAATCCCTCTTTGGGTAGATGTACCCGCACTAGCTCTGATTAAGTTAGCATCCTAAAAATATCAGTGTACCTGTGGTGGCCTGGGTGGTGCCTTTATACAACCCCTGGTGAGACCTTTGTTATCTATTCAGGTGGCTAACCTGTGCCTCCACCTGGGCCACTGCAGCTACTCTGCTATTGTTAGCACAGTGGCGCAGTCAAAGCTAGCACAGATGCATCTACCCAAGCTGGAAATCGCACCTCCAGCTGCAACGTAGCAGTATCTTCAGTTGTAGCCGGAATCTGTTTTGGTCTGAAAGGCACTGGCCTGTGGAGGACTCTGCTATGCTATGGGACCCTTGATGTGGACTGTGGCAGCTGTTGAGGCGGTATTGGGTTGCACTAGAGTCACAAAGGCATGTGATACCCCCTTCAAAGCCACATGTGCACAAAACAATGAAGCACCAACAGATGTGCCAAGAGTTTTGTCAAAGACCCCAGCATTTAAAAAAAAAAAAAAAAAAAAAAAAGTCTGGAGCATTTCAGAGCCCTGAGAATGCTGGCTTCTGTGAGAGGAATGTGACACCCAGTCCCAACTTCTGGCAAACAGAGGCTCAGGACGCTCAGACACTCATGACACCCGTAACTTTTATATTTGAAGGGTGGGAAGTGGAGAGTTAGCAGATGTAGACTGGCATTGATAGGCTAATTTTCCGAGGGGTTGTCTTCAACCTACAGACTTCGGCTTCAGATCAGTCGCTGTGTAGCATATACGTGACTGGCTCATCCAAATGACGTCATGTGAGACTGCACCGCGCCCTCACTGGAAAGCTGAGGTGTAACCCTTGGGGTGGGAGCAAGGCTTTGCATGATCTTATCGGTACCCACACAACCTTGCCACATGACAGTCCCAGTGCGGCAGATGCTCCTCCTCACTTGCAGCAGCTGTAGCCACCATCTTGGATTCACAGGGTTTTCTGGCTCTCTCGCAACTGACTGCTTGGATTCTTAAACTGATGGTGCTGAAAGTATCACAAGATGGCAGTTGATGAGAAACAAAGCAGCCTGACTTAGGCCACGTCTACACTACGGGATAAAATCGAATTTGCTAAAATCGGTTTTATAAAACTGATATTATTTTGATTTCTTGCGGCCACACTAGGCACAGTAATTCGGCGTTGTGCGTCCATGCTCCGAGGCTAACGTCAATTTCTGAAGCGTTGCATTGTGGGTAGCACTTCCGTAG